>NC_138169.1:69993659-70467482 GCF_964165515.1 Mesoplodon bidens
AGTCTCGAGTACAACCACCTTCTTGGGGAACACTGATACTTGAGAAAACTGTTACTGGAACAGAAAGGGGATCTTAGTGGAAAAACTGGTGAAATGTGAAAAAAGTCTAGAGTTTAGTTAATAGTAATATACTAATGTTGGTTTCTTAGTTTTGGCATATGTACTATATAGATGTAAGTTAATAATAGTAAAGGAAACTAGGTAAGGGGTATACAAGAACACTGTATTATCCTTGCAACTTTTCTGTATATCTAAAATTATTCTAAAATAAAAAAGGTTATTTTTTGAAAGCTAGTTAATGTGAAAATGTTTCAGAAATAATGCATGAATTCTTAAATGTGTTATTTCTTCTTGAATATATAAATGCACATTCCTTACTTATTTTTAGAAATAAAGCTAAGGGGCTTCCCTGGTGGTGCAGTGGTTGAGAGCCCGCCTGCCGATGCAGGGGACACAGGTTCGTGCCCCCGTGCGGGAGGATCCCACATGCCGCGGAGCGGCTGGGCCCGTGAGCCGTGGCCGCTGGGCCAGTGCGTCCGGAGCCTGTGCTCCGCAACGGGAGAGGCCACAACAGTGAGAGGCCCGCGTACTGCAAAAAAAAAAAAAAAAAAAAGAAATAAAGCTAAGATCATTTCTTCAAATATGGATCCACTGAGTGAACTGCACTTCAGTTTTCGTATATAAATTAAACCCAGATGATAATTAGTCATCTGTGATTTTCAATTTCAGTTTCTTCTTTTTAAAAAGTGATAATCTAAAGGAATTAGAAAGCATTCTGATGACAGTGTTCTTTGTATTTAATATTTTTCCAATCCTTTATAGATAACGTGTTATATTAAATAAGGTTATGTTTCAACATTCATTAAAATGTACAGGTGTACACAAAAATGGACAGAATGTTATAATGAATGTTCATGTACCCCTTACTTGGCTCAATAAGTATCAATATCTTGCCAATATTTATATACATTTTCTCCAAAATATTTAAAGCAATCCCAGTCATTTGCTTTGCTATCCATACTTCTGGAGCAACTCTAACTGATAAGGATATTTCTTGACATAACCACCATGCCTTTATCACAAACAACAAAATTAACTACAATACCATATTAACAAACATTCACTCTATACTCAAATTTACTCACCTAGAAAGCTTATTCTTTTTTTAGCAACTCACTTGAAGAAAGATTAAATTTGTCTTTTATAAAAACTAGAACTTTCTTTTCATACTCATATTAATGCACAGTTGTCCCAATCTGATGGTGATGTCATTGACTGAAAAAGACAAACAGACATAGTTCAAACATGTAAGAAGGCTATACTGGTAAAGGATGTGGCAACTTAACTGTTTCGGAAACTATTACCCAAACCAGTAATAGTGTTAATAATAACATTTTAAAAATGGAAACAACCGGGCTTCCCTGGTGGCGCAGTGGTTGAGAGTCCGCCTGTTGATGCAGGGGACACGGGTTCATGCCCCAGTCTGGGAAGATCCCACATGCCACGGAGCGGCTGGGCCCGTGAGCCACGGCCACCGATCCTGCACGTCCGGAGCCTGTGCTCCGCAATGGGAGAGGCCACAACAGTAAGAGGCCCGCATACCGCAAAAAAAAAAAAAAAAAAATGGAAACAACCAAATGCCTATGATAGTTAATTTTATGTGTCAACTTGACCAGATCACAGAGTGCCCAGATATTTGGCTTGACATTATTTCTGGGTGTGTTTATGAGGGTGTTGTTGGATGAAATTAGCATTTAAATCAGTAGACTGGGTAAAGAAGATTGCCCTCCCCAATGAGGGTGAACCTCATTCAAGCTGTTGAGGGCCTAAATAGAACAAAAAGGTGGACAAATGAAGAACTTGTTTATTGTGCTTGAGTACTTGAGCTGGAACATTGTACTTCTGCACTCAGACTGGGATTTATACCATTGGCTCCCCTGATTCTGAGGCCTTTGGGTTTGGACTGGGACTGTACATCAGCTTTCCTGGATCTTCATCTTGCAGATGACAGATTATGGAATTTCTCAGACACCATAATCATGTGAGTCAATCACTCATAATAAATCTCTTTCTATATATCTGTATAAAATTTAAAAAGGGTTCTGTTTCTCTGGAAAATCTGACTAATACAATGCCCAACAAAAAGGAACTGGTTAAATAAACAGTTATGCAACCCTACAAAGAAAATTATGCCCCAAGAGTATGGACTTAATCCTGTAGACAATGGGGAGCCACATGAGGATTTGGGTCAGGGGAGTATTATAATAAATTGAATGGAGGGAGGGAGAGGTATTTGAGGAGAAGTATTGCAATATTTTAAGAGGGAAAATTTATTTCCCACTCCCAATTATTTTTCTCCAAGTGAAGTCAGTTCCACTAGCAGAAACCAACCTTGAACTCTCTCTAGCCCCTCTCTCACTCCTCCCCAAGGGTGAACTTGACATCAGAAAGATATCCAAATCCTTTCCTACCTCATCTTGGGGACCAAGTTATGCATGGCAGACATGTGATCTCAATTCCAGGCCCTGGTGATTTTTACAGATAAAATCTTCATCCCCTGCAGAAGGAGAGGCAAGGGTGAGGGTAAAGTCCCCAACATCTGGTAGGTTACCTAGGAACAGATCAAAGTAAAACTGAAGGGAGTGTTTGAGTCTTTTCAACAAATGGTGATGGGACAACAGGATGGCCATATGTAAAACATTGAACTTAGACTCCTACCTCATATCACTTATAAAAATCAACTCAAAATGTATCATAGATCAACATGCAAGAGCTAAAACCATAAAATTCTTAGAAGAAAACATAGGGGTAAATCTTCATGACCTTGGATTAGACAATATTTTTTTAGTCGTGATACCGAAAGCACAAGTGACAAAAAGCAGACTATGGCAACATTTAAAACCTTTGTGCTTCAAAGTATATTATCAAGAAAGTGAAAAGGCAATGTACAGAATGGGAGAAAATATTTGCAAATCACAAATCTGATAAGGGACTTATATCCAGAATACATAAATAACTCTTACAACTGAATGGTAAAGAGACAACCTAATTTAATAATGAGCAAAGACTTAAATAGCCATTTCTCCAAAGTAGATATACAAATGTCTAGTAAACACAAGGAAAGATATTCAACATCATTAGTCATTAGGGAAATCAAACTCAGAGAGATACCACTTCACAGCAAATAGAGCAAATAGGATGGCTATAATCAAAAAGACAGAGAATAACAAATGTCAGTAAGGATGTGAAGATATTGGACCCCTCATACACTGCTGGTGGGAATGTAAAATGGAGCAGGCACTCTGGAAAACAGCTGGGCATTTCTTCAAAGGGTTAAAAGTAGAGTTACTATTTGACCCATAATTCAATTCAGAGATACATATACAAGAGAAATGATAATATATATTCACATAAAAACTTATTCCTAAATGTTCATAGCAGCATTATTCATAATAGACAAAAAGTAGAAACAATCTGAAGGTCCATAAACTGATGAATGGATAAATAAATGCGGTATGTCCATATAATAGAATAGTATTCCACCATTAAATGGAATGAAGTATTGATACACACTACAAATATATGAACCCTGAAAACATTATAGTAAGTGAAAGAAGCAAGTCACAAAAGCCCCCATTTGTATGACTCTATTTAAATAAAATGTCCAGAAGAGACACATCCATAGAGACAGAGGCTTCCAGGGGCTGGGAAGAAATGAGAATGAGAAATGACTGTTAATGGATACAGGGTTTGGGGGGGGGGTGATGAAAATGTTCTTGAATTAGTGGTAATCATTACACAACCTTGTGTTTTTACTAAAAATTACTGAATTGTATACTTTATAGTGTGAATTTTATGGTATGTAAATTATATCTCAATAAAGCTCTCATTTTAAAAATAATATATGTTTGAAGAATTTGAGGGAACAAAATGGACACTTAGAGAAGCATCTGGTGGCTCATAGATTTCCGTGAGGGACAGGGAGATATCACCCTGATGTTTTGAGGACACCTACATCAGGCCACATGAGTTGTGCAGGTGGCAGCTGCAAAGATAACATGTCAGACAAATGAAGGGACTCACAATACTCTGCAGAGCAGACTTGAATAGGACTTTATGGAGGCAAAGGATATGAAGAAAGAAAGCACAGGTGAGCGCTGCAGGTCTGAGAAATGTCCAGGTACAGTTCCCCAGTATCCTGACTTAGTCACACAAGACCTACTTTTATCTCCAGGTTATGAACCATCAAGATTTCAGGGAGAAATCTTGCTTTTAGAAGAGCTCAGTAGAGATAGCCTCATCCACCAAAGGGCAGACAGCAGAGGCAAAAAGAACTACAATCCTGCAGGCTGCAGAATGAAAAACCCAATCACAGAAAGACAGACAAAATGAAAAGGCAGAGGACTATGCGCCAGATGAAGGAACAAGATAAAACCCCAGAAAAACAACTAAATGAAGTGGAGATAGGCAACCTTCCAGATAAAGAATTCTGAATAATGATAGTGAAGATGATCCAGGACCTCAGAAAAAGAATGGAGGCAAGGATCAAGAAGATGCAAGAAATGTTTAACAAGGACCTAGAAGAATTAAAGAACAAACAAACAGAGATGAACAATACAATAACTTAAATGAGAAATACACTAGAAGGAATTAACAGCAGAATAAATGAGGCGGAAGAACAGACAAGTGACCTGGAAGACAGAATGGTGGAAATCACTGCCATGGAACAGAATAAAGAAAAAAGAATGAAAAGAAATGAAGACAGACTAGGAGACCTCTGGTACAACATTAAACACACCAACATTTGCATTATAGGGGTCCCAGAAGGAGAAGAGACAGAGAAAGGACTTGAGAAAATATTTGAAGAGATTATAGTTGAAAACTTCCCTAACACAGGAAAGGAAATAGCCACCCAAGTCCAGGAAGTGCAGAGAGTCCTAGGCAGGATAAACCCAAGGAGAAACACACAGAGACACATAGTAATCAAATTGACAAAAATTAAAGACAAAGAAAAATTGTTAAAAGCAACAAGGGAAAAATGACAAATAACATACAAGGGAACTCCCATAAGGTTAACAGCTGATTTCTCAGCAGAAACTCTACAAGCCAGAAGGGAGTGGCATAATATACTTAAGGTGATGAAAGAGAAGAACCTGCATCCAAGATTACTCTACCCAGCAAGGAACTCATTCAGATTTGATGGAGAAAAGAAAAGCTTTACAGACAAGCAAAAGCTAAGAGAATTCAGCACCACCAAAGAAACTTTACAATAAATGCTAAAGGAACTTCTCTAGGCAGGAGACACAAGAGAAAGAAAAGACCTACAATAACAAACCCAAAACAGTTAAGAAAATGGTAATAGGAACATACATATCAATAACAACCTTAAATGTAGATGGATTAAATGCTCCAACCAAAAGACATAGACTGGCTGAATGGACACAAAAACAAGACCCGTATATATGCTGTCTAAAGGAGACCCACTTCAGACCTAGGGACAAATACAGACTAAAAGTGAGGGGATGGAAAAAGATATCCCATGCAAATGGAAATCAAATGCAATCTGGAGTAGCAACTGTCACATCAGTCAAAATGGACTTTAAAATAAAGACTGTTACAAGAGACAAAGAAGGACACTACATAATGATCAAGGGATCCATCCAAGAAGAAGATATAATGATTGTAAATCTCTATGCACCCAACATAGGAGCACCTCAATACATAAGGCAAATGCTAACAGCTATAAAAGGGGAAGTCAACAGTAACACAATCATAGGGAGGGATGTTAACACCCCATTTTCACCAATGGACAGATGATCCAAAATGAAAATCAATAAGGAAACACAAGCTTTAAATGATACATTAAACAAGATGGACTTAATTGATGTTTTTACGATGCTCCATCTAAAAACAACAGAATACACTTTCTTCTCAAGTGCTCATGGAACATTCTCCAGGATAGATCATATCTTGGGTCACAAATTAAGCCTTGGTAAATTTAAGAAAACTGAAATCATATCAAGTGTCTTTTATGACCACAACACTATGAGACTAGACATCAATTACAGGACAATACTTGTAAAATATACAAACACATGGAGGCTAAACAATACACTACTAAATAACGAAAAGATCACTAAAGAAATCAAAGAGGAAATCAAGAAATACCTAGAAACAAATGACAATGAAAACACGATGAGCCAAAACCTATGGGATACAGCAAAAGCAGTTCTAAGAGGGAAGTTTATAGCAGTACAATCCAACCTCAAGGAACAAGAAACATCTCAAATAAACAACCTAACCTTACACCTAAAGCAATTAGAGAAAGAAAAACAAAACAAAAACCCCAAAGTTAGCAGAAGGAAAGAAATCATAAAGATCAGATCAGAAATAAATGAAAAAGAAATGAAGGAAACAATAGCAAAGATCAATAAAACTAAAAGCTGGTTCTTTGAGAAGAAAAACAAAATTCATAAACCATTAGCCAGACTCATCAAGAAAAAGAGGGAGAAAACTCAAATCAATAGAATTAGAAATGAAAAAGGAGAAATCACAACTGACACTGCAGAAATACAAAGGATCATGAGAGATTACTACAAGCAACTCTATGCCAATAAAATGGACAATCTGGAAGACATGGACAAATTCTTAGAAAAGCACAACCCTCTAAGACTGAACCAGGAAGAAATCGAAAATATAAACAGACCAATCACAAGCACTGAAGTTGATACTGTGATTAAAAACCTTCCAACAAAAGCTCAGGACCAGATGGCTTCACAGGGGAATTCTATCAAATACTTAGAGAAGAGCTAATACCTATCCTTCTCAAACTCTTCCAACATATAGCAGAGGGAGGAACACTCCCAAACTCATTCTACAAGGCCACCATCACCCTGATACCAAAACCAGACAAAGATGTCACAAAGAAAGTAATCTACAGGCCAATATCACTGATGAACATAGATGGAAAAATCCTCAACAAAACACTAGCAAACAGAATCCAACAGCACATTAAAAGGATCATACACCATGATCAAGTGGGGTTTATCCCAGAATGCAAGGATTCTTCAATACACATGTATAATCATCTCAATAGATGTAGAAAAAGCTTTTGACAAAATTTAACAACCATTTCCTCTAACATCAGGAACAAGACAAGGTTGTCCCCTCTTGCCACTATTATTCAACATACTTTTGGAAGTTTTAGCCAGGCAATCAGAGAAGAAAAAGAAATAAAAGCAATCCAAATCAGAAAAGAAGTAGTAAAGCTGTCAGTTTTTGCAGATGGAATGATACTATACATAGAGTATCCTAAAGATGCTACCAGAAAGCTACTAGAGCTAATCAATGAATTTGGTAAAGTAGCAGGATACAAAATTAATGCACAGAAATCTCTTGCATTCCTATGCACCAATGATGAAAAATCTATAAGAGAAATTAAGGAAACACTCCCATTTACCATTGCAACAAAAAGAATAAAATATCTAGGAATAAACCTACCTAGGGAGACAAAAGACCTGTATGCAGAAAACTAATGAAAGAAATTAAAGATGATACCAACAGATGGAGAGATATACCACGTTCTTGGATGGGAAGAATCAACGTTGTGAAAATGATTACACTATCCAAAGCAATCTACAGATTCAATGCAATCCCTATCAAACTACCACTGGCATTTTTCACAGACCTAGAACAAAAAATTTCACAATTTCTATGGAAACACAAAAGAACCCGAATAGCCAAAGCAATCGTGAGAATAAAAATGGAGCTGGAGAAATCAGGCTCCCAGACTGCAGACTATACTACAAAGCTACAGTAATCAAGACAGTATAGTACTGGCACAAAAACAGAAATACAGATCAATGGAACAGGATAGAAAGCCCAGAGATAAACCCACGCACATATGGTCACCTTATCTTTGATAAAGGAGGCAAGAATATACAATGGAGAAAAGACAGCTTCTTCAATAATTGGTGCTGGGAAAACTGGACAGCTACATGTAAAAGAATGAAATTATAACACTCCCTAACACCATACACAAAAATAAACTCATAATGGATTAAAGACCTAGTGTAAGGTCAGACACTATCAAACTCTTAGAGGAAAACATAGGCAGAACTCTATGGCAAACTGTATGACATAAATCACAGCAAGATCCTTTTTGACCCACCTCTTAGAGAAATGGAAATAAAAACAAAAATAAACAAACGGGACCTAGTGAAACTTAAAAGCTTTTGCACAGCAAAGGAAACCATAAACAAGACAAAAAGACAACCCTCAGATTGGGAGAAAATATTTTCAAATGAAACAACTGACAAAGGATTAATCTCCAAAATTCACAAACAGCTCATGCAGCTCAATATCAAAAAACAAACAACCCAATCCAAAAATGGGCAGAAGACCTAAATAGACATTTCTCCAAAGAAGATATACAGATTGCCAACAAACACATGAAAGGATGCTCAACATCACTCAAATCATTAGAGAAATGTAAATCAAAACTACAATAAGGTGTCACCTCACACCAATCAGAATGGCCATCATCAAAAAATCTACAAACAATAAATGTTGGAGAGGGTGTGGAGAAAAGGGAACCCTCTTGCACTGTTGGAGGGGATGTAAATTGATACAGCCACTGTGGAGAATAGTATGGAGATTCCTTAGAAAACTAAAAATAGAACTACCATATGACCCAGCGATCCCACTGCTGGGCATATACCCTGAGAAAACCATAATTCAAAAAGAGACATGTACCACAATGTTCATTGCAGCTCTGTTTACAATAGCCAGGATATGGAAGCAACCTAAGTGTCCATCGAGAGATGAATGGATACAGAAGATGTGGCACATATATACAATGGAATATTTCTCAGCCATAAAGATAAACGAAATTGAGTTATTTGTATTGAGGTGGATCGATTTAAGGTCTGTCATACAGAGTGAAGTAAGTCAGAAAGAGAAAAACAAATACCATATGCTAACACATGTATATGGAATCTAAAAAAAAATGGTTATGAAGAACCTAGGGGCAGGACAGGAATAATGACACAGATGTAGAGAATGGACTTAAGGACATGGGCAGGGGGAAGGGTAAGCTGGAAAGAAGTGAGAGAGTGGCATGGACATATATACACTACCAAATGTAAAATAGATATCTAGTGGGAAACAGCCTCATATCACAGGGAGATCAGCTCGGTGATTTGTGACCACCTAGAGGGGTGGGATAGAGAGGTGGGAGGGAGACGCAAGAGGGAGGAGATATGGGGATATATGTATTTGTATAGCTGATTCACTTTGTTATAAAGCAGAAACTAACACACCGTTGTAAAAGAATTATACCCCAATAAAGATGTTAAAAGAAAAAAAGACACATTCACCCCAATGTTCATTGCAGCACTATTTACAATAGCCAGGTCATGGAAGTCACCTAAAAGTCTATCAACAGACGAATGGATAAAGAACATGTGGTACATATACACAATGGAATATTACTCAGCCATAAAAAGGAACGAAATTGGGTCATTTGTAGAGACGTGGATGGACCTAGCAACTGTCATACAGAGTAAAGTAAGTCAGAAAGAAGAAAACAAATATCATATATTAATGCATATATGTGGAATCTAGAAAAACGGTACAGATGAATTGGTTTGCAAGGCAGAAATACAGGCACAGATGTAGAGAATAAATATATGGACACCAATGGGGGAAAGAAGCGGCTGGGTGGTGGGATGAACTGGGAGATTGGGACTGACATATATACACTAATATGCATAAAATAGATAACTAATAAGAACGTGCTGTATCGCACAGAGAACTCCACTTCGTTGTACAGTAAAAACTAACACAACATTGTAAAACAACTATACACCAATTAAAAAAAAAAAAATGAAGAGCTTAGTAAAGTGTGTCTCTCATACCTCACTAGTCATAGAGCCTAGCCAGGCTGTTTAATCAGTTAAACCAAATATAAGCCATCGGTCTACATATCTGTAAACAATATAAACAAGCCAGCACTGGCACATTCTAAATGACTAACTAGCCCACTCGTCCTTATCTTGGCCAAGAGTCAATCCCAGTCTCCCAGGCGCCTCTGGAGGTAACAGAGCTGAGCATATCCAGCTGTAAGATGCCTCTATCATAAATAGCTTTGAACTGCTGTGGCTTGTGTCTGAGGCAAGGCACCTCAAGTTTTAAGCATCAAGAGTTTTTTTTAATTTTGCAGGTGACTTTGCAGAAAAGAATGGCTGCTTTTATACAAGGTTTCTTGAAAAGGCACAGTCTCAAGACTGGTCACAGCCAGAGCTGGAGGTCACTGTGGCTTAACATACAACGACATGGCCACACCTTGGCCTGGTATTACAGGTCATTAACTGAAGTGGGATTAGATCTTTTCAGACCTAGATGAGCAGAACAACTCTTGTGCCTTCAAAACTGAAAGGCAGCAGAGTTCAGCACGTACTACGGCAGTGGTTCTCACCCAGGGATGATGTTTTGCCTCCCCGGGGACATTTGGTAATAACTGAGGACATTTTTTGTTGTCCCGACCAGAGTGGGAGAGTGCTTCAGGCATCTAGAAGGAAGAGGTCAGGGATGCTGCTAAATATCCTACAATCACAGGGCAGCTCTACAACAAAGACTTATCCACTCCAAAATGTCAATCATCCCAGCTTGAAAAAGCCTGCATTACAGAGAACCGACAAGGTCCTCATCGTGAACTACTAGTGCCAGCCCGAAGTAAGCAACCCTAGTTCACCCACACAAAATTTTATTTTGTGGGATAACCTATAATTCATGTTGATCTACAGGATCAAGTCATTTAGCTATCAAGTGGTCTCTAGTTCAGTGTGACTGACTTAATTACAGAGGAGAGGAAACTTTCTTTGAGAGACATTATTTAGGCCTAAGACTCCAGAGTGTAAAAGTAAAGATGCCTGCCCAGCGGAGAAGATGGATGCCTACTCACTCATCAGAACCTACACACAAGTCTGTACTGGAGTGATGGACACAGAGGAAATGAAAATAAAGAAGTTTTGAATTTGCTGAATTCAAAAAAGTTCGATCAAATAATGTCAGGCAATGGTCACAGCCACCATTGCAAATATCTTTATTTTGCAAGAAGGTGGCAATACGTCAAACACAATGACTGGGATAGAAGGCATATGCCTAAGTGGACTTTTCCCCTAATATGTTAGGGCCAGAATTACTAGATTTCTCCCAGTAGACTTTTTTTTAGTTGGCACCCACGGATCACCATCCTGATGAGGCTAAAAGTAAGCTTTTCCCATCTCACTGGTATAATTTTTTGGCAACAGTACTACCTGGGGCTTAGGAACATAATTTTGCCTGAAATAACTGGTCTCAAGGCTTAGAATTGACTTATTTTCTAAATGTTGGGCTTGGCAGTTAAAAAAATTTTGTGCCCTATTATCATTTTGTATGCTTTAAAAGAAAGCCTAATTAAGAAAAACTGATCACTGAACTAATATGCTGAAGCCCTGAAGGAATTATACCGATTCCAGGCTGCAGCTATAATTGGAACCCCAATTCCATCCAGGCATCTCGAACCAGCTGAATGATACTGAGTCAGTGGGACACCAGGGAGAACACCAAAACCTTTGATTTTAACTCACAAGAGCAAAGAATGTAACTTCAGACCTAAACAAATTTATTCTTTAATATTACAAGGGAAGTTGATATCTGGACTTTAAATTCTGGGCTGATACGTCAGATTAAACGCATACATCTAATTTTACTCCTTCCTGGAACCCAACCAAAACCAGGGCAAAATGATCTTTTAAATATTTTTTTGGAATAATTTTAGATTTACAGAAAAGTTGTAAAGATAGTACCGAATTCCTGTATACCCTTCACTCAGCTTCTCCTAATGTTAACATCCTACATCACCATGGTGTATTTGTCAAAATGAAGAAATGAACATTGTTACAATACAACCAACTAAACTACATACTTTATTCAGATTTCACCAGTTTTTCCACTAGTGTCTTTTTTCTGTTCTAGGATCCAATCCTGGACACCACATTGCATTTAGTCGCCATATCTTATTAGTGTCCTCAACTTGGAGACACTTTCTTTATAGTAAGAGGATTTTTAAAACAGAAATAAACCCACAAGAATGCAGGAAAGAGTAGAGAAGATAACAGTAGCAACTATTTGGAATCTGAATCCTAAACCAGAAAAGGGAAAAATAAATTGATTCATTATAGAGATTTTTCAAAAGACTCTGAAGCTGGTCTTTTGAACACAGGACCCTGTTCCTGGAGGAGATGGGGGAAAGGGCAGAATGGAAAAATATTGGGAGAAAAACTATTTAAGAAACACCTAGGGACTTCCCTGGTGGCACAGTGGTTAAGAGTCCTCCTGCCAATGCAGGGGACACGGATTCAAGCCCTGGCCCGGGAAGATCCCACATGTGGCAGAACAACTAAGCCCGTGTGCCACAACTACTGAGCCTGTGCTCTAGAGCCCGTGAGCCACAACTACTGAGCCTGCGTGCCACAACTACTGAAGCCCGTGTGCCTAGAGCCCGTGCTCCACAACAAGAGAAGCCACCGCAATGAGAAACCCGCACACTGCAAGGAAGAGTAGCCCCCGCTCGCCACAACTAGAGAAAGCCTGCACGCAGCAACCAAGACCCAGCACAGCCAAAAATTAATTAATTAATTAATTAATTTTTAAAAAGAAAGAAACACCTAGATTCCTAGATCCTCCCTAACTTCATGCTGTGGGCAAATGGTGCCCTGCCCGCCTATCCTGGGTGAGATCTGGAGGTTTAAACTTAAAATTGTGGTCTGTGGTCTTGAGAAGACAAGGTGCCAGGTACTTTTAACCATTAAAGAGGAACTTATTTTTAGTGTTTTAGCTGCAAGGAAGAAGAGGGGGGAGGGATAAATTGGGAGATTGGGATTGACATATACAGTATAATATATAAAATAGATAACTAATAAGGACCTACTGTTTAGCACAGGGAACTCTTCTCAATACTCTGTAATGGCCTATATGGGAAAAGAACTTTAAAAACAGTGGATACATGTATATGTATAACTGATTCACTTTGCTGTATACCTGAAACTAACACAACATTGTAAATCAGCTATACTCCAATAAATTTTTTTTTTTTACTATGTAACCCAAAACACAGATGACACTATTGTGCTTTTTTATGTCTTTGGCTCCTTGCTGAAAGACTAATGGAATGTAATTTATTTCTTATTTCTATGTGGTAAATAGATGATGTCAGCATAAACTCTGACTTGTATCAACTATCATCAATCTTTGGGGAAATGGGCTTAGGATCCTTACCAGGTCACATGACTTCCTTTGCTTAGAATCCTAACATTGCTGCCTTTATGCCTAACAAGGTTGTATAGACAACCTTGCTTGAGTCAAACTCAAGGTCCATCACTCCATAGTATTTATTACTTTTCAATCATATATATCTGCTTGTCTCACTCCTTCTAGCACCTACCTATCAGTTTAACGGATATGTGTATATGAATAATGATACATATATTTATATGTATCACTTAATTCTATTCTGTCTGTGGTTATTCTCTAAGTATTCTGCACATAGTATTCTTTGGTCCTCTATCAAACTGTAAACCACTTGAATGCAGGGATTACGTTTCACACATTTTGTTTTTCCTACCATGCCTAGCCCAGCTCTAAGTCCACACTATATCAGTGTTTCACAAAATAGGGTGGGAGTTCCCTGCTTCAAGATCACCAAGGGTGTTATTTCAAAAGTAGATTATTAAGTTCTAGAGATGGATAGTGGTGATGTTTGCACAAGTACATATGAATGAAATTCATTGACTTTTATTCACTTTTAAATGATTAAAACGCTAAATTTTATGCATATTTTATCACAATTAAAAATTAAAATTTTTAAAAAGCAGATTTTTAGGCCCAATGGATCAGTGAATAAGAACCTGAGGGAATGATGCCTGAGAATTTGTATTTTCCTAGTTCTTCTCCAGGTATTTCTTATGTAACCCGGTTTGAAAAACCATCTCACTAGATAGCCGATAAATACCAATGGTTTTCTTGTGTAATTGATTAATAGGGACTTTAATCTACATTCAGACTATATACAATGTTGACTTACAAGGTCAATGGTTCAGGAGGCTTAATAAAGGCCCAAGAGAAAACGTCTACATCTACCGTCTAGAAATATTAACTCTTTATAAACACTTTTTCTTAAAAAAAAAAAAAAAAAACCCTTTTATAAAAAGAGCTTCCTTGGGGCTTCCCTGGTGGCGCAGTGGTTGAGAGTCTGCCTGCCGATGCAGGGGACGCGGGTTCATGCCCCGGTCTGGGAAGATCCCACATGCCATGGAGCGGCTGGGCCTGTGAGCCATGGCCGCTGAGCCTGCACTTCCGGAGCCTGTGCTCTGCAACGGGAGAAGCCACAACAGTGAGAGGCCCGCGTACCAAAAAAAAAAAAAAAAAAAAAGAGCTTCCTGTGCATATCCTCTATATCACAAAGAGTTTATGAGCAATCATAAAAGAAGTATAAACCCTATAAAATACAAATGCAACATAAATTATCAGCTGTATGACCACAGGTATGAGGCATGCCCCTGCATGAGTTCATCAACCTTCAAACATTCAAGGGAAATATTCTCAATAGGAATAAAGCCATTTTAAAGCTCACATGAGCAGTGGTTTGTTGAAATGAATGATCATAAGCAGAGGTTTGTTGAACTGAATGATTCAAGGTTTTCGGAATACACTGGATGGAGATTGACTACCATATCAAACCTAGCATCTATTTTAAATGACTGAAAACCCTGAAGCAACGCTGAGACCATATTATTCTCCATCAAACATGTAGTCAGGCAGGATTCCATATACTTAACCTTCCAGTAGGCTTAACTACTTCTAACTACTAAGGAGACCAACCTATCTGTCAATGTTTGGCTGCAAGAATGGCCTCAGACTGAAGACCCGAGGTGGCTGGTAGTCCAGGGTTCCTAATCAACAGTTTTCAAAGGAAAGGTGGGAAAATATTGTGAAACTCTGGGCCAGGTTACCACCGAGAGTGGGGCTGTAGACAGAGTGAAAAACTGATGCATCATTTTTTACATGCAGTTCAAAACATGTAACTGCACAGAGTTACTTGATGTGCATCATAAAGCCAATGTAGGAACTGAAGATAAACTACAGAGATTGTGAGTTGAAAGACCTTGGTGGATAGAGGTATCATCTATAGACACAAGGAAGCAAGCAGAGGGTGAAGGCTTGGGTAAAAATATAATAAGTTAATTTAGAAACAGAAAGTAGAATGATGGTTGCCAGGGGCTAGGGATAGAGAGAAAACAGGACTTGTTCAATAGGTATAGAGTTTCAGATTTGCAAGATGAAAAAGTTCCAGAAATCTGTTGCACAACAATGTGCATATAATTAACACTACTGTACTGCACACTTATAGATGGGTAAGATGGTAAATTTTATGTTATGTGTTTCTCACCACAGTAATAAAAATAATAATAAGCTTGTATAGACTGACTTAGGGACAAGATATTGCCTTCCTCATATCACAGTTCAGTATTCAACAGATTGATCTTAACTTCATAAGATAGCTCTGAAAAAACAGACAATATTATATCATTGTGATCTGACGGGGTAAATACTTAGAGAAATAAATTCATGCTTATCATCCACAAATTTATTGAGCACCCACAGAGGCGTGACCACTTATTTAATGATATAGGATATATAATATTTGATGGAAAATTGACCTGACAAACACTCAAAATATAATTTTAAAAAATCACATTTTACCATTTGTCTGGCGAAAATTATAACTCATCCTGGGCAAGTGGTTTAAGTTGGCCTGAAATGAGAAGCCACTCTAAACTAATTAACTCTCTCAGTCACCTCATTCCCACTTGAGACAAATGTCTTGACTGAAAAATATTCCTGGCTATGTTTCAAGTATGTTCAAGCACTTTTATGTTTATGCTCAAGCATAAACCAAAAATATTTGAGATAAGAATATAGTAATTACCCATGCTTCTATGCTAGTAATATCCTCCTATTTGCTAAGTTTAAACCCTTTGCTTTAAAGCCTCAATATGTCAATAAGATATCAGAAAAACAAAAATAATAATAGAAGAAGGTAAAATTTATTGACCACTTACTAAGCTTCACAATAATTCTTCAATGAAATTGTTTGAGAGATCTGTTCTATTTTACGGGAGAAAATTGAGGTTCAAAGGATTAAATAACTTAGTCAAGTCATACAGCCTACAGGCAGTAGATCCTAAACTGAAACCTATATCTGGTTAACTTCAAAGCCTATCCTCTTTCCATTTCTCAACCCTGCTTATAGAGAAGTCAAAACCCTTGGAATCATGTAGAGTGGATTAGAGCCAGTAAGCATGAAATAATTGTTAATATTCTTTGGTTATATCTATAAAACAGCTAGGCATTTAAAAATTGAAAATTGAACATTTTAAACAATTAACAGTGTCAGAAATTGCAGACATAACCATCTTACAACTGATTAAATAGCTTACAATTCATCCAGGTCTATCTTTGCTTAGTAGCAAATAGAAAATTGAGAACCGCCAAGTCATTCTCAAATGTGTTGACCATATTAATCCCTTGTCACTTTAACTCAGTGGTCACCAAACACTTTTGATCCTGCACCCTCTTTGGTTAAAAAAAAAAAGGCATACCTCCTATGTAGTGCTTGTTATCTACTGTTACTCCAAACTACTCCAAAACTTAAGGTCTTAAAACGACAGCTACATTATTATAGCCCATGATTTTGGTGGTCCTGAATTAAGACAGATCTCAGTGGGTGATTCTTCTGCTTCTTTGGCTAGGGTCTGTCAGTGGTACTCAACTAATGGCTCAGCCAGGCTGGTCTAGAGGATCTAAGACCACTTTGCTCATAAGCCTGATGCCTTGGAAGGGACAGCAGGGAAGTTTGGTTCAGGTGGGGCTCTCTCTCACTTCATGAGATCTTAGGGCCTTTCCACATAGTCTCTCCAGAAGGGAACTCCCACTTCTTACACGGTGACTCAGGACTTCATGAGTGAGAGTTCTCTATAAGATGAAGTGGAAGCTGCCAGTCTCTTAAGGATTGAGCACAGAAGTTAATATAGTGTCACTTTTATCGGATTCTATTGGTCAAAGCAGTCACAGAACCAGCACAGATTCAAGAGAAGGAGCTATAGATTCCTACCTCTCCATGGAAGGACTATCAAAAATTTCGAAGCTATACCATATAATATAAATATAGACTTCTACTACTGAACTAATACAGCATGAACATTGCAAAACACACAAAATGGAAAATGATTAGCTAAGAAACGAATAAGTACACAAATAAATAGGCTAATATTTTCCTCCCATGGTCTTTGGATCATCTTGCACAGATTTTAAGGGGAACATACTCTCATTTTGGAGGCTCTTACTTTACCTTTCAACATATTCATTCATTAATTCAGAAAATATATACAAAGAGAGCAACTTATATGCAATAGACATTGCATTAGGCACCGATGAACAAACATGGACCTCACTCTTTAGGAATTTAAAACCCAATGGGGAAAAGAGACAATAAACAAATAATTACATTTAACTTTAGAAATGTGATCATAGAAGAGTGTATTACAGGTCATGAGAGCATGAGGAACATTTTGAACTCGACCTGGGGACCCAAGGAAGCAGGCATCTTTCTGGACACTGCTTGCTTGCCATTGTCTTCATGAATGTGCCATAGTTCTCCTAACCCCCCAAAATTTAAAAATCCCTGAAGACAGGACGATATATACATTCCCTTTACTGTCCTAAATACTCAGTTAATGTTTGAAGTGATTGAACTAATTGATTAGATCTTCTTGTGCCTAGGGTATAAAATTCTACCTCTAGCCACAATCAGCTTGTTTGTCAAAAGCATGGGTGGGTAAGAGAACAGAGGAAGCCAGCCCAAATTTACCAACACCACTGGACATAAAATAATAATTTTTCCTATCTGTAGAGTACTTAACAGATTACAAAAGCTCATTAGCTCATTAAATAACAAAGGTATTAACAACGATTTTTAGAATAAGAAAACCAGGATTTTATATATTCTCCCTAATGGTAAGTCACAGAGCATTCCTCAACACATCATTTGCATCGCCTTGTTCGATCTGGGTATTTTTTGAAATGTACAGACAGAAGCAAAACCTCTCCAAGAACCATGGACAGAGGGGGGAAAAAAACATTTCCTTCCTGTTCATGAATACAGGCCCCCTGTTGTAAGTAACTATCTTTACTTTCTGAGTCTGATGATAACAAAACCTGACAAAGTGGAGTTTGACTGCAGCCTGAGGTCCAACAGGTAGACTATGGTTACCATTATTAGCCAATAGTCAACTGAGCAATTACAGCATTCAAGACACAGTGTAGCTATAGACACTCTAAAATTCTTGAGACAGTTAGATGGCAGAAGGGATTATCAAGAATCACCCCTGGTGATCTTTTAGAACAGCTTAGATAAAGCATCTGTCCCAAGTGATTTAGGTGCAGCCCTGCCTCCAAGCACAAGCGTGGTGTTTCAGAACACCATCCTTCTCTCTCATTCTTTCTATGATATTTATGAAAACTGAGATAGATTGTTGACTTTTAGCTGGAGAGGATTTTAGACATTATTATCTCTCTCATTTTATGCTAAAGAGATTGAGACCCAAGCAACTGAATTGACTTGCCTATAGATACATGGCCCAACCTTACCAAATTTCCTACTTTTCATTAGTTGCCCATTCCAGCATCAACTCCCCACTCCAAACTGAGTGCATGACTTTGAAACTATGCTAAAAGACCTAGACTCCAAGGGGAATCCTTGTACCAGAGCAGAAAGTTAACACATATAGTAGTTATACCAGGTCTCACAGGGCCCTCCTATCACACCATGGAATATGCCTCCTCGGGACGCATTTGTGCAGGGTTTTTAGAACCAAGCATTGTTTTAAATCTTGCAAACATAGTGAATAACAGAATCTAAATACACATGTAGCACACTATAGTGTTTCCTGCTCCAATTATATCCTAATAAATGTCTTCACGTTCTCGTTTTTATTCATGGATTTCATGCGTGAGGGATCATTACAGACACCAAAAGTCTGTGCACACACACACATATATACACACACACAGCTGGAAACCATTTAAAAAGCTTTTAGCCCATTAAATTTACTCCAGAAAGATGATTTAGGAAATTTATAAATAGGAACTACTAAGCTATAAGTTTCTACCAACGGCTACAAAATTTACCTACAAATGTATCTCAAAAGCAGTTTGAAGGAAAAAAGGAAAAGTGAATTACATCAAACAAACAATTACTTACTGGTTGTTTTCAATTTTTTCCACCATTCAACCAACTGTTTGTGTGTTTATTTGTTTTTTTTTACATAGTTTGTATTTTAGATACTATTAAAGGTCATTAAAACACCATTTTAGCTTATCTTTAATGTCTTTACAACATTTTTGACTGGTTTTCTGACTTTATAGTCAGTGTTAGCCAATGTGATTTTTACCATTGTTCCTTTTTCTTCTTGCCTTAGCTCTTCATTTAAACTGCTATGCTATTCCATGCTCATTGCCTCTGGGAAGTAATTTAAAAGCAGAAAAAATAGGGGAGAAACGAGTCTCATTAGTTTTTGAATTCCAAAAGTCTATGGTTTAGGAGAACAACAATAATAATAACAACAACAACAAAAACTCAGGGCAGGAGTGAAACATTTAGTAGAAAATATGAATATATCTCCCCAATCACTCCCAACTCCCTACCACCACCAGTCCTCACACAGATGCCAGACTAGAGGCAGATGGGAGAGACAGGTGGAGCCCAATAAGATGAGACTGGAAAGCAGGTTCACAATCAGTATCCACACGGCTCCCGTGGAACAAACCCCATCCATCTCCAGCCCCCCGCCCCCAATCCTCACCCCTGTTCTGCATGTTATCCTTCCAGTGTACATCCAGCCAGAACTTCCCTACACCTGCAGCCAACAGAACAACACCTGTGGAGGTATAGAAGGGAAAGTCTTCCTTCCACCTGAATCTGGGAGGAGCCAGCTCTAGATAGTTTCCAGCAGTAGTCAGCTCTAGTTTAATAAAAAGGGACAATAAATAGAAGTTAAAGTAAACTAAATAACCAAGATTGTTGAAGGTAAGACATGAATGGTCTTTACTGGTTCTAAATTTCAATGACTCTATGAAGCAGTCCCATAATACTTCGTCTTTATCAAGCAAAATATTTATAAAAGAAAGCTTTAACTCTGTTTTCAAATAAATACTTTGAGCTTAATGGATGAGCCGACAAGTCAATGACAGCAAGATTTGAAGTAACTAACTCCCAAGTCTGGGACCTGTGATTAGTATCCGTCACAGCTTCAACATGAAACAGTCTATCAAGTGCCCCAAATTAACATTAGCAAAGAAGGATGAAGGCAGCCTAGGCCATTCAGTAGTGAGAGGGCTCAGAATGGGAAGGCAAGATGAGTAAGGAATGCTCTGACTCCAAAGTATGATTCCATGTATCTAGTTCTTCTGTATCTTCTTCCCTCTTACTGTGGTACCTAGATCTCCTTGAGTATTTAAGACAATAAACTGAATATCTCCTCCATCCTTTTTAAAAGCCATTCTCAGACAGACTCTGTTGGTAAGAATATTCTTCATTTATAAGAATACAAGCTCTGTTTTGTGCTAACTCCTCCACTATTACTGAGAATCAAGCATGATGTCCTGCCCCTCCTTCTGTTCTCTCAGCACCACCTGGAGTCAACTGCAGATGGTATTTAGAGCCTCCCCAGCCCTGGAATGCCAGAGCCAATTTGGTAACCAAACAGCTCTTATCATGATGAAGCTTTATTAGGTACTATAGACCAGTTAATTCCATCCTTTCTTCCCTGACATTTGCCAGTGCCCCAGTGAAACTCCAACTAGTGATCAATCTTCCATAGTCTCATCCCTCCATCCCTCATATTGACTTGTGGTTCAAGCCTCTCACTGCCATCCTCCCTTCCTATCTTTTCACTGTGTCCTTTTAAACTCCTATTCCATAATCAATAAATTCATTTATGCCCTCAGTCTCTTTGAAAGACACACAATACACCCTTTGCTTTAACTGAATTCTGACATTTTCCCCAATTTCCACCTCCCTTGAAGATCTCTCAAGTGGAGTCTATTGTTTCTCCCATGCCTACATGATAGAGTCAGCATTCTCCTAGTTGCCTCTTTCCAATTCAAGGCCATTACTGATCAGCTTTATGAAAACCCCTCTCATTATTTGATATACATGCTGCTAGAGATTTGTCTTACCTCCAAGATCTATGGTCAATCCCAGCTCCCTCTCAGATTGATAGATTGCTGACTTATGCACAGACTTTTCATTAGCTATCTAGCTTTCCACCTTAACTCCTCCAGCATCTTGGGAAACATCAGAGGTGTATATGGATGACTTTCTGGAACCTCACAGTTTCTTGAACTTCTCTACTCTAATGACTTTTATCCTCACTCCTCTCTGCTGCACTCCCTCATGACCACACCTTGGATCTTTCAGGATAGAAAAAGAAATACTAAATAAGAGCTAAATGAAATCCTAAAACTAAACAAATAGTATTTTAAGTCAAAAACTTTTTGGATGGAATTAAGAGAAGATTGCATGCTATGAGAGAGTCAATGAACTTGATAAAAGGACAACAGAAATTATCAAAACTAAAGCACGAAGGGAAAAAAGATTAAAAAATAATGATCACAGTTTCAATGGTCTGTAGAACAAAATTGAGCAGACTAATATATGTATAATTGAAGACCCAGAGAGAAAGGAGAGACAGGAAATAAATATTTGAAGAAATGTGGATTTAAATTTTTACAAATTTTCTTTAAAATACCAACTCATATATACAATAAACTCAGTAAACTCAAACATGATAAACACACACACACACAAATTTCACACTAGGCATATAATAGTCAAACTATTGAAGATCAAAGATAAAGAAAATGAATCCTAAAAGAAGTCAGAGAAAAAAGATACACTGCACACACACAGAGAAATAATAATATAAATTATGAACAACTTCTCATCAGAAATAATTGAAGTCAGAGGCAATGGTACAATATTTTTAATGTGTTGAAAGAAAAAAAAACAGTAAACCTAGAACCCTATATCCAGCAAAAATATCCTTCAAAATTAAAGGTTAAATAAAAGTATTTTTCAGATCAACTGAAAGCAAAGAGAATTCATTACTAGCAGATGTACTCTATAAGAAATGCTAAACAAAGTTCTTGAGGTCAAAGTAAAATAATACCATATGGAAATGTTAATATATAGAATGGAATAATTCAGGAGAACTAAAACTTGTAATGATTTTGGCTAAATGCATTTTCCTAAATAAATTTAAGATTATGGTCTTAATATGTCCTTCTTAAAGACAAAGAACATTTTAAAGCAAAAATAATGACATTATAAGGTGAGGTTTATAATATATGAACATGTAAAATATATAAGAACAATATCACAAAGTTCTGGAAGGTATAAATTATCATAAATTTCTTATACAAGTAGTCTAATAAGTAGTCAAGGTAGACCATGATAAGTTAAGGACACATATTGTAATCCCTAGACTAATCACTAAAACATAACCCAAATGGGCATAGCAAAAAAGCCAACTGAGTGATTGGGAAGAAAGACTAAAAAAATACTCAAATAACCCAAAAGAATAAACAAAGAGTACCTGGGCCAAATAGAAAACAAGTAAGATAAATTCAAATATGTCAATAATCATATTAAATATAAATGCACTAAACACTCCAATTAAAAGGCTGATAACATGAGATTGAACTTTTTTAGAAGTAACACAGTTATATGCTGTTTTCAAAATATGCATTGTAAATGTAAAGATATGGACAAGGTGAAAGTAAAATAATGGAAAAACACACCATGTAAACACTAAACATAAAATCTTTCTGTGGCTCCCTTAAGATCACACACAGTAGACTTCAAGGCAATGAGTATTAACAGAGATAAAGAGGGATATTTCATAATCTTAAAAGAATCAGTTAATCGAGAAAGACGTCATTCCTAAATGCATATGCATCAAATAAAAGAATTTCAAGAACTACTAAGAAAAATTTAACAAAACTAAAACAAGAAATATACAAATCCATTTTATAGAGGTGATTATTTAATTAGCCTAATACGAGCTTAATTTTTATACTTACTGATAAAAGTTTGCCAGTTTCTATGATGTTCTGATACCAAAGTTTCCATAACTCCTTATTATGCAAGTAAAATACTACAGCATTTAAAATAGAGGGAAAATATGAAAATATTACTAAAGGATATAGTCTACTCATTGCTTAGGAAAACGTGATGCCCTTCTCTGTATAAGGTCTCTATTGACTGCACACAGATATAGACTCTGAGAGCTTTAACATGAAAACTGGGTTTAATAAACTACTCTCTGGTTTTAATTTCTTAAAAGAAGACCTATGTTAGTTTTTAACAATCCCTAAATATAAAGTATTTTCACTCTTTGAATTGGAGTCTCTACATAAAACATTTTTAAAATTAGCCTTCCTTTCTTCATTTCCAGAATCTAACACACAATTACCATTGTTTTATACTAGCATATTATATCTTATTTTTACTTTGGAATAATGTATCTTTCAACCCCATTTATTTTATATGAATTGGTAAGAACATCAGTCTCATCAAACTAATTATCGGAGGCAAATGGCTTACCATAAAATTAATGTACTCAGCACCCCCCCACAAGTTAGTTATTATTCAAACTCACCAATTCTTTTTCTTCATGTATAATTAGTTTTAGACATGCAAATGAAGATGATTAAAGATAAGTAAAGAATGAAGTTATGAAACTGATTCATATGTTCTACTTTTCAGAATCATTATTTCTTAGTCCCTTCAAAGCTGAAAGGACCATTATGCAAGCAGCGCTGTGACAGATGGCAATAGAGACAGCCAAAGGCAAAACTGACTTCAAACTCATCTTTCTAACCTCCTTCCCCCCTTTTTGGCACTCCTCTTATACTTCTCCTTCCCCTCAGAATCCCGAGTCCTTCCACAAACATTTTTGTTCAATCAAACCATATGTCAGTCTTTGAAGAAAAAAATGATATTCTATAGGCTGAGTCCTGGTAGCACAGAAAGCATCAACTTTCCATTAGGGTAGAGGATCTAGGGAATGGCTACCCTTACTGCTTAAAATTTCACCTTTATAAAGATTTTGTGCCTAGCTCATTCCAAACACATTCACAGAGAGATGAATTCCAGTTCCCCAGCTATGCACCAACTATTTGACTGTGACAAGTTATTTAGCTCATCATCTGTAAAATGGTAATATCTTATCTAATTCATCAATGTTTGAAGCCAGTATGAGTTAAACGCTTAGTCAAGAAGAAAACATCATACAATGTAAAAACTGTATTATACAGCAAACGAAATTATTATAAAATCCTATTTCTTGAAAAGTTTTTGGTGATAGTTTTGTAACTCAGATTTATACCATTCAACAACCATTAAGAAATTTTCCTGTAGCTTCTCTCTGTCCAGTTTTAGTGTAATAGAAGGAATATGAACTGCAGGGTCAGCCAGACCTGGGTTTGAATCTCAACTCTGACTAACCCAAGTTGTCATATTGTAAAACAAGAACAATAATCCCAAACTTCTGAAGTTGTTCCAAGTGTGATGTAAGGTAATGTGCATAAAGTGTCTAGTTAAACAAAGGTCTGGCATATAGTAAGTTCTTAATAAATTGCTTTCAATACTACTTTCATTTATTCTGCTTCACCAACTATAGAGTAGGTAAAAACAAGGATTGTACCTTAGTCATCTTAAAAAATTTTAGTCTTAGTCTTCTTTAAATACCCCCTTCAGAAACTGGAAAGTTGCCAAGACCACATTTGGCATAAAATAAATTCTAGGATAAAAATAAATGAAGAAGGAGAGAGAACAAAGACATTTATGTAGCTAACAAATTTGCTCTAAGGTAATAGTAACTGCAATGGGAAAACCTGAGGACAAAAGCTGGGCAAAAAGATTTATTTTTGGTTCTGACTTTAAAAAAAAAATGCAACGCATGCAAAAGAAATGAGCTATCAAGCCATGAAAAGACATGGAGGAAACAAATGCATATGACTAAGCGAAAGAAGCCAATTCGAAAAGGCTACATGCTGTATGATTCCAACTACATGACTGACATTCTTTAAAAGGCAAAACTTTGAAGACAGGACAAAGATCAGTGGTTACCAGGGGCTGTCGTGGAGGGAGGGATGAATAAGTGGAGCATAGAGAATTCTTTGGGTCGTAAAACTACTCTGTATGATACCATAATGGTGGATACATGTTATAAATTTGTCCAAGTCCATAGAATGTACATCACCAGGAGTGAACTCTAATGTGAACTATGGACTCCAGCTGATAATGATGTGTCAATGTATGTTCATCCAACTGTAACAAATGTATCACTCTGGTGGGGTTGTTGATAATGGGGCAGGCTGTGCATGTGGCGGCAGGGAGTACATGGAAAATGTCTGTACCTTCCTCTCAATTTTGCTGTGACCCTAAAACTGTTCTAAAAAATAAAGTTTCTTTTTTAACATGCAACTGAAAATTAAATTTCTTGTTATTTTCTTTTATTGTTGTTGATGCAGACATGTAACATCTTCACCAGAGCCTGATACTTTATTTAGATAATTTAAGGCTAATTGTTTTCTTTGAAGAAACACAACAATCTTGGATAAGCACCAGGTAAAAAATGTTCCCATACTCTCCTAAATTAATTCTTTGTTCCTGTGGCCTGAGGCAGAATTCTGATTTGGATAAAACTTGGAGCTGACCCCCAGGTGACATTTCCCACCTGGTCAAGATAAATGTCTCATCAGGAAGCAGATGCCTCAGCATGTTGAACCTCTAGGTAGCCATTTAGCAGCGTAAAGTGACATGAGTGCTGTCCAGAAAAATTATTCTTCTCAAGTGATAAGTTATATAAACCCAGCCTGTACCCCATGATGCCAAAGCCACCCTTAAAATTTTTTTAACAGATCAAATTGTTTATTTGGTGTACTAAGGGACTATCCCTTTCCCTGCCATCCAGAATAATCACTTAACTGAATTCAACCGCCTCTAAGAACATAGTTGGACACACTATTTTTGTGTGTAGAAATACTCTTGCTAAACTTACCTGGGAACTTCAAGGAAGGAAATAGGAATTCTATAAATTCCTTGGAAAACACATTCCAGGTTCTTGAGTCTACATCAATCCCCCATAAAGTCATTAAGTGATTTGGGTTCATTGAAGGAGTTATCAGAATAATATGAGTTTCCTAAAAATTATCATTGACATGGCTGTCTGAATAATTCAAGTAAATGACTTTTAAAAGCTTATATTAGGGCCTCCCTGGTGGCGCAGTGGTTGGGAGTCCGCCTGCCGATGCAGGGGATACGGGTTCGTGCCCCGGTCTGGGAGGATCCCATATGCCGCGGAGCGGCTGGGCCCGTGAGCCATGGCCGCTGGGCCTGCGCGTCCGGAGCCTGTGCTCCGCAACGGGAGAGGCCACAAGAGTGAGAGGCCCGCATACCGCAAAAAGAAAAAAAAAAAAAAAGCTTATATTATCCTGATATTTACTTCAAAGATGCATCTTGGTTTTTTATATTAGCATCCAGCTTGAATTCATCTTATTGAAATCCGTTTTCTTCTTCTCCTCTCTTTAAGAAAACAAGGAAATGCTATTCTCAAACATTTAACTGGGAGGATCACTTTGTATATGATATCAGATTTCTATGGGAGTAGCCAATCAATTCACTTTCCTGTCACTTATAACAGCTGAAGTTTTTAATTTAGGTTGACTTTTTCAGATCCTAAAAATAGGAACTTTTTTTTCCTCCCCCAGCTAGACAGTCCTATTCTTGACCAGATTTTTTTGAAAATCACTTTAAGGCACAGAGTAAGGTTAGCATGTGACCTTGACATTTCAGAGGGGGTGTGAGTTTTAAGCAGAATCCTGATGCTAACTTAATTTCTTTTAATCACGAGCTGATATCTTCATACCTAGATTTATTTTGAGGCAGAACACTAATGGAATTATTGTCATTAACATTTAAATGCTTATGCTTTCCAACTGTGACTCATAATTTGGAAGAAATTTTTCTTTCGCACATTTTCCCCTCATTAACGGTTTAGTTTTGTAGCAGAACAAGAAACATGCGGCATACAGATGGAGAAGTCATCTTCACTGTAGACAGAGAAAGCACCTAATCTTCTCTTATTTTTGGCAATGTGATCATTTAGAATTTTTCTTTCCCTTTGAGGAGAAATAAATGTTTCTGAAAAACAACCCCAAAATGCACATGCTGCCAACTCCTGTATATCTTGATGATTTGCTAGTTTTCTCTTCATCATGTAGACACATTTGTTCATTCTGCTTGCCAAAATATAGGTTTATTATGACTTGTAATGTAGTAGCTGTCCTCAAAAAAAATGTTTACAGCCTTACCCAACCATACATCTTTATGCACCAAGCAACAACACAAATCATTATCTGGGGAGTCACTGCATAAATAGAAATGTTAACACACTGAGTCAAAGATGCAGTTGACAAATATTTCTTTGATCCACCTTTTAGATTCCTGCCCTTTTTCTGGTGCCTTCATGTCTTAGATTACACTTCTGTAAATTTACATCATGGCATATACTAAGGAATAATATATGCATGTGTATAATTGTAATTCATTGGAATAACATCTCAGCTGGAAATATTCCTTTTCTCATTGTTTTTGTTTTCATTGTTATTATTATTAAGCTAGTAACATTTACTATTTTCATGACACTTAACACATGTGGAAGCTTCTCTATCCCCAAACATTCTCCTCCTTCTGTGTCCCCGGTCTCAACAAATTTTTCTAGCCACTTGTCCATAGGGAAGCTTGGGAGTCATTACACATTTTCTTTCTTCTTCTCCACCACCATGTCATAAAAGGCTAATTTCTGTTCGTTCTGGCTTCACAGTAGGTCTCTCATCCAGTCCCTCTTCTTTATTCCCATTGCCCTGACTTTGCCCAGACTCATTATCACGCCCTTACATTAGCCATGCGTTTCATCTCCCTTCCAGCAGTCTGCCCACCTCCACACTGGTGTCAGATTCGCAGCATTCTAGTGATCCTCTCAGTCCCTTACTTAAACCTTTTAAGGACTCCCTTTCTCTACAACCTACACACTCCTTACCTGATCTAATTTGATTTCCATTTCCTTCTCTAATCCTGGTTCTTGCTATGCATAAAACCTTAATGCCCTATACCTTAGACCTCAGCCATAATGAACATCTTGCTTTTCCCAGAATATGTTCTACTTCCATGGCTGTGCTAGTCTCTCTGCAATGAAACCTTTACCCCCGTCTTAGTCTAGGCTCTATAAAAAAAGTACCATAGACTGAATGGCTTATTTCAAAAAACAGACATTTATTTCTCACAGTTCTGAAAGCTAAAAGTCTGAGATCCAAGTATCACCATGGTTGGGTTCTAGTGAGGACCCTCTTTGGGGTTGCAGACTTCTGTTTTCTCTTTGCATCTCCACGTGACAGAAAGGGGGTAAGAGAACTCACTGGGGCCCCTTTCATAAGGGCACTAATCCCATTCACAAGAGCCCACCCTCCCAACCTAATCACCTCCCTAAGGCCCCACCTCCTAATATCATCACATTGGGGGTTAGGATTTCAAACTATGAATTTTGGAGGGTACACAAACATTCAGTTCATCGCACCCCTCATCACCAACCCAAGTTCATTTAAACAGTTCTATTATCATATTATCTATTCTACTTTACTGCACATAGAAGGTAATATTGTGTTATCAACACTCTTAAATCCTTAACATCAATAACAGTACCTGGCATATATTAGTCATTCAACACATGCATGCCAAATTAATAAATTCTGGATCTCAAAGACCAAGCTAGATGTTTTCTAAGTAAAACTCAGGCCAGCTGGGAACATAGACAGTGGCAATGTTAGAGGCACCAGAGATGCTCTACCAAGGACATTCAGCCAGGAGCAAAGACACACAAAAATAACAGCTGAAAAATTTCAGCTGAGGAACAGAAACCCAGAAATAATAGTCAAGAATTTTCCAGGCAAAAATTCAAATGAGAAAGCAGGTAGGAACAGAAATTAAAATACATGCAAAACATAGAAGCCACAGGATTGCACCAACATGGGACAATGCCCTGGACCAACATACAAGGCACAGACCAAGAATGGGACAGAGCTAGGAACCGTGTGTAGCTGAGAACCAGGAAACTGATAGAAGGAGATGGTCCAAGGGGTCAGAGGCAGCCAAGTGGTCAGGGAGTCTAAATGCAGTGACTTAAAACAACCAGCATTTATATAGCTCTCAAGTGAGCTGGTCAGTGATTCAGACTTCTCCCAGCTGGACTAACACCGTTGCCTGGCAGTCAGCTGCAGTTCAGCTATTCCAGGAAGACCTCTGCTGGGATGACTGGGGTAACTCAGGGCTTCCTCATGTATCACCCTCCAGCAGTGCTCATGGGGGCGAGGGTGGAGGGTGGGCAGAGAATCAAGTCAGCCAATGAAAACACATTACGGACTTTTTCAAGCCTCTGCGCACTTACCATTTGCCAAAGCCAGTTGCATAACTAAGCTCGGATGGAAGGTGGTGGATTTGGACTCCAGCTCTGTGGTGAGGGGAACTGCAGAGTCACATGGCAGAGGGCACAGATAAAAGCAGGGTGAAGAATTGAGGCCACAAGAGCCAGTGATGACTGTAACAGAAGGTCTGAGCATTTGCGGTGTGCAGGGCACTATTCTAAGCACTGCACATCGTCTCTCTAATAATTCTCAGGGCTATTCTATGAGGTAGCAGCTACCACCCCATTTTCCAGATGAGGAAACTGAGGCTTAGAGGGGGTAAATATAGAGCAGTTAATGGCAGAGCCTAATTTAAACACTGGCATATCTGACTCCAGTGCTTTTTCTTTTTTTCCAATTTGGACTTTAGAGAAAATTACTTAAAAGAAAGGTAAAAGGCTGATTTAAAATAAAGTTTGAAAAACAATGAAATTTTGTATAAATTCCAATCATAAGCTCTATATTTACAAAAATGTTTCACAGCTATTCTTTAATAATATTTGTTCAACAGACCAAACCACTAAACATTACTGTTAAATGTAAATGCATCATCCTATTTGCAAAACCCTTAATGAGAATTCGTGAAAACAACGGCAAACCTAACATAAATATCAATTCTTTTTTTTTTTTCTTTTTTGCTCTGGAAGCTGGGAACTACTTTGAGTTTTACATTCTTGGCAAATGATTGAAAAGAGCCCGAGAAAAGGAGCTGATATGGTTTTACATGTACAAATTCAAGAAGATACTACAATTTATCTTTTTAAATGAGATTAGAGCTTCTCAAGGAGCCAGAACACCACTGCATTGAATTTAGAAAACCTTAAGTGGGACAGTCACAAGCCATGCCATTTGCCAACACAGTCCATTACATTTTGTTCATTACCGCAGCACATTTATTACCAACAGTAATAAATCACTGAGAAGTACAGGAAAATCTGGCCTCTGACACAGTCACAGCAGCAAGATTCAGTAAAAGCTTCGATCAAGACAATCCCCACATGGCTAAGAAATTGTAACTCACTTTGCACAACAGTATTCTTTGATTTCCTTTCCATCCCTCTGTTCCTTAGAGCTCGGTACCTGGGATTGTATGGCTTAGGTTTGTGCTACTCCCCTCTAGTTTACTAACAAAAGGCTAGGGGAGTTGGAAGAAGAAAACCCTAAGAGTCATGAATTACGTGGTCTAGTAAGGAGTGCCAGAGCCAGGAAGGAGCCAGAAGGACTTTCAAGAAAGGGATTCTGCCCTTGGTTCCATAGTTGGACATCTACTTAGGCAACAGACTGGTTGATATACCCTGCATTTCAGGTGGTGAGTCTACTGCAGGGCAATCAGCATTCCCAAGGTTTAGTGGGACAAAGACAGTGAGTGTCCCATGGGCAATGTGGATACCTCAGATGGTAACTGGCTTGAGCACTCTAATTATAATTCACCCAAGAGGGTTGCTCATCAGCAAAGAGACCCCATCCTAAAAGTCTGTAGAATAGACCATCAGCATTGGGAGGTGGGTGTGCTGACAGCATGGATAGCAAAGGACAATCCACAGCCCAACCTCGCAAGATCTCCCTAAATCCCCCAAAGAACTCACATGTTTGCCCCCCAGGGAGCCAGCACTTGGACATCTGCGACAGAGAGCGCATTGAGCACTCACACCCAACACAGGACTGCAACCCACTGCCCAGTTAAGTTTAAAAAATAAACATCCTATTTCCTCCTGCCATCTCCAACCCCCAAGGAGCTAGAGACACAGTAGAGTGAAGAGGACTAGAGCATGTAACAGTCAACTGTGCCCTCTCTCCCCTTTTCAAGTCCTTCAGGACCAAGTCTGGTCCATGCTAGGAGGAGGGGGGGAGACAGACAGTTTAAATGTATTAATATTGTTTTAGATTGGCGTAGATGGGACTGGAGTTGTTAATAACTGAAAGTGACTGGAAAGCTATGGGATAAACCTATTATGTCATAGAGGGCTGGAAAAGGGTGATTCAGCTGAGCATGGATGAAGGCAACGATTGGAGAAAAATAAAACAATTTCATCCCTGTTCCCTTCCTAAATCAGACTTAATTAACTGGTTACTTGTATCTGGGTCTCAATGTCCACCTCTAAACATTGGAACTTTCCAGTTCCAGCATTCTCTAAGAGCCAAGCTCTTCATGACTGGATTTTTCATGTGACAACAGGATAGTCTAACGCTGTAGACAAGGTGTGAAATGGCCATGTTTCATCTTCCATTTCTGGTTCTGCTACAGTAAACAAAACCACCAAAATTCATATTTGAAACCATCAGAAATGAGTAATGAACATTCACCAGTGTTTCCATCATCATCCCAGACCTCCCTCCCTTGCAGTGTGAGGCATTAATTCAGCTGTCAAAACATGATTAACTTTGGTCCTGCTTCAGAATAAAAGTAAGTTTCTTAGTTTCTCTTTCTCTCTCTTCAACCCAATATACGCAGTCAGGCTTCTGACAGTGACACTTTACAATATTCTATTTAAGTAGCTAATAATGTTTCCTGCATTGAGTTTTTCTTTTGAGAGTGTTTTCAGTTTTCAAGAGAGGCTATAAAGGGCCATTGGTCTCCTACTAATTATTAACAAATCACCTATGGTTTCACTTGTGACTATTTCTGTCTTTATTAAATAGCAACAGCAGAGACTTTGTTCTGAGTTCTAAAGGAGCCCTTTCCGTGGTGAGTGTGTACAGCTTTTTTGTAAGAGTTTAGCTGATTTAACAAGGAATCAAGTTTATGTTCATGATTGTGATTAAAAGGAAATCCCAAATGCAATTATTTTATAAAGGAAACCATCTCTAGTTTATTTTCTTGCCTATAAACTCTACTTCCCATTCATTAGGCTGCCAAAAAATTAAGTCCAGCTGATTGTTTAAAGCTTTGTTATTGGCTGAGCCAAGAAATACCAGCACTTCCACTGCAGAGGGGGCTGTTCTGGAAGCAGGGGTTCCCCCCTCTCCAGGCTCTGGGGTGGATAAAACAGAGCCCACTGTGAGGATAAGCCTGAGTTGTCTCTGCTTTCCCAAACCTAAAGCCTAAGAGCTGACAAGGAGTTCATGGTAGCTTGGAAGACAGAGATCTTTTTAGCAGGCCAACCTTTGAACCAAAAAGAATTGAAAGGACTAATGAGATTAATGTGAATTTAATGAGATAGGAGTAAGTGACTGAACAGACCAGCCTCACATCCGGGGAGGTGCCAGAGCATCATGGGGGCTGTGTCACGGAGGGACTCATAGAGCCTGGGGATGGATGGACCACTGTTTTTACTCAGGTACAGGCAGGCTGTGTGCTGTGTAGTGTGAAACAATCCAGTTTGTAAAGTGATCTAAGTTTTACTTCTTTAAAATTCCAATCTAAATTATACTTGTTATACAAGTGGACTTTGATTTACTTCCTACCATTTAAGCAAGTGATAACAGATAGACTCAATACATTTTTATTGAATGAATAGCTCACCCAGCCCTGGACCCTGGGCCAAAAAACTTTTTGCAAGAGTAACTGGGGAAAAAAAGGCCTGTGTCCTACCTACCGGAGCTGCTGAGAGCTGGACTCACATATGCTTACCCCCAGCATTCTCTGGGAAGAATTCTCTTAACCACCAAAGGTCAACTCAATCAAGAAATCCATATCGCTCAGGGAGTATCAGACATTTTCCAAACATATAGCAATGGTAGGTAAAATACAAAAAATTTTTAAATGACATAAGCATGGTACTATGTCTGTTACTGAAGAAGACTTCAGGTATAGTAGAGGATTAAGGAAGTACTCCAACCTATATAGGACTTGCCGTTTACTACTATAAACTCAAGGGATATCTTTTCATCCAAGGATACCTGATGATGTCAGTTCAAGGTTGTCCTCTGACTATCTCTTTTTGAGTCTCCCTTGGTCACTCTCAACAGTCACAAGGAAAGTACTGGCACATGATGTAGACCATGTATCTAAATCAATACCATAGGTGATTACCATAGGTGAGACTAAGGTGTTTGGAGTCAGGTAGACAGATAGCAGGGGGAAAAAAAGGATACTGTGAACACAGAGAGAACCAAGGGGCTATCGTCCCCTTAAACGTAAAATTGTAAATGAGCAAGGCAATATCCGAGATCCTAAAATTCAATGCAGCTATCTGTTCAATGTACTAGATTACTGCTTCCAGAACTGTGCTTCTCGACCAGCAGTCACCACTTGGGGGCACCCTTTTGCTTTGAAACAGGGAAAGCCCCATCAAGTGGCCTTGCACAAACAGTTTTTAGGGAATGTGATTCTTACCTATCTGGCCTGCCCCAAAGACAATGAACCAGTTGATCTCATAGCTTCTCTCACTTTCCAACCTAGAATGCATCCATACCATGACCATCTATCTCTACCAAAACATGTGCTCTCTAAGTGCTGTTTAAAACCAATTTTTCAAAGCTTTTCATTGATTTTTCAAAATGAACCACAAAGAATAAGCAGTACACCCATCATTCATCACTGGTGAAGCATATAGGGAGTGTCGCATCTAATTTGGGTGAAAGCCACACTTTAGTGGTGTCTGGCTTGAGTGCCAACAAAATGGAATTGCGTTTTAGTGCTGGAGGGGACACCCTCATTTTCACGGGTGAGAAACCCGCGCTCCACGAGGGTAACGAGGCTCAGACAATGAGTGTGTTGCAGACGCAGAGCTGGAACTTCGCCGTATCACCACTCACTCCTCAGTCCCTGCCTCCCTTTCAGGCTGGCTCCACCTGTTCTCAGGTTAGGGTTATCACTTGTTACTCGAGAAGTTGGTCTGTCTTTTAAGCAAGTCCACCCTGCCCTGCAGTATATGCTGACAGCTACATTATAGGGTCATCCTCTCCCTCTGCAGCCCATCATCATGCTTCCTTAAGCCTATAGATCGGAGCCTATAAGTTAAGAGATGAAGGGTCATCCTTGATCTCAGCCCTCACTCCTCACCTGGCCTCACCAGATTTTTCACAATGTTGTGATTTAGCAATACCTTCACGTATTATTCTTTCATTACATCTTGTTTTGACGCTTGGATTCAATGAATAAAACTTTCCTAATTAGCCTCTGATTCCACATGACAGTAGGTTTCCAAGGGTTACTTCAAATTAACAGTCTTTCCAGACTGACCCTGTCTGGGGCTCATTTACCTGATCTTCCTGGCATGGTGTTTTTTATTGGCACCCTGCCCAGATCATCTGTACTGGTTGATATGCCCATCCTCGCTGCTGGGAGTTTTAGAAGCAAATAGCTCACAGTTGCCCCCTTCTCTGGATAATTAACCACAAGTAAGAGCCCACTTACCCAGGACGGGTGGGGCAGGGGGAGGAAGTCAAAGCCAGAAACTGATTCAGTGAGCACACAGGCCAGGCCATGTACCTCAGGGAGGGACAACTGTGGTGTGTGACTTGATTTTTTGTTTTCTTGACCCTCTCTCCCCTCTGTGGACCACGCCAAGACTAGACTTTCCCTGAGACCACGTCTTCACTGGGGGCCCCTCCGCTTCCTATCTTGCCCTTCTCCCTCTCTTACAGGTTCTTCTCTGAAGGGTTCTCCCTCATTAAACTCCTCTTATCCAAATCCCCGTCTTGGGCTCTGCATCTCAGGAAGTCAACCTAAGACCCCCGACCTTGCAGGCCGGCTACTGGCAGGGTCTACACCCCATGTAGTGAACCTTGAAGGGATGCAGATGCCAAATCCATTCTAGGATTTCCTAGCTACCTAAAATTGGCCAAACTATTTAACTTTTGTAAGGTTCAATGTCCTTATCTCTAAAAGGGGATACTAGCAAAGAACTGTTGTGAGAATTAAGAGTTATAATGTTGCTAAAAGTCACCACTTTAAACATGCCTAGGGCTTCCCTGGTGGCGCAGTGGTTGAGAGTCCGCCTGCCGATGCAGGGGAGGCGGGTTCGTGCCCCAGTCCGGGAAGATCCCACATGCCACGGAGCGGCTGGGCCCGTGAGCCATGGCCGCGGAGCCTGCACGTCCGGAGCCTGTGCTCCGCAACGGGAGAGGCCACAACAGTGAGAGGCCCGCGTACCGCAAAAAACAAAAAACAAAAAAACCCCATAAACAATTCTAGGCTAGTGCTGAACATACTTTTAATACGTTAACGTTAGTAATAAGGGTAGTTAATGTTTCTTGGGCATTTATAATTCTATGTTCCAAACTCTGTATTAAGCATATTACATTCATTAGTTTATTTACTCTTCACATCAACCCTCTGAGGTAGTTCTGCTGCCACCCGAGCCGCACAGATGGAAACACTAAGACTGTAACTTGACCAATGCCTCATACTTTGCAACAGAACTCAGATTTGAATCCAAGTCCTAGCCTGGCTCCAAAGGATGGCACTGCACATCGCCATCGGTACCATTACATCTGCTTTCGTGCAGCCACATCTTCCCTGTCACTTCCATTCTAAGCCCTTCAACTCCTGCTTCCCTTAGGACACCCATTCATCCATAGCATTTCACAATTAAACACGCGCATACACTTGGTCTCCATCCCCCAGCAAAACTTAACACTCCTAAGCCATGTTCTGCCACATCTGATTCTGAGGGTCCCAGGCTCACACAGTTATTACATGACTGAAGGCTGAAGACATGTATGTATAGCAAGCTCAGCTAACCTTTGTGCTTTAAACTTGCCCTTCAATGACATCACCCCGAGAAGTACATCATGTCATAATTGCAGGCATCTTGGTGAGTCAGTGGAAAAAAATATTTGTGAGCAGGAAGTTTATTCCCAGGATCTCATAAATGCTCCCACATGGGTGATTGCCACTTTCTCTCTGTAAAACATTCAGAGCCAAACCCGTGTCTCAGAGGATTACACACCTGATCGCTAGGGGATCAGTTTTCCATTAGCCCACCTAGACAGCTCCTATTCAGTCACCACTACCATCACACACAATATGTTGTTTTTATTTTTTTAGACAGAAAACATGCTTTTATTTCTAAAAAGCACCAGAGTCAGCTGGAAAGGGGAAAGGGGGAGAGAGAAAGATGGAAAATAAAGATTAGATAAGATCCTCTCTTTTCTAATGTGTCACATTTTATTTTAGTTCACTTGCACAGTTATCTAAATTATGCTTAAGCAGCAAAGCTTCCTTCTTTTGTATTTTCCTTGCAGACTTTTGCATTAGGTAGAGGAAAGAAAGGTTGAGAAAAAGTTCCTCTGAACAAATGAGCCTTTAGATGAAACTTTTCATTAGGCACAAAGCTCGTTGAATCTAATCGGAGAGATTCAGACGAGAGTCACACTTGACCTCAGCCCTCCTCCACTGGGGTGGAGAGTAGAATCTCAGCCTGGCCTTCAATTTCAGAACATCAATGAGAGCAGAAATGTCCAGAAAACATGCTTACATGGATTATGCATAATGAAATGGGGCTTTAAATCTGTTTCTTTTTTCTTTTTTGTCCCCATAGGGAACCCAGCAACTTTCCTTAATAATCAGAAAATATGCTTAGCAATTCAAAAAAGCATTATAGGATCACATTTCAGATGTAATGGCTAAAAACCACAGTAAATAAGTCAGAAAACAAGGGTTGCAAAGTGAAACAAAAGAAATCAGACAATAAAAGTTAATCTCCTTAAATCATTAACTGGAAAAAAAAATGCTGAGAAAAACAAAAAAGCAGACTCACAAAACAGCATATACAGTATCATCTCATCTGGGTTAAAAATTGCATATATGTATATATGCTTTTTTTTTTTTTTTTTTTTTTACGGACGCGGGCCTCTCACTGTTGTGGCCTCTCCCGTTGCGGAGCACAGGCTCCGGACGTGCAGGCTCAGAGGCTATGGCTCACAGGCCCAGCCGCTCCGCGGCATGTGGGATCCTCCCGGACCAGGGCACGAACCCGTGTCCCCTGCTTTGGCAGGCGGACTCTCAACCACCGCGCCACCAGGGAAGCCCCTGTATATATGCATTTTTTAAGATGTGGGAAAATATATAATATATATGTATGTGTGTATATAGAGATATAGGTATAGATATAGATAGATATGCATTTTTTTAAGATGTGGGAAAATATATGATAAAATATTACCAGTGATTATCTCTGAGGCGTAGAAATATAACTGTTATGGGTTGAATCATTGTGTCCCCCAAAAAGATGTTGGAGTCCTAACCCCCAGGACCTCAGAATGTGACCTTATTTGGAAATAGGGTCTATCCACATGTAGTTAGTTAAGAAAAAGTTATACTGGAGCAGGGTGTGTCCTTAATCCAATATACTGCTGTTCTTTTAAGAAGAGGAGAGAGAGAGGGACTTCCCTGGCAGTCCAGTGGTCAAGACTCTGAGCTTCTACTGCAGGGGGCGTGGGTTCCACCCCTGGTCAGGGAACTAAGACCCCTCATGCCATGAGGCTGGGCCAAAAAAAAAAAAGAAAAAGAGGAGAGAGGCACAGAGGAAAGACGCAGAGGGATAATGCCAAGTGGTGACAGAGTCAGAGATTAGAGTGATGCAGCCGCAAGTCAAGCAAAGCCAAAGATTAACAAGCAACTACCAGAAACTAGGAAGAGGCCAGGAAGGATTCTCCTGTACAGGTTTCCCTTTGAAATCCTTGTCAAAGGGACATCCTGCCAACACCTTGATTTTGGACTTTTAGCCTCCAGAACTGTGAGAAAGTTAATTTCTGTTGTTTTAATAAAGCCACCCAATCTATGGTACTTTGTTACAGCAGCCCTAAGACACTAATACAGTAATACTTTCCAAACTTTGGCATATCTGTTAAGTTTTTACTTTCAACAAAGCATATATATTCATTTTGTAAGTTTTAAAAGGTCATTTTAATAAAAGAAGGAAGGGAAAGGAAAGAAAGAAGGAAGAGAGAAAGGAAGGAAAGACGGTGAGACTGATTTTTTCATTGTTAACCACCTTGGATGAGGCCATGGGGTGTATTTAAATAAAAGAATAATAAAAGCCATGGCTGACCACAGGAGCACTGAGATACCAGCAACACAGTTCACAGGGCTTTTCTCTGCATCCCTTGGTCACACCATTGATTGGTTTGTAATTGTGTCTTGCCCTCTGTTAAATTCTCCCAACTACAGGCTATGTGCCCCCTGATGTGCCCCTGATAATGTGCCCCTCCTCTTCCATCAGTCAAGCCCTACCCATTCTCAGTCCCATTGTCCCAGGGCCCTACTCTCTGTATGCCATCCTTTTATTTATTCAATCATCAGTCATTGACTGAGCACTACTGTGTGCTGGGCAATGGGCTGGAAATGTAAAAATAAATAAGAGCAGTCTTTGCCTACACAGAGTTGAAAGTCTAGTGGAGCAGAAAGACAAGAAATGGAAAGCTCATTAGCATGTAGGCAGTGCCTCAATCTGGAGAGCCTTGCAGGGGTCCGGGAGCCTGTGCTGTGAGAGCCGGGAGTAAAGCCCCTTCACCCAGACTTGGGAGGGAGTGGGGAACTAGGGAAGGAGGCAAATTTTGAAGCACATGTAAGAACTAGTCCAACAAAAAGAGGAGAGGGACTTTGCAAGCAAAGGTGGAAGAAAGACTGTGGTAATTCAGAAATTTGAGAGCCTCAGGGTCAATATGGAAAAAACGCTGGGATGCAAGTGGGGATTGGGGAGCAATGCTGCTGGGGTAGAAACCGGCAGCCCATTGCCATGAAGGGTCAGAGATGCAAGGTTAGAGCTCTGAAAAGAGTGGATATATGTACATGCATAACTGATTCGCTTTGCTGTACACCTGAAACTAACACAACATTGTAAATCAGCTATATTCCAATAAAACTCAAAGAAAAAAAAAAGATGAGCGCTCCAAACTTGATTCTTCAGGCTTGGAGAAAACATTGCAGAATGTTAGCAGGACAGGGTTATATGATCAGAGTCATATTTTAGAAAGATTACCCTAGGAATAGTGTGGGGGGTTGTTTGGAAAGGGTAAGAATGCAGGCAGGTAGAATCATTGGGAGGCCAAGGTGAGGACCCTGTATGAAAACACTAGGGAGAACGGAGGAGAGGATGGGCTGGAAAGGGTACAGGCAGCAGAGTGGATGAGAACAGTAAATTCTAGAGCCCATCCCGGGCATGAATCCTAGTGCTGACATATACATGCTGTGTAAAATTGAGAAGTTATTTAACCTGTTTTTTGTGCCTCAGTTTTCTCACCTATAAAATGAGAACAATCATAAGATTTACCTCATTGGGTTGAGGTGAATATTAAATGTGTCAATGTAACAGAATAGTGGGAGGGCATTGGAAGTAGTAGACATGTCAGAAGAGACTGAGTGAGTCTGACATCTTTGCCCTCTGAGGTGTTGCCGTGACATTTAGCCAAACCAATAGGAAATCTCTTATGGCTGATGGGGGTTTTCACAAATTCTTTTTGTAGATGGAACTCTCTTGGAGCCCCTCAAAAGATGCCATGTGGGCAGCCATATTTCTAGTAAACATCAGCCCATCTCTACTAGGTAATACTGACTGAGTGCTTACTATGCACCAGGGACTATTCCAAACCATGTATGTCTTACTGAACCCTCGCAATAATAGCAGGAGGCAGGTCTAATCATCAGCCCCATTTCACAGATGTGGAAACTGAGGCACTAAGATCGAATCTATTGTGGCTTTCTCTTAAACCATAAGGGTAGCTCTCTAGATACATCAGAAGACCAAACTGTGGGGACTTCCCTGGTGGCACAGTGGTTAAGAATCTGCCTGCCAATGCAGGGGACATGAATTCGAGCCCTGGTCCGGGAAGATCCCATATGCCGCAGTGCAACTAAGCCCGTGCACCACAACTTCTGAGCCTGCTCTCTAGAGCCGGCGAGCCACAACTACTGAGCCCACGTGCCACAACTACTAAAGCCCACGTGCCTAGAGCCCGTGCTCTGCAACAAGTGAAGAGATCGCAATGGGAAGCCCGCGCACCACAACGAAGAGTAGCCTCTGCTTGCCACAACTAGAGAAAGCCCGCGTGCAGCAATGAAGACCCAATGCAGCCATAAAATAATTAATTAATTGATTTTTTTAAAAAAAGAAAAGAAAACCAAACTGTGTAGTCGCTAAAGCCAAATGTCCAGCGGGTGAGGAGAGTCTCCAAGTAGATGAAACCCACCTGGTTTATATAAAAGGTCTGAGGGTTTTATCTGTTAAGAGCAAGGCCCTATCCTCCCTTACTAGAAATGCCTCTTCCTGACTTTGTTCGCTGGCAATTCTTCTCTGGCACTCATTCCTGGCAGCTGACTGAACACATTAAATCAGCCCATAGGAATAAGTCAAACTCTATAAGTCACTGTGTAAAAATGCTATGTCTATTTATTATGAGTTATTTATAAACACCAAGACTAGACTCTATAATTTAATACCACCTGCAATGATTCCTGAAAGTGGCAAGGTTTTACCAGTACACTCTGATTAACTGACCTGGTCAAACAGAGCTCCAGATCAAGCATAACTTCCCTTTGACAGAAGCGTATTCATCCTCGTCTAAAGGCAGCTTTCTTGACTCATCAGGGGAGAACAAAACAGCTCATTTCATGGAGCCAATTAACACCATCTGGATAATATGTACGTTCCACTGAAGAAATATTTATAAGCTTCTAATATTCCTTAATATATATATATATATGTATACACAAGGAAGTACACACTTTATGATTTCAACTATATAGTGTCTGAAAACACACAAATATAGTATATGCTGTCAAAAGACAGAACAATGGTTTTTCTTGGTGGCCGAGGTGGGGAGACCCAACATCTGGGACGGGGCAGGAGAGGGGCCGCTGAGGGACTGGGTGTGTTCTGGGTGCTGGTTTCATGGCTGTGGTCACTTTGTGAATACTCTTCATATGAACACTGTATTTATATATGCTATACTTTACTAAAATGTTTGCCAAAAATTAAGAAAAAAAGAAACTCATACTTAAGTAGCGACATAAGCCCAGCATTTAACTAAACATGATGCAATCTCAACTCTCCCACATTCTAGAAGCATTTAGATGGGCAAGTCACATTAAATTAGCCTTGATTTGCTCACTTGTAAAATGAGAATAATATGTACGTGACAGATGGATTAAATATGACAATGTATAAGCAATATATGTATATACATGTTTACATATAAACTATATATATATATATATATACACAATCTGTCAACTTGTAACTTGCTATGCAAATTAAGCATTGTTACTATTATTAATTATAATTATTGCACAATCCTTGCTTTCAGCAATAATGCACATCACTTTTCCTGACAGAGACTGAGCAGAGAAGTCAATATGTTGATTTTTTAAAATTTTGTATTTGGTTCATCCAAATAGTAGTAAGAGGGTAAAACTAATTAGTTACCACAATTTTGCTGTTGACTGTGAGTCATGAAATCCCATTGTCCATGAAATTCCGAGGCAGGGCCGGCCTTTTTCCTGGAAGAGTTAGCAGCCTCTTACACAGAATTTTTCCAGACCTTTTCCTCAAGCCTTGAACTAAAATTCAAACATGAGTCATTCCTTTGATTGACAATAGAGAACACTGTTCACAAGGCAATCCTTTGGAAGAGAGAATTTCAGCCATTAACACCTTTTCTTAAATTACTCACTTTTCCAGCCTCTCACCAGGGAAGCAGGGTCCTGGGGGAAGGAAAACAGGAAAGGTGGGTTTATATATTTAGAAAATCAGATGCTCCACCACTGTATGTTGGATGTGTAGGGACAGATATCTTGTCCTTTTAGTTCTTAGGTCATCAGTGTCTAGGGAGCCATATCCAGTTCTGAGGAAGAACACTGTAAACTCCTAGGATATTTTTTCCCAGCAGAAAAAAAAATCACATATTTTATGTGACTTAATTCTTTTCCAAGGTATCTCCAAGAGCTCCCAGGTGATGCCAATGCAAATAGTGCAGGGCCCACACTTTGTGAAACACTGGTCTACTTTAAAGGTATATAAATGTGTCAGGCATAAATGATTCTGAAGGATCTTAAATCGTTTTGGAGGGAAATAATCTTAGAGACGTCAGTAGGATCTGAACTTCCATTTTAAGGAAACAGTAAATAGTTTCCATCAGTGTCCAGGGGCGCTCCCCAGGACCCAAGAGAAACAGTCAAAATAGCTAAAAGCAAACACAAGCTTGAGGTAGACACTGAAATGGAAAAGAATTCATTTGCAAGAAGAAATTGCTATCACAAGGACAGTAAATACTTATGTAGCATGACTAGCCCACTAATCCCTTATGTAGACCTACAACCAGAATAAGGCCAAATCTGGAAAAAAAAAAAAAAAAAAAAGCAGTATATGCTTTCAATATTTAATGTACCAGTCTGGCTTGACACATTCATCTCATACAGTGGAAGCATCAATACTCAAAATCCCGAATCCTCTACATTAAACTCCAGTAAGAAGATAGCCTTATTCTTGGGACCAGAAATACTCAAAGGCTAAAATCCTCCCAGCTGGACATGTCCAACGTGTGCTGTTAAGACACCACTTTTCTTGTATTTCCACAGACAACTGCCTTCAGATTGTCTCATTCTAAAAAACAGATTGTCTCATTCTTTTCAATGATATGTTAATGCAGTCAAATCGTTTACATCCAGCAACATTCATGCCACAAATGATTGTGAATACGCGTCAGGCGTTGAAGAAAACCCCTTAAGTTCCCTCCCCTTACTGGGCTTACAGTCTAGAGACTGTAAAAGGGTTTCATGGTCAGGTAAGTACAGTAAATACTGCATCCAAGATCCACTTATCAAAGATTCACAATATTCACTAGGAATAAATAAACCTGTATCTCTCTTTTATCACCATGTCTCAATCTCATTAGATGCTTTTAGCATGGCAGACACATGAACTCTCACGGAACCCTGAGAAACAGTGATATGGATTAAAATAGCTCCAAGAATTAAGGAAAATAAGCCAGCAGTAAAAACGGTGACAGAAAGGCTTACACAGAGAAAAATGAGAAGGGCCCGGGTAACTTGGTGAAATCCAGCCTCTTGTTCTACTATCCTCCAACATAAACAAGCTTGGAACTGAACTGGCTTCCCAAGGACATGCTTGACCCAAGCCTACCTGCATTATAGAGTAACCGTGTCTATCTCTTGGACCTTCTAGAATGAAGCAGGAATCTGGAGGAGGAGGCTTAAAGAGGAAGAGCAGAAGATTCTGCAAATGAATGTGGCCCATTTCAGGATTTCATCTAAAGCTGGGCTGGTGGCCAGTGGGCAGCCACTAACACCCAGGATTCCAGGAGCTAACATGCCTCCCACCAAATGGAAGATGCAGAAAATCACATTCTCATCTGGCAAAATCTAGTTTGATTACTTCAAATATACTGACAAATCTCATAAAAGGAAAGAGCTATTCATTCACTGGGAAGAGGTCTTTTCTTACTTAGCAGCAATTCCATGATCCCTCATTATTCTACTTTAGAGTTCTTCTACCTAAAAAAGACCTTAAACACTACCTAGGGCTTCCCTGGTGCCGCAGTGGATAAGAATCTGCCTGCCAGTGCAGGGGACAGGGGTTCGAGCCCTGGTCCGGGAAGATCCCACATGCCTCCAGCAACTAAGCCCGTGCGCCACAACTACTAAGCCTGTGCTCTAGAGCCAGTGTGCCACAACTACTGAACCTGCATGCCACAACTACTGAAGCTCACGCACCTACAGCCCCCACTCGCTGTAACTAAAGAAAGCCCGTGCACAGCAACGAAGACCCAACGCAGCCAAAAATAAAATAAAATAAATTTTTAAAAAAGGAAGCACACACATGCACACGCACACACACAAACATGCACACAATCCAAAGAAATAAACGGAAACCAACTTTATAAAAATAAATAGAAACCACTATCTAGCCCAGTGTTGATAAAACTTGATTGCAACCACCTATGAGTGAAATGAGTTCAGTGAGTCTCAACCAGCATTTTGCTCTAAATGAGATAGAATGGAATGAAATGAATTAGAGGATATCAGAGCATCACACGCAGCAGGAGTGATATTTTTTTGCAAAATTTTAATTTATATATCTATTCATATATGTATATATGTACAGTTTTATAATATAAAATGTATTTCTTACTGTGAGCTGTAACCAGAAATATTTAACAACCAGTGATGCAGCCTAATGCCCTCATTCTATGTATGAGTATATTGAAGCCCAGAGAAGTTAAGCAACTTGCCCAAAGACACACAGCTAGAAAAAGCCATACTTAGAATCTAGCAACTCTGACTCCTTGTTCAATATTCTTGGCATTCTGCCAAATAATTTTGTTCAAAAAACAAAATTAAACTTCATTTCTACCTTTTAAAATATAACAATCCTGTCTATAAGGCTTGTTTAAAGATGTCTTTTCAATAACTCTCCACTCATTGCCTTAAACAAAACTCTAAACAAAATAGTAATACTGACCTTGGCTGAGATCTATGCCAGACAAACATGAAGCCTGAGGCAAAACCTGAAGGTGTTTAATGCTTTGCCTTATAAACTTCCTCACTAAATATGACAGAAGGGAATATAGCCAGAAGCGCTATAAAATTCCTATTAAACAATGTATCTCTTAAGTAGGTACTGCTTACAAAATAAACCATCCGGTCCCATTTTCTCCTTTATGATCTAATTTTCTTGTCATCAGAGCTTAGATATTTTTTTTCTGAAGAAGGAAAAGATTACTTCAGCAGCAGTAGTGACCTTCCCCCCCAACCAATGAGAGCTTATTATAAACAATAACAATGAGACCCTAAAGTTTTATAATAGCCTTTAAATTGCACAGAACTCTCTCAAGGGCTTTGAGTCGGATATAAAACCTGAAAACATAGTATTTTCAATGAAGCTGTAGATGGGCAGAATTGGTAGAGAAAAGGAGGAAAGTGGATATGGCAGGGGGGAGGGTTTCTTTTTTTTCTTCTTTAATTCTTTTACAAGTAATTATGCAAGGAACTTCAAGCCACTCAAACTGAACTCAGAGATGGCAAAAAAAAAAATTGTGCTCGTGTTTTTTTGTTGTTGTTGCTGTTGTTGTTTTTTGCGGTACACGGGCCTCTCACTGTTGTGGCCTCTCCCGTTGTGGAGCACAGGCTCCGGACTCGCAGGGTCAGTGGCCATGGCTCACGGGCCCAGCCCCTCCGCGGCATATGGGATCTTCCCAGACCGGGGCACGAACCCGTGTCCCCTGCCTCGGCAGGCAGACTCTCAACCACTGTGCCACCAGGGAAGCCCGTGCTTGTGGTTTTGAAAACAATTCTCTACAACAGTCGCTGGCACATAGGAAGATGCTTGCTGACAGGTGTTTCAAAGACAACTTTTATTTTTGTTTTGTTTTTCCCCTGGGGCAACTTTGTGAGCCATCATTTTTCTTGAAAGATTTCTCTCCCCTGAGGTGTTCCACATATACGCCATAATAAGAAAATGAGACAGATGCAATTCAAAATATATGTAAGGGAGAATGTGGACAGAATAGATTTTATAGTATCCCATGGTACTAGCTTGAGTGATGGGAAGATTTTCCACTGAAATGCCCCAGTCCCCTGATTTATGTTATATTCAGAGGAATAAGAATTTCTTACTATCCGTCCTGTACCTAGTTTGTGGACCCACAGAGCAATTGGGTTAATTAATATGACAGAATGACCTCATATGAATCATTCATTAGGCCCTGACACATCTCCAATGAAGTCCTGACTTACCAACATTCACCTTTCACATATTGGCTTTTAATTCAGCTATTTGCTACTAAGCTCTCGTTTTTCCATTAAAAAAGTGTGCAGTGCTCACAATAACAATCATTGTAATATGTATTAAATAGTTTCTTTATGTCAGCCATTGTTCTAATTGCTTTACATGTTTTAATTCTAATTTTCACAAGCTGATAAAGTAGATGAGGGTAAGTTCTAAAAAGGCAAAGATTTTTGTCTGTTTTGTTCACTGATTTATCTCTATCACTGAAAATAGTTTCTGGCATACAGTAGATGCTCAGTAAATGTCCACTTTATAGAGCTGAGAAAAGTGAGGCCTAGAGAGGTCTCTTGTCTAAGGTCAAAAAGGTAAGAAGTAGCAAAGCCCAGACGTAAAATGTGTACCTAATGGCTCGTAGTGTTAGTCAGTGGTGACTTGCTATTCAGTTATTCCTCGTGCTGTATTTTTCAAAACATCCAATTTTTAATTGAATGTTTCTAACTTAAAAGTTCTTTTTATTGAAAAGTTTTAAAATTCTGAAGATATACACAGAAAACAAAAAAAAAAATGTATCCCACTAATTGAATGATAACCACTGTTAATGTTTTGGAGTGTTTCGAAATCTCTGATAAATTTCTATGAATGTACTTATGAGATTAAAGGATATGGTCTCCAAAATATGCATTCTGAGCTTGGAAATTATATGACCCACCAATTTTTATGCCCACATTAAAAAAAGAAAAATAAAGCAGGGTTAGCCTTGCCCAGTGATAATGGAAAAGGTCTTTAGGTGCCAATAATTTGCTAAAAGTGCATTAGATACAACGTTATAACAAGATATTACAATTATATAATATAAAAATATAATGTTACAATGTGTTCTATCTCCTACAAACAGAGCTACCTTCCCCTATAGTCGGGACTCAGAGTCTCCCAACAATTCATGTGTAGGAGCCCAGAAGTTCAACCGTCAACAACGACCCACCTAACCAAGAAGAAGTGAATTTGGATGGCCAAGTAACTCGGTTCAAGTTACGAGGAAATTAAATCAGTATGAAGAGGTGCCTAGAAATCAAGGAAATGCATGAGAATGCCTAAAAGAGATAGCCTAAGATAAAATCAGACCGGTAGCCTCCAAATTTCCTTCGTTTCACCACTATCAGGAAAAGTATTTTAGCATATGCTTTTAATATAGGGGATTTTATTATAATATGTATACATGTATCACTGCATTGGTATATTCTAAATGACAGGAAAAATAAATATTTTTAATGTGATGAAATTAATTTAAAAATAAATGTTAATGGGGACTTCCCTGGTGGCACAGTGGTTAAGAATCCGCCTGCCAATGCAGAGGACACAGGCTCGAGCCCTGGTCCAGGAAGATCCCACATGCCGCGGAATGACTGAGGCCGTGTGCCACAACTACTGAAGCCTGAGCACCTAGAGCCCATGCTCTGCAACAAGAGAAGCCACCGCAATGAGAAGCCCTCTCACCGCAATGAAAAGTAGCCCCCGCTCACCACAACTAGAGAGAAAGCTGGCGTGCACCAACAAAGACCCAATGCAGCCAAAAATAAATTTTAAAAAAATTAATTCCTTAAAAAAAATAAAAAATAAATGTTAATGTTATTTTTCCACACACCAATGGATCATTGCATATCCTGGAATACTTTCACTCTCTTATTTAGAAACTACTGATGAGTTGACTGAGGCAGTCTATGTTTTTAAGGATTGTTCCAGCTTCTTTTCGATTCAAGCCATTTTGCCTTACGGAGGTTTTGCTCATGGTAGTAAATAAAGTCTAATTTTTTTTTCACAGTTTTACCTGATCCAGATTTTTTTTCACATAAGAGTCAATAAAAGACTGATAATGCCCAAAGTGCTGTGCTGGGTCCCATATCACAATATCATTTCACGTCATTCCCCAAAACCAAGAGAGATTAAGAAACTTCTCTTTTCAGATGAAAGGATAAAGAAGATGTGGTATATATATAGACAATGCAACATTACTCAGCAATAAAAAAGAATGAAATAATGCCATTTGTAGCAACATGGATGGAACTAGAGATTATCATACTAAGTGAAGTAAGTCAGAAAAAGAAAGACAAATACCATACGATATCACTTATATGTGAAATCTAAAATATGACACAAATGAACATATCTATGAAACAGAAATGGACTCGCAGACATAGGGAACAGACTTGTGGTTGCCAAAGGGGAGGAGGGGTGGGGGAGGGATGGATTGGGAGTTTAGGATTAGCAGATGCAAGCTATTATATATAGAATGGATAAACAATAGGGTCCCACTGTATAGCACAGGGAACTATATTCAATATCCTGTGATAAACCATAATGGAAAAGAATATGAAAAACAATATATATATATGTTTAACTAAGTCACTTTGCTGTACACCAGAAATTAATACAACATTGTAAATCAACTATACTTCAATGTTTTAAAAAAATAATCACCTCGGGCTTCCCTGGTGGTGCAGTGGTTGAGACTCTGCCTGCCAGTGCTGAGGACATGGGTTCAAGCCATGGTCTGGGAAGATCCCACATGCCACGGAGCAGCTAGGCCCGTGAGCCACAACTACTGAGCCTGAGCATCTGGAGCCTGTGCTCCGCAACAAGAGAGGCCGCGATAGTGAGAGGCCTGCGTACCACGATGAAGAGTGGCCCCCGCATGCTGCAACTAGAGAAAGCTCTCGCACAGAAACGAAGATCCAACACAGCCAAAAATATAAAAATAAATAAAATTAAAATTAAAAAAAATAATAATAATCACCTCAAAAAAACCACAAAACTTCTCTTTTCACAAATCAAATGAATAAGTAACTAACTGTAGGCATTAATAGGCAATTCAAAAAAGAAATAGAAAAATTAATCAAATCATTAAAGGAATAACCAAAACAATCTTGAGAAAGAACAAAGTTGGAATACTCATATTTTCCAATTTCAAAACTTCTCCAAAGCTACAGTAATCAAGACAGTGTGGTATGCTAACACATATATATGGAATCTAAAAGAAAAAAAAAAAAAGGTTCTGAAGAACCTAGGGGCAGGACAGGAATAAAGATGCAGACTAGAGAATGGACTTGAGGACACAGGGAGGGGGAAGGGTAAGCTGAGACAAAGTGAGAGAGTGGCATGGACTTATATATACTACCAAATGTAAAATAGATAGCTAGTGGGAAGCAGCCGCATAGCACAGGGAGATCAGCTCTGTGCTTTGTGACCACCTAGAGGGGTGGGATAGGGAGGGTGGGAGGGAGATGCAAGAGGGAGAAGATATGGGGATATATGTATATGTACAGCTGATTCACTTTGTTATAAAGCAGAAACTAACACACCATTGTAAAGCAATTATACTCTAATAAAGATGTTTGAAAAAAAGGACAGTGTGATACTGGTATAAAATAGATGTACATATCAATGGAATAGGATTGAATGTCCAGACATAAACACATACATTTATAGTCAATTGATTTTTGATGAGGGTACTAAGACAACTCAATGGGGAAAGAATGGTCTTCAACAAATGATGCTGAGACAACTACATTTTCACACAAAGAATGAACTGGACCCTTCCTTTACACCCCAAATGAAAATTAACTCAAAGTGAATCAAAAATTTCAGTGAAAGAGTTAATGCTATAGAACTCTTAGAAATCATGAAATAATATTTAAAATCACTGACAATCAAAAATTAAAATAATTAGAAATTATTTTCATCTCTCCAACTGATTAAAGAAATTCTAAAGACTAGTACAGGCTAGGTTTGGAAGAAAAGGAACTCTGATGTACTTTTGATGATTATGTAAATTGACAGCTTCTGGAAAGCAGTTTGGTAACATGGGCCAATGTTAGAATGTACATCCACTTTGACTTAGTAATTCCACTCGAAGGAAACTATCCTTTCAAAAAAAAATTTGATAAGAATACAAAATTGTATGTGTGAAGATGCCCATCTAGGCATTGTAAAGAAAAAGAAAACTGGGAGTAAAATTGCCCATCAGTTAAGGTTTGGTTAAAAACATGTATCCCACAAAATAATAAGCAGCCATTAAAATTGTTGATGAATACTATATGTTATTGAAATGGAAAGATGCAATCTATTATTAAGGTTAAAAAAAAAAAAAAGTAGGCATCCCCAGGCCAGATAGGGAATACAGAAAAGGGAAATTAACACCCAAAGGGAGTATCCAAGGCGCTAAAGTTGAACATTGTGTTCCTCTCTGCTTTTTCATGGGTCAGACCTGTCTGTATACATCTTCCAATATGTTAAAGGTTGATTTTTCCCTTATCAATATTTCCCAGCTGGAAACAATTTGAACATTGGGACCAACAATCATAGGCTAATGTAATAATTCTAGATTGTCTGGCAGATACTAAGGAACGTGGATGCATGATTAGACAGCTTTTTCCAAATACTCTAGCCAGTGGCAAGAGGTTCTGATCTTTGGATAATTGGGACTGATGACCCTAAATTACCAGATAATCCCAAAGATTCTAAATCTGTTTAAGAAAAAGAAATAGTAATAGCCAACGTTCTCAACTAAGTGGTGGTACTCCTTTGTAGTATAAAACATGAGTCTGAGGAATATTTCCATGTTCACGCTTAGTTAGAACCCTCTGGAGAAAGGGGCTGTCTGACCCAGGGATATATTTATTCCTCCCAACAAGTTCCCAGGGGACAAACATCTGTCAATACAACTATAGCCTAACCTCCCCCAAATGGAGCAAAAGTCAATAACTATGTTTCCTAGCTCCTTCAAGAGAGTGCTTAGAGTATTAACACAGCCCATAAAAGATTAGAGATCAACTGTTTTAACACTTGTCAGCTGCCTGAGCTACATTTTGTAACAATTTTGGTCTTACCTCCAAGAGTCACCAGAAGTATTCCCTGGATGAACTACCTTATGCTAAAGTCCAAGGTATCAAGGAGCTTGGAAAGCCCCAAAGCAAGAAAATGCTGAGGACCTATCTCAGACACTCTCCTTCCCTCCTAGGTCTTAGCCCAGAGCACACACTCTCATAAATTATCCATGTATCTCCCAAGCAAAAAGGAGCTAGAAATTCCAGGGAATCACTCAATCAAGTGTATATTTAGTTTCACTTCTGAAATGCTCAGTTAAATGTGGCTGTAGAGAGGAGACCTTCAAGATGGCAGAGGAATAAGATATGGAGATCACCTTCCTCCCCACAAATACATCAGAAATTCATCTACAGGTGGAACAACTCCTACAGAACACCTATCAAACGCTGGCAGAAGACCTCAGACTTTCCAAAAGCCATTGGGCTGACAGGGTCTTGGTGCACTGGCCAGGTGTCAGGCCTGTGACCCTGAGGTGGGAGAGCCGAGTTCAGGATATTTGTCCACCAGTGACCTCCTGGCTACACATCATAGCAAACGGTGAAACCTCTCCCAGAGGTCTCCATCTCAATGCTAAGACCCAGCTACACTCAACGACCAGCAAGTTCCAGTGCTGGACACACTATGCGAAACAACTAGAAAGACAGGAAGACTACCCCACCCATTAGCAGGGAGGCTGCCTAAAATCATAATAAGTTCACAGACATCCCAAAACAAACGACCAGATGCAGTCCTGCCCACCAGAAAGATAGGATCCAGCGTCATCCACCAGAACACAAGCACTAGTCCCCTCCACCAGGAAGCCTACACAACCCACTGAACAAACCTTCACCACTGGGGACAGACACCAAAAACAACGGGAACTACAAACCTGCAGCCTGTGAAAAGGAGGCCCCAAACACAGTAAATTAAGCAAAATGAAAAGACAGAGAAACACACAGCAGATGAAGAAACAGGGTAAAAACCCACAAGACCAAACAAATGAAGAGGAAATAGGCAGTCTACCTGAAAAAGAATTCAGAGTAATGATAGTAAAGATGATCCAAAATCTTGGAAATACAATGGAGAAAATACAAGAAATGTTTAACAAGGACCTAGAAGAACTAAACAGCAAAGAAGCAATGATGAACAACACAATATGAAATTAAAAATTCTCTAGAAGGAATCAATAGCAGAATAACTGAAGCACAAGAACGGATAAGTGACCTGGAAGATAAAATAGTAGAAATAACTACTGCAGAACAGAATAAAGAAAAAAGAATGAAAAGACTTGAGAACAGTCTTAGAGACCTCTGGGACAACAATAAACACACCAAGTTTTGACTTATATGGGCTCAGAAGAAGAAGAGAAAAAGAAAGGGACTGTGAAAATATTTGAAGAGATTATAGTTGAAAACTTCCCTAATATGGGAAAGGAAAGAGTCAATCAAGTCCAGGAAGTGCAGAGAGTCCCATACAGGATAAATCAATGGAGAAACACGCCAAGACACATATTAATCCAACTATAAAATTTAAATACAAAGAAAAAATATTAAAAGCAACAAGGGAAAAATAACAAATAACATACAAGGGAATCCCCAAAAGGTTAACAACTGATCTTTCAGCAGAAACTCTGCAAGCCAGAAGGGAGTGGCAGGACATATTTAAAGTGATGAAGGAGAAAAACCTACAACCAGGATTACTCTATCCAGCAAGGATCTCATTCAGATTCGACGGAGAAATTAAAACCTTTACAGACAAGCAAAAGCTAAGAGAATTCAGCACCACCAAACCAGCTTAACAATAAATGCTAAAGGAACTTCTCTAGGCAGGAAACACAAGAGAAGGAAAAGACCTACAATAACAAACCCAAAACAATTAAGAAAATGGTAATAAGAACATACATATCGATAACTAACTTAAATGTAAATAGATTAAGTTCTCCAACCAAAAGACATAGACAGGCTAAATGGATACAAAAACAAGACTTGTATATATGCTGTCTACAAGAGACCCACTTCAGACATAGGGACACATACAGACTGAAAGTGAGGAGATGGAAAAAGATATCCCATGCAAATAGAAATCAAAGGAAAGCTGGAGTAGCAATTCTCATATCAGACAAACTAGACTTTAAAATAAAGACTATTACAAGAGACAACGAAGGATAATACATAATGATCAAGGGATCCATCCAAGAACATATAACAATTGTAAATATTTATGCACCCAACATAGGAGCACCTCAACACATAAGGCAAATGGTAACAGCCATAAAAGGGGAAATTGACAGTAACACAATCATAGTAGGGGACTTTAACTCTCTACTTTCACCAGTGGACAGATCATCCAAAATGAAAATAAATAAGGAAACACAAGCTTTAAATGATCCATTAAACAAGATGGACTTAATTGATATTTATAGGGCATTCCATCCAAAAACAACAGAATACACTTTCTTCCCAAGTGCTCATGGAACACTCTCCAGGATAGATGATACCTTGGGTCACAAGGCAAGCCTTGGTAAATTTAAGAAAATTGAAACCATATCAAGTATCTTTCCTGACCACAACTCTATGAGACTAGATATTAATTACAAGAAAAAAATCTGTAAACAATAAAAACACATGGAGGCTAAATGATACACTACTAAATAACCAAGAGATCACTGAAGAAATCAAAACCAGAAACAAATGACAATGAAAACATGATGACCTAAAACCTATGGGATGTAGCAAAAGCAGTTCTAAGAGGGAAGTTTATAGCAATACAGTTCAACCTCAAGAAACAAGAAACATCTCAAATAAACAATCTAACCTTATACCTAAAGCAATTAGAGAAAGAAGAATAAAAAAAAACTAAAAAGTTAGCAGAAGGAAAGAAATCATAAAGATCAGATCAGAAATAAATGAAAAACAAATGAAGGAAATGACAGCAAAGATCAATAAAATTAAAAGCTGGTTCTTTGAGAAGATAAACAAAATTGATAAACCATTAGCCAGACTCATCAAGAAAAAAAGGGAGAAGAATCTAATCAATAGAATTAGAAATGAAAAAGGAGAAGTAAAAACTGACATTGCAGAAATACAAAGGATAATGAGAGATTACTATAAGCAACTCTATGCCAATAAAATGGACAATCGGGAAGAAATGGACAGACTCTTAGAAAAGCACAGCCCTCTGAGACTGAACCAGGAAGAAATCAAAAATATAAACAGACCAATCACAAGCACTGATATTGAGACCATGATTAAAAATCTTCCAACAAACAAAAGCCCAGGACCAGATGGCTTCACAGGCAAATTCTATCAAAGATTTACAGAAGAGCTAACACCTATCCTTCTCAAAATCTTCCAAAATATAGTAGAAGGGGGAACACTCCCAAACTCATTCTATGAGGCCAACATCACCCTGATACCAAAACCAGACAAAGATGTCACCAAGAAAGAAAACTACAGGCCAATATCACTGATTAAAAGAGAGGCAAAAATCCTAAACAAAACACTAGCAAACAGAATCCAACAGCATATTAAAAAGATCATACACCATGATCAAGTGGGATTTATCCCAGGAATGCAAGGATTCTTCATTATATGCAAATCAATCAATGTGATACACCATATAAACAAATTGAAGGAGAAAAATGATATGATCATCTCAATAGATGCAGAAAAAGCTTTTGACAAAATTCAGCACCCATTTATGATAAAAACCCTCCAGAAAGTAGGCACAGAGGGAACTTACCTCAACATAATAAAGGTCATATATGACAAACGCACAGCCAACATCATTCTCAATGGTGAAAAACTGAAACCATTTCCACTAAGATCAGGAACAAGACAAGGCTGTCCACTCTCATCACTATTATTCAACATAGTTTTGGAAGTTTTAGCCACAGCAATCAGAGAAGAAAAAGAAATAAAAAGAATCCAAATCAGAAAAGAAAAAGTAAAGCTGTCACTGTTTGCAGATGACATGATATTATACATAGAGGATCCTAAAAATGATACCAGAAAAGTAGCATCCTAAAGATGGTACTAGAGCTAATCAATGAATTTGGTAAAGTAGCAGGATACAAAATTAATGCACAGAAATCTCTTGCATTCCTATGCACTAATGATGACAAATCTGAAAGAGAAATTAAGGAAACACTCCCATTTACCACTGCAACAAAAAGAATAAGATATCTAGGAATAAACCTACCTAAGGAGACAAAAGACCTGTATGCAGAAAATTATAAGACACTGATGAAAGAAATTAAAGACGATACAAACAGATGGAGAGATATACCATGTTCTTGGATTGGAAGAATCAACATTGTGAAAATGACTCTACTACCCAAAGCAATCTACAGATTCAATGCAATCCCTTCAACCTACCAGTGGCGTTTTTCACAGAACTAGAACAAAGAATTTCACAATTTGTATGGAAAAACAAAAGACCCCGAATAGCCAAAGCAATCTTGAGAATGAAAAATGGAGCTGGAGGAATCAGGCTCCCAGACTTTATATTATACTACAAAGCTACAGTAATCAAGGCAGTATGGTACTGGCACAAAAACAGAAATATAGATCAATGGAAGAGGAAAGAAAGCCCAGAGATAAACCCATGCACATAATTTCACCTTGTTTTTGATAAAGGAGGCAATAATATACAATGGAGAAAAGACAGCCTCTTCAATAAGTCGTGCTGGGAAAACTGGACAGCTACATGTAAAAGAATGAAATTAGAACACTCCCTAATACCACACACAAAAGTAAACTCAAAATGGATTAAAGGCCTAAATGTAAGTCCATACGCTATAAAACTCTCAGAGGAAAACATAAGCAGAACACTCTATGACATAAATCACAGCAAGATCTTTTTTGACCCACCTCCTCGAGAAAAGGAAATAAAAACAAAGATAAACAAATGAGACCTAATGAAACTTAAAAGCTTTTGCACAGCAAAGGAAACCATAAATAAGACCAAAAGACAACCCTAAGAATGGGAGAAAATATTTGCAAATGAAGCAACTGACAAAGGACTTATCTCCAAAATTTACAAGGCACTCATGTAGCTCAATATCATAAAAACAAACAACCCAATCCAAAAATGGGCAGAAGACCTAAACAGACATTTCTCCAAACAAGATATACAGATTGCCAACAAACACATGAAAGAATGCTCAACATCACTAATCATTAGAGAAATGCAAATCAAAACTACAATGAGGTATCACCTCACACCAGTCAGAATGGCCATCATCAAAAAATCTATCAACACATGAAGAACCTAAGGGCAGGACAGGAATAAAGACACAGACCTACTAGAGAATGGACTTGAGGACACAGGGAGGGGGAAGGGTAAGCTGGAACAAAGTGAGAGAGTGACATGGACATATATATATGACCAAATGTAAAACTGATAGGTAGTAGGAAGCAGCCGCATAGCACAGGGAGATCAGCTCGGTGCTTTGTGACCACCTAGAGAGGTGGGATAGGGAGGGTGTGAGGGAGATGCAAGAGGGAGCAGATATGGGGATATATGTATATGTATAGCTGATTCACTTTGTTATAAAGCAGAAACTAACACACCATTGTAAAGCAATTATACTCCAATAAAGATGTTTAAAAAAATGTGGTTGTATGTTCTTAAAGTCAAAAACAAACAAACTAACAAACCAGACCTGAATAAAGTGAATGTTCCCAGCAAGTACCACGTCTTCAAGGGTCAGCTATCTCCCAAGGAAGAGGAAGAGGACTGCAAGTCACGTAGTTCCAAGAATCACTAATGCAGAAACTTTACCTTCTGAATCTTCTTGCCACCAACTCTATTTTGAAATCCTATGGGTTATTGGTATGGTATTTTTTAAGAGAATCTCTACTTAGGCTGACACATTTGGGGGAGGGAGTTATTTAATGTTGCATGGGAAGCACCTGGGTTCCCATATTTCTGTCCAACAGGAGATCCATTTTCAACTCTACTTCTGATCAGAAAGCTAATTTTTCTATCAGCAGCAGTGAAATCCTCTTCTTCCAAGCACTAAGTGTAGCTCATGGAAAACACAAGAGCCAATGACCAAAGCCTTGAGAACAATTGGATCAGAGGATGAAAAAACTATAGGAACAAATGGCTATTATCCCATTCTTGGGATAATAATAATCAATAGCCAACAGTTTTGCTGAAAGTAATATTCATCAAGAATAGAGTGGATAAATACTGTAAGTAAAATAAATAGGAGCGTCTTCTTCAAAACAAAAACTTAGTATTTTCAACTAGCTAGGGCCATGATAGAAGCAAGGGAAATCTCTGGGTACACCAATATGGAAAAAGTGCAGTATAAAAAATACATTAGAAGGGCCTCCCTGGTGGCGCAGTGGTTGAGAGTCCGCCTGCCGATGCAGGGGATACGGGTTCGTGCCCCGGTCTGGGAGGATCCCATATGCCGCGGAGCGGCTGGGCCCGTGAGCCATGGCCGCTGGGCCTGCGCGTCCGGAGCCTGTGCTCCGCAACGGGAGAGGCCACAACAGTGAGAGGCCCGCATACCACAAAAAGAAAAAAAAAAAAAAAAAAAAAAAAATACATTAGAAGATAACCAAGATTTATGTAATGGTGGGACAGATGTCCAGATTAGTCAAGAATAAGGCCATTTCTCTTTACATTCACTCCTCATTTCCTTAAGAGGAAGAATCAGACCACAGCCCTATTATATATCACTTTTAATTGGTTTTCCATAATTACTTTAAGGGTATAGAAAACCTGTGTTTCTTTCATCTCAAAGTACGAGTTCAGTCATTATGAACTAATACATCTTCACAGATTTCTGAATTAAAGACTACGTCCAGATAGCATGAAAAGGGGATATCTGAATATGGTGGACCCAAATGACTATGGCAGTCAGGATTTTTGTACCTGGTAGGGAAGGCACCAGCTACAGAAAGAATAATCCTAGAATGTCACCCTCTTCTTAATATGTTACCTTAGCAGGTTTTTTATCTAAGAATACTCTTTGCATTTAGTTTGGTACTTAGATGACAAAGATGTGATTCTGATTCTTCCTTCTAAGCAAGGCCTAGAGAAAAGAAGTCCTATATTTTAAAACCTGATCTGCCTATGTGAACAAGCAAGGTTTCCAGCAAGTGGAGTTCTCTGTACTGACTTAAGTGACTTAGTGTACAAGGGGGGTCAGCCACTGAGATAAACGACAGTCTCAGGAGTAACTGTATAGTCAAAGCATTTCAATGAAACAGCTGCAGTTTTTTTCCTCCCCTTCCTCCTCCTCCCCATCTGCCCTCCTCCTCCTTTTTCTTGTGTTTTAGTGATTCCAATGCTTCAGAGTTATTAATATTCAAATACAGTCACAATTTCTACGTCAAATACTAATTTTTAGTATCTGATATTTTAGATGAATCATGCTACTGCTTCCTCTCTAAAAAGAGAGAACCTATGAGTGTTTCACCCACTTTTTTTTTTTTTTTTTTTTTTTTTTGCGGTACGCGGGCCTCTCACTGCTGTGGCCTCCCCCGTTGCGGAGCACAGGCTCCGGACGCGCAGGCTCAGCGGCCATGGCTCACGGGCCCAGGTGCTCCGCAGCATGTGGGATCTTCCCAGACCGGGGCACGAACCCATGTCCCCTGCATCGGCAGGCGGACTCTCAACCACTGCGCCACCAGGGAAGCCCATCACCCACTTTTTATAGACTTTGCTCAGATGTCAAATCCCTGTTCCTTTCTAAAGGTATCAGTAACTGTGCAGTTGATTCCCAAGTCTTTCATCCAACAAACTTGTGCGAAATACTCCTATGTGCTAGGCCCCACGTGCATAAAGATGAGGAAAACAAAGTTCTCGCCCTCCAAAATTTTTAGGGGAAACCATCAAAAACACAGATTGTATTATAGAAACGTAAGTAACATAATAGAGCTGTGAACAAAGGCATGAGAATATGGAGGAGTTGATGATCTGAGTGTCTGTTTTAATGTGGTTTACCAGCTGTAGATAACATTCTGGATCCAAGAAATAGTTCTATGCCGTTGTTCAGGGTTCTGCAGGAATGAATCTGCTTTCCCTTTGCAGGATTTTACTACCAGAGAGGATTACAGGCTCAAACCAAGCATAATACCACTATTACTATTCATCACGTTAAAGGGTCATTTTTCTGGGATTCATCCTTAGGTGTCTTCTCTGTTAATTCAATCCTGGTGAAGTCTTTGACTTCATAGGGATGTGAAGTGATAGATTTATATAAGTTGGTAGATGAATAAAAAGAAGTCATTCCAGATTATAGACTTAAAGAAATTAGAATGAAATGCAGAAAAGAAATGAAATGGGTGGTCAACAGCTCTTTCAGAAATGTATTAATAAGATGCCCAAAACTACTATCTGTGCAATCATGTCTCAAGTTATGTATTACACGCCATCTCAGAAACTGGGCTGTGAATCAACATTTGAGTCAAATTCTATTTGAAATGTACCCCAGGGCAATTTAAAGAAATAATTTAGTGAATCTCCTTCTAAAGCAGAGACTCTTACAATGTGAATAATCACTTCCTCATTTTATGTCTTGTAACTTGGAGTTTTGTCAAGTTTACTTAATGCAAGGCAAACCGCACCTTGTAGTTTATGTAAAAAAAAAAAAATTACTATGAAGGAAATGGCAGCACACTGGCCGACTTTATGTCCATATGCATTCTAGTCACTAGGTTCATGAGATCAGTTGTTCTAGTTTTTAAATGACTTGTACCAGGTAGACGAGTGCCCCAGGACAGAGGCAGAATAGGAAGAGGAAAACTGAGTTGTAGACAACAAAGGAGAGGAGAGGAGAGGAGAGGAGGGGAGAGGAGGGGAGAGGAGAAGAGGGGAGAGGGGAGGGGAGGAGAGGGGAGGGGAGGGGAGGGGAGGGGAGAGGAGGGGAGAGGGGAGGGGAGGAGAGGGGAGGAGAGGGGAGGGGAGGAGAGAGGAGGGGAGGGGAGGAGAGGAGGGGAGAGGATAGGAGGGGAGAGGAGAGGAGGGGAGAGGAGGGGAGAGGGGATGGGAGGAGAGGGGAGGGGAGGGGAGGGGAGGGGAGAGGAGGGGAGGAGAGGGGAGGGGAGGGGAGGGGAGGAGAGGGGAGGGGAGGGGAGGAGAGGAGAGGAGAGGAGAGGAGAAGAGAGGAGAGGAGAAGAGACGAGAGGAGAAGAGACGAGAGGAGAAGAGACGAGAGGATAAGAGACGAGAGGAAAGGAAAGGGAAGCAAGGGGAAGGAAGGGAAAGGAAGGGGAAAGAAGGGAAAGGAAGGGAAGGGAAGGGAGAATGAAAGAGAGAAAGAAAGAAAGGAAGAAAGAAAGAGGGAAGAAGAGGGAGAAAGGAAGGAGGGAGGGAGGGAGGAAGAAAGGAAGAAAGAAAGGGAGAGAAAGAGGGAAAGAGGAAGGAAAAAGGGATTATCTAAGCCATCACTTATCAAAATTTAATGCACACGTGAGTCACCTGTATTTTGTTAAAATACAGATTCTGATTCAGGGGTCTGGGGTGAGGCACAGAGGTTCTGCTTTCTATCAAGTTTCTGGGTGATGCCAATGCTGCTGGTCCATGAACCATACTTTAAGTAGCAAGGGTCTAAACTGAGTCTCTAAAATAATGGTTAGAAGGATACCTTATACTATGCAGTTTATCAGCCACTTGAACATCCAGGCAAAATGACTTTGAGATCTTCAAACCATATCAGTGAGGGAAAAAGATCAAGAGAAAAAGGGAACTCACTGAGACAATATTTCCTGTTCCTCATTTTTATTTTCTATTGCACTTCCAACCCCACCCTCACTTTTGCTGGGGAGGGCTTTATTTGAAGCAGGAAGTGAGCTACCATAACACTTTTCAGAGGAGTCTTCATAGTATTTCATAACAGCAATGAAAAGGCAGGGCATAGTGGGGCTGGTCAAAGGTTTTAGCTTTGATCTCGTGCAATATCATTTCACTGAGCCACCCAAGCTCACTCTTCGAGCAAAATTAAGGCAGTGTCTTTTACTCTGGCTCTCTCCCCCTCCTGAGATGTCTCCAGAACAATAGTGCTATATATGTAAAGTTTTTCCTTTGAACTAAGGCAAAGGGAGTACATAAGCCCCAGAACACCTTTGGGTTCCAAGCACTGTATCAACGTTGAAACTAACTATGAGACTATAGCTCTACATTTTTAGAAACACATATTTACTGAAAAATTGTAGGTATGCTATTGCACCAATTTTTTTAAAAGCCTTGGCCCAAATAAAAGCTTATAAAGAACTTCCCCTTATCAGGGCCTCAGGACAATTTCTACACCTTGATTTTCTCAACAGCCAAAGAGAAATACATAATTAGTTGTACTTCACGTTGCCATTATAAGGCTTCCACTTCTACATGGTTTAGAGAATTCCCTAAAACCACAAATCAGCCATAACATTCACTAGGATTTAACTTCCTACATGTAGAAGTAAATTGGCAAAAAGGATACACAAGGGCTTCCCTGGTGGCGCAGTGGTTGAGAGTCTGCCTGCCGATGCAGGGGACACGGGTTCGTGCCCCGGTCTCGGAAGATCCCACATGCCGCGGAGCAGCTGGGCCCGTGAGCCATGGCCGCTGAGCCTGCCCATCCGGAGCCTGTGCTCCGCAACGGGAAAGGCCACAACAGTGAGAGGCCCGTGTACCGCAAAAAAAAAAAAAAAAGGATACTCAAAATCAAAATAGTCCCACTTAGAAACTGCACATAGCTCTTCTCCAAGCTGATGGAAAAATATCTTGAAGTAGAAATAAATCAGTATATCAGAATTGTTATTTCAAATATGTATCAGGCAAAACTAGGATATGACCACAAATGTTCTTGCAAAATGGCATGCCATGCCAATTAGTTCTACATTTATTTCTTCTTAAAATCTCCTGTGATGTATGTTCTATGCTTCAAAATAAATCTGGGTTAACACAAACCAATTTCTATTGCTAAATACCCTTTCCAGGTCCATAAAACCACTATAAGTGAAAGTACAAGTAAAACCACCATAAGACTATACATATTCACTTAGGATAGATATCAGTGTTATACATACTAATATACCCTATAGAAGCTTATAAATATTAAAGATATACAGAGAAAGATACAGGAACATAATTTTTATGTTACATTTTTTATTAACCTGGTCTTTCTTTATTGCAAAACATATCCTGAGTGTTTCAACAGCTATGACATATCTGCCCTCTGGTGGAAAGATGGGTTTAGCATGTCAGGCACCACTGTTCTGGATCCTGCAACAGAAATTTGCCTGCAACAAGAGGGACATCTTTGGGCTTCCCTAGTGGCGCAGTGGTTGAGAGTCTGCCTGCCAATGCAGGGGACACGGGTTTGTGCCCCGATCCGGGAAGATCCCACATGCCGCGGAGCGGCTGGGCCTGTGAGCCATGGCCGCTGAGCCTGCGCGTCCAGAGCCTGTGCTCCGCCACGGGAGAGGCCACAACAGTGAGAGGTCCGCGTACAGCAAAAAAAAAAAAAGAATGAAGGAAACAGAAGAAGGCTGGGAGAAACTAGTTTAATTAAGGATGGAACAACCCAGTCTTCACAGAGAATAAAACCTACAGAATCTTTAGTTGTATAAACTTCTAACATACAAGCAACCTGTCAGCATCTTCATAGTATTTAATTGTTCCCACCACTGGAATTCATGTTTGGTGAGTATATTTCAATAGGGCCTTTCATTCAGGTACCTGATTTCTCCGTTCTGTAAACTCTATCACAATTCCTGTGATACTGGTCCCATAATTTTCCACCTGTAAATCTTTCCTTGCTACTTCTTAATGTCATTTCCTCCACAGTGCCTGGCACAGAGTAAGGGACCAATAAGTTTTAAACGAGCACATTTTTATGAGTGAAATATTTTTTAAGGCACAGAAGGCAAACCACTTGAAAAGCTCCCATAGAAATCAGGTCTACCTTCACCCCTCCTGCTGTTCCACCTATTTCTTTAGAATTAATAGACCATCAGGAATATCCCAGGAATGGGATGTATCAAAATCACAAGATGCTGAAATTCTCTTCCATAATTCCTGCATTATCCAGGTTTTCTAAAGTAAGCATGTAGTTACTCTTAACATCAAAAGCAAAAGCATTTCAAATTCTCCCAGCTTAATTACTTTCCCCCAAACCACTTCCATCTACTTTTTTATTCTCTGTTAACTTGGGGCCACCGCCCTCCCAGTCACCTACTGTCAAAACCTCAACTTTCCCTGGATCCTCCCTCTTTCCATTGCTTGTCTCCCCTATGCAAAAAAATCTTCAGATTTCATTTGTTTTTTTCCCTTCCACAAAGTCTCTTGCAAACATCTTTCTTTCCATTCCTCTGCCACTCAACATCCTTATGACCTAATCTAGACTCTAGCTCCATCCTGAAAAAACTGCAAAGCTAACCTTAATTTAAATATATATGTATACATATTTGCTTTGTTTTGAGCAAATCACTCCACTCAAAACTGTCACTGCCTTGAGTAAGAAATCCAAATGTTCTAGCCTGACAGCTTGGCTTTCACCTTCCCCTCTGGCTTCTACACCCCACCACTCCACCCCAAGCATCACCACCTTCTGGGAACCCTCTGATCCAGACAGATGGATCTGCTCTTGGCTCCTTTATACAAACCCTTGGTTCTTCCCTCATTATATTCATGTTCACCCCCTTTTCCACACTTCAACATTTTCTCCTACCTCCTCTCACCATACCAAATCCTCCTCTTTCTTCAACTCCTATAACAAGGTGCCCCTCTCCAGAGATTCTGTGACCCCTCACCTCCTAATGATTGCATTCTCCTCTGAAACTATGACATTTATAGTTCACGTTAAACATCTGACAGTTTTCCTTAGTGTGACCGTATGTCCCTGTGTGTGTAGGACACTCCTATTTTGCATCTATATTTCTGGTGAAATACTTAATAGCACCCCCTTTCATGCTCAAAAATGTTTCCGTCCAGATGATAAAACATGATCACCCTACTTATCAAACCCAGCTTTGCGAGAATATTGCCTCCTGAGCAGGACTGTCCATGACTCAGTGATGAGAACTTTATCACATTCCTCTGACACCTCTGCACGTGCTGCACATTTGCCCAAAGTAGCAGCTCAAACAGCCCTTGAAAATCAACTGGTCTTATTGGGCAAGTGGGTCTTAGTGGGCAAGCCAGGAATGCTTATTTTGCTTATCAACAGTCTGCCCAACAGATAATTCTATGGGGAATTACCTACTCTACTCCTCACCACCCTTCCCTACACACACACACACACACACACACACACACACTCACACACACACACTCACAGTCTGGCCAGAGTACATGTCTGAGCTCCTTCCACAGACCCTATCTTTACTGCGTGCCTCATTCTAGGTAGGTGGGGCTAGGGGCGCCTCTGTGTCTTGCAAAACCCAGAACTTCTAGATTGTAAATATCTTTACTAAGGATTGGTCTGAAACATAATCCTAACAGTTTGTCACTGATGACACTCGTTTCCTGTTTTAGCACATCCACTGGCTCCTTCATTCACAAAACAATTGACGGGCATCTGCCATGTGTGAGACACCATGCAAAGTGCTGTGGACTCAAAAAATAAGCAGACGTCCTTCCCTGTAGGAACTTAGAATTTTGGTGGCCGAAGAGACACCCAATCAGGATTCTGTGTGGCACGTGCTATTGAGAAATGTATAATATCATATGCTACGGGGACACAGAGCAGAGAATACCTAATTCTGATTGGTCTACTTGGATGAGTTGGAGAAGATTTTACAGAAGGGACCTTTGAGCTGGGGGACCAGAAAATTACGAAGAAAAGCCACACCAGCAGATAGCTGCAAGAACAATGTCCTGCACGGGAAGGGGAAGGGGAAGCTGGGACGAAGCGAGAGAGTGGCATGGACATATATACACTACCAAATGTAAAATAGCTAGTGGGAAGCAGCCGCATAGCACAGGGAGATCAGCTCGGTGCTTTGTGACCACCTAGAGGAGTGGGATAGGGAGGGTGGGAGGGAGACGCAAGAGGGAGGGGATATGGGGATATATGTGTACGTATAGCTGATTCACTTTGTTATACAGCAGTAACTAACACACCATTGTAAAGCAATTATACTTGAATAAAGATGTTTAAAAAAAATGTCCTGGAAACATGAACTAATTCAGTGTATAACGAACATGCCAGGCATGAGGGCTGGATGTGAAGGGGGGAAAGGGCAGAAAATATGGCTGAAAATGTGGACTGAAGCCAGGCAGCGCCTCGGATAACATGCTCAGAGTTTTGGGCTTTACCTTACAGGCAAAGAGAAACCAGTAAAGGTTTATTTAGTTGGGGAATGATGTGATTAAATTTATGCTTTCTTGCAGAGAAATCCAGAATTCATATACAAGAGGTTAAGGGCTGCTTTTCTGTAAGGAGAGGTTGGATAAGTATACTTAGAGTGTCTGTTTTCAGGGTATGACGGGTTGGGAGGTGTGGTTTAATAAAGACTATTAATTACTTCCCACCAAGTAATTACCCATTCTACCCGTTTGTCATTCATCATATAGAGTCTTTGTTACTGGGTGGATTTTGAGGGGAAAGCAGTAGTGATGTGGGGAGTAGGAATGGGGTGGGGGGAGATTGAAAAAAAAGAAGAGAAGCTTCTAGCTTGGGCCACTAGGTGGATTATGATGCCGTTAACAAAGTTGGAGAATACAGCAGACCCAGATTTAGGAGGTATGATGATGAGCTTGGTTTGGGACATGCTGAATTAGAAGCACTTGTCGGCATTCCAGATGGGAAAATCTAATAGGTTATAGAACTATCACTGTTAGGGGTCGGGGGAAGATGTGTTCTGGAGATTGAGATTGGGGTGTTTTCACCATATGAGTACTCATTGGAACTGTGGGAAGGGATGATGTCATCCAGGGAAAGGATGGATATCAAAATGAAATGGAATCAAGGATTGTAGGAGAGGCACAATTAAGGCAGGCTGAACGGGAGGTATCATCCATCCTGCCTACTTTGATCAACTGGTGGTGTCTGCTTGGAGCCCTGAGAGAGCATGCTAGGGCCACAAACAGGTGCCAGGATGGATTCACAAGGTCGTTAGTGGGGAAGGAAGTGGTGACACCGGTGCCATGAGGCTACCGGGCCAGGTTTAGGAGGTTGTGAAACGCAAAAGTGCAAAAGGCCAACAAGAAAGCACGTCGGAAAGAAAGGTTCAACACTAGCAAGTGCCCCAGGGAGAGCTCACAGAATTAAGGGCTGAAAAAGGGACGCTGGAATTTGGACCTTCTTGATCTGAGAGTTGTCTCAGTGATGTAGTGGGGGCAGGACTGAAGAAGGTTGAGGAGTAAATGGGAGGAGTTGAAACTACTTCAATAAGGAGAGACTACGGCTCAAGAAACTCCCAGCATCCTTCACATGCTACAGTGCCTGCCCAGGGATCTCAAGTTCTCCATCGCCACCTGCCGGTTCAGTGTGTCTTGTGCCTGTTTATCATTTTCTCCCCCAACACTTCCACACTATCTCCACCGCGCCCTAAAATTGAAATATCTTTTGATAACATAACAAAAGAAATTAGGACTTTTCAACGTTGAAAAACAAAGGCCAAAATGACAGATGTATACAAAAGGGGACACGCACACAGACACACACACACACACACATACACGGGTTCTTTTACTACAAGGGAAAAAAGGGGGAATTAAAGTGAGGTGAAAGGGCAACAGGCTTCTGCCCACCCTGGGGGTGAAGCTTGGAAAGGACAGTGGGCAACCTTCCAGGTTCCAACAGAACAGGTGAAAAGCAACATATTTGAAAACAGCATAAACAGTCCTGAATTTCAAATTAGAGCTGCCTTTGATGGTACATGTTTAAAGTTACATTAAAGGAAAATGGCCATCTGGGGGATTGTTCTGGAGCCAGCCTCGGCAGGAAGTAATGGGACCGGTCCCTCATTATGATGAAATAGGGACAAAGCTGTGATTGAAATCTCTGGGATTCAGCTCAGCTGCGAGCCTTGGCCATGTTTTACGCTGCACTGACCCCTAGAGGTTCTCCATTTCCTTCAGAACATGCTAGGCGTTTGGCCCAGGGGAAAAGAAATAAATAAAGTATGGGAAAATGTTGCTTCGCTTTCTTAAAATCAGAAAGGGTGTGGAGAGTAGCGGTAAAGCAGAGAGCGGGATCTCACTGCCAAGTGCCATCAATTAAAACCGCCTTAATAGGAGCAAACTTCATCAGCGTATTTCTCATGACCCAAGCGCCAGCAGTTAAGCTTGCTGCTGTATTAGTCAGACAGATTGGAAACAAGCGCTTGCTTTTTTTTTTTTTCCGGACGCTCAGGCTCAGCGGCCATGGCTCACGGGCCCAGCCGCTCCGCGGCATGTGGGATCTTCCCGGACCGGGGCACAAACCCGTGCCCCTGCATCGGCAGGCGGACCCCCAACCACTGCACCACCAGGGAAGCCCAGCGCTTGCATTTTAAATGTGCAACTTTGATTTCCTGCCCCTTGTAGCAGCTGAGACCCTAGGCTAGCTGCCAACCATTCCAGTCCCTTCCAACACAGGGAAGGCAGCCGGGAGCTGTGTTCCTGCGTGGAGGCTCCAGGCTGCCCGGGATGCGGCATCCCTCGCATCACCCCTTGCCTTGCTTCATTCCTCATCTAGAAGAGAAGGTTGAGTCACACTAGGTTGAAATACCAGCGCTGCCACGGAGGCTGGGGGCGCGGCGGACACAAGTTGCAGCATTGCCACCGAGTGGGGGGAAAACAGCTGTGGCGTGTCAGCTTCTCCCAAGAATCTTAATGACACACTTCTGGCAACTGAAATTTTGATTTGTAATACACAAATCACCCAGAGATCTGTCCCCATATATAGGGGGATTGAAGGAAAAGAAGCACATGGAACACTGAGGGAGCTGAGATTCCGAGTCTGCAAGTCTAACTTTGAGGGATGGGCGATTTTGGGGGTGCATTCTAGGGTTGCAATAAGGAATGAACCCCCCGGGGGCAGACAGTCCACGTCGATCAGTCCAGAAGGAGCTGGGATTGTACTCTGAAATTCAAATGATCCGCAGTTATGGTCAGGGAATCTACATAGTGTCACAAATAGGGACAAAGGAAAAATATAAGGAACTTTGGAAACAGCTCCAAAACCATAGCTCGATCACCCTCTAAACGTCATGTAAAGCCTCTTTATCCTTGAAGCAGCCCAGACCTACCTAAAGGGGCTCTCCCCTTCCAGGACATCTCTGGTTTAAAGCGGCTTTGTTTGCACCTGGTCGTACACCAGGGCTCAGGGTTACCTGATTGGAACTGGAGGATGCTCCCCAAAGGGGTTGCCAACTAACCTGGAGAGGTCATTGCAGTCCATGGATGAAGCAACATGGTGTCCACTCCTCGGTCCTCGATTGTCTTGGTCTGAGCAGGCAAGAGTGCGGATGAGGTTTCTAATCTATTTTCCTCTGGGCAATAATACTCTCACCTACAAGATCGCTACCTTAAAGCTCCTTTCCTCAGCAGTGGTAATCATTAACATCTCAAACAAAGCCAGCGTCTCCAGAGCATACACCTGGGAAGAGGCTGAATTTATTGAAAAATGGTGAGTCTGAGAAATACAATCGCAGATAAATCTCTTTATCCCTATGAACTGTGGAAGAAGGAATTTTAAGCCGGTATATACGTAGGTGACTTTTTTAATTTTTAAAAATGAACACCTGTGGGGGGAGAGGGGATGACTTTTCACCTAGACACTTGATTTGACACCAAAATTAGAAACATAGACGGTAATTAAACAACTCGTGTCTTGTGGCTAAACCAGTTACCCATTTCACGAAAATAACAACTGTTAGTGTCACTATCCTTGACGTTATCCATTTGGAATTTCAGGCTGTCTTTACTACTGATAGTCTAATAATTGATCAGGCAGTGATCTGATTTGATGGGGGACTAGCTGAAATAATTGGATTGACAGTTTCCACAGATGAGCTTACACACCATCTTTTGCCCATTAGGATCTCATGCATTTCCTTCAGTAGATCCATAGAGCATCATAATTATTCACAAATTTTCCAGTGCCCCACAGCAGTTGTCACTCAAAAAGTATGTCCAGAAACCAAGGAAAAGAAATACATAAGTATGTGAGCATTTATCAAATGTATCCACCTTACTGCCAGTCTAAGGGTTCCCACTTTCATATACAAGGAATCCTGATGCAGTCAGTCCTAAGACTTATAGCACTGATTGTGCCTTCAAATATATCCCTTTTCCCCATGTGTAGTTTGAGTTCGAAGAAAGTATCAGAGCAAGCACTTGCTACCAACTTGTAAGCCTTCATAATTATGTCTATAATTTCTAAAAAAAACCTGGGAGAATACCAATCTTCCCAAATTACAGGAAGATGTGATTTATACTTACTTTCCTTTTCAATTGTGTTTTGTTAGTTAAGCACCTTTTGCGCAAGGGAATGGGGCATTCCTAGTTGTCCTCTGGGCTTGGAAGGTAGAAGAAAGTAGAAAATACAGCCGCTAAGTAGGCGGAAAAAGCAAGTGCTAGTTGGCTAGCTCCTGTACCCACCCCAGTCCAAGGATTCAATTTCTCCTTTAATTTCATCTTTTGGACTAAAAATGATAGAATGTTGTTGGTTTGCATTCTCGGGAGTTCCCCTGGTGAAATTCAAAACCGGCCCCAGTATGCAGCGGACAAGGAATGACCATAGGCAGGCTACTCCAGATTGGTAGGTGGCAGGTGTAATAAGCAAGAGAACTTACCTACAAGGCTTGTCTTGAGCCGCTGCAAGATGAGTAACTCTCCGCACCTGCCCACCAGAATCTTAAGTTTATATAAAGCCCTTAATGGAGTTCAGTCACATACCTGGTCCAGGTGGTCTCAATCAGACATTACTCTCTCAAGACTTGTTCCTTGAAACTGCTGCTAATATGAGAAGAGTGGACAGGTGGAACATACACCCCAAGGACAGGGGACGGGGTGAAGAGCCTCTGATGTCATGGTCAACTGGTGGCCATATCCTGTGACCTCCTCCAATTGTATTTAAAGAAGCCTAATGCATGGACATATATACACTACCAAATGTAAAATAGCTAGTGGGAAGCAGCCACATAGCACAGGGAGATCAGCTCAGTGCTTTATGACCACCTAGAGGGGTGGGATAGGGAGGGTGGGAGGGAGACTCAAGAGGGGGGGGACATGGGGATATATGTATATGTATGGCTGATTCACTTTGTTATACAGCAGCAACTAACACACCATTGTAAAGCAGTTATACTCCAATAAAGATGTTAAAAAAATATATTACCTTCCTCACAGTGTCCCTGTGAGATTAACTGAGTTCATATGTGGAGAACTTGAAAGAGTGTTGGGTACATTATAAGGGCTGTACAATGCTGTGTATGAGTGTGTTGAATGTGGAGACAAAATGTAGAGTGCTTGTTATTTATGGGAAAGGTATTCTAACAACACCACCCGTATGTCAACCACTAGACCCTAGCATTTTTTGCACTACAAACGCACTAAGAGTCTGATGGAAGTGTGCTCATAATGTAGAACACAAGTTTTGCTTTATGATTTCAGCATGTTTATGGACCCCAAGTAGTCCATGGGCTCTAGATAAGAAGCCTTGCCTTATGCTGAAATCAGGTTTACAGTGAAAACATGATGACACAATGAGCATTAAGATATTTTTAAAACTTCAGCATCTAAGATGTGGTATCAAGGATGTAGGGAGTTATGGACTGAAATGTGCCCCCCCCAAATTCATGTCCATCTGTCTAGTCATAGCCCCCGGTACCTCAGAAAGTGACTCATTTGGAGATAGGGTCTTAAAGAGGTAAATGACTTAAAATGAGGTCATTTGAGATGACCCTAATCCAGTCTGATTGGTGTCATTATAAGAAGAAACTGGACTCAGCCATATAGAGAAGAAAAATGATGGGAAGACACAAGGAGAAGATGGCCATGTACAAGTCAAGGAGAGAGGCCTCAGGAGAAATCAAACCTGCTGACAGCTTGATCTTGGACATCTAAGCTCCAGAAGTGTGGGAAAAAAACATTCTGTTGTGTAAGCTCCCCACTTTGGGGTGCTTTCTAATGGCAGCCCTGGCAAACTAACACACAGGGTAATAGAAACAGTGACAGCATTGGGGTGTGCTGAACCGAAGAGCTGAAAAAGTTACAAAAAAGAAGGGGGACACTTATTCCTTTACACTTAGATGTGTGAATATGGAAAAGAGGTGAAGAAAAACAGTTGCAATTATGAATTTTACTGAGACCTTGTTTGAAATACTACATCCTTGTTTTGAAATTCTCAAACTGTTATCCCACGTGAGACTCTATGAGACTGTCCGAATGAACCAACAATAAAACCTTTGTATCCGGATGAATTTAATTACGTGGCAAGAGGAAAAGATTCCATAGGCAAGTGTATGCAAGCATGAATGATGTAGATGCAGGTGTTATATTTCTGAGAGGGGGAAAACTGTCGCTGTCCTTTGTCAAAACACTAGTCACGTTTGGCCAGAGAGCAGAGATTGAAATCTCCCTGTACAATACTCAAGCTACGGCCATGCATAATTGAAGGTAATGGTAGGGCTGCTACTGCAGGAAGAAAGGACATGAATGTTAGCACCAAATGTTGCTTCTAGGAAAATAAGAGCCCAAGTCTGTAAGCCAGGTTGTTTTTCTCTTTCAGAACAGGTCCTGAAACAAAGCCCTGCGTGCCGTGGTGATGACTAAAGAGAGGGAAAAGGAAGAGGAGAGAAAAAGCAAAGAAGGAAGAGCAGCCCCATAATGTCAAGGCTTCCCTTTGATCCAGCCTGGGCAAGAATTGCCTATTAGCTCTGGGAAAGACTCAGGACAAAATTCTGAAAGATTATGGTAAATGGAACCTCAGAAGAGTTCTCTTGGAAACTCAGCACTGACTTTTCATTCAACACGTGCTTCTTGGAGCACATTTCATTGTAAGTATCTCGTGGACATTGATGCATGAGCTGGCAATGCTCCTCTTAAATTTTCTTGAATAAAAACAATTCAGGAACTAGCTTGCATACATTTTGTATATGATTTTTAGAAAGAATGTAGCATTCAGAAAATATATTACATTGATGACTTATTCCCAAGAGTACAGAAAGTTTCCCATTTACCCTGCCTGGGTCATTACCTCGGCTTGGCCCATCTGAACCTGAGCTATCTGGACAGCCAGTAAAAAATGAAGGTAATGAGGCTGCCTCTCCAACCAAAGGCTAGGAAAAGTGAAGCATTAAAGAAATAAAGCATGCCATTTGAGTGAAGATGCAAAATGCTGAAGAAGCAGCATTTTCTAAAATATCTAAATGTGGCTCCTTTCAACATGGGGCTCTTGCTCCTGTTTTCTTTCAGATTTTTTTTCTTTTTTTTTTTTTTTTGCGGTACGCGGGCCTCTCACTGTTGTGGCCTCTCCTGTTGTGGAGCACAGGCTCCGGACGTGCAGGCTCAGTGGCCATGACTCACGGGCCTAGCCACTCCGCGGCATGTGGGATCTTCCCGGACCGGGACACGAACCCGTGTCCCCTGCATCAGCAGGCGGACTCTCAACCACTGCGCCACCAGGGAAGCCCTCTTTCAAATTTTGACACAGGCTTTTTCTTTACAATTTTCTTTACCATTCCCTGTTTAAAAAAATATATATATATTATTGAATATGAATTAATATATATATATTTCTAGTTCAAGTCATATTTTCTCACCTTTTCTCATTCTTTTCTCATTCCCAGGTCCACTACTCCACTCAGATATCCCTACTTTCCACTCATTTGAGTTCATGCCATTTCTCTCCATTCTGGGGTTTTTACAGAAATGTTGCCAAAAAGGTTGTTCTCCCACTTTAACAAAATCCATTCCTCTCTAGAATTAGGGCACTCCCTCATGCTGTTCTTTCTGTGAATATGCTAACCCGATCCACAGAGACAGAATGGAGAGGTGAAAATGGTGTCCTGAATGGACTCTGGCACCAGCTGGGTGGCCTTGATGAAGGTCCTCTAAGACTCAGTTTCCTTATCTGCAAAATGGGGATAGTAATGTCTTTCTTGCAGGGGATATTGTGAGTCTAAAATGAGTGTATGTAGACATCTGTCATTATTATATGTTATCTCATAAGCTATTTTCTGGGAGTTCTCCAACTCAGTAAGGACTGATAAGCCTTTTCCATGGAAAGAAAAACAGATTGTAATAGGAAACAGAGTAATGCTTCTCCTGGAAGTGTTTGGTCTGTGTCACTTCCCTCTGTGCCAGCAGAACTACATGGAAGAAGGTCCAGTCACTGCAAAGATCATCTCCCTTCCTTATGTGGCATCTTAGTGTGATCACAAGGGTGACCCTGGGTTTATGCCCCATGGATCCATACCCCCACTCATTTGTATCTTCATACACAGTTCTAAACATAATTGGATCTTTTGAAAGCCCATCATTGGGTCAAACTGAAAGTTAATTATTAAGTTCACTAGTCTAGCCTGACAATTTTCCATTAAACACCACCATAGAGTGTGAAGTCAGAAGTCAGCATGTTTCTTCAGGAATTAACCAAAACTGCCACCAAAACCATCCAACAAAAGAAAGAAACTGGTCACAAGGAAGGAAAGAAATTTAAAAACTGAAATTTACAATAAGGGAGATGCTATGGTAACTAAGTTCCATATTTGACAACTGCTGACCAAGATCCATCTGGAAAGTCTGCCTCTTCATGGAGATTCAGGAGGGTCACACACTGATAGATGAGAAAGGCAACACACTCCTTTGCAGCCAGATCAGCTGGATCCACCCTCTGGATCTACCCTCTGGATTAGCCGTATAGGAGATGTTGCAGCCAGAAAGCCCTCCTATCCATGTTTGTTTAGTACTAGAGCAGCCAAAGAAATTCTGATTGCCAAGGGTGAAAGTAGCTAAAACAAGAAAAATGTCACTCAAAATACTTGGTAGGGAAATGTTCAGGTGAATATACAGTTATGATTCCAAAAGAATATCATTAAGGTTATATGACAGTGTTTTTTGTTTTCCTCTTTAGACCCACAATGACTGTGATTACCAAGCAAACAGCATTCCCATATTATGCTGGGTTAGGCCAGAGGACAAAGATGATGTCTAACTCATGTGCTGCATTTGGAGAGTATTTTGTACTTTCGTTACTGTATCCAGCACAATCCTGAGCATATATTAAAGTGCAACTCTCTGAAACAAAAAGCAGAATGATTAAAAACAGAGCAAATGTCTCCTATTTGAATTTGACTTACATTGAATTTGGAAGTTCACTATGCATAGAATATGATGCTACTCTTTTGTTTGAACCTCTCAACCATAAGATGTGTTAAGATGATCAAGTTTTGATCCTAAAACAAAGTGGAGTAATGTCCTTCAACAGATGAATGGATAACCATGGATGAACAAACATCCACAGCAATAAAAGAATGAACTTTCAATATATGACTTATTCTCAGTTGTATTATGCTAGGTGAAAGAAGTCAGTCCTGTAAGGCTACATACTGCATGATTCATTCATATGACATTCTAGAAAAAGCAAAAGGCTATGGACATAGAGAACAGATCAATGGTTGACAAGGGTTTAGGGTAGGGAAGTGGTTAACAACAAAGGAATTTGGAAGGGTGATGATGATAGAACATTTCCGTATCAACTATGGTGGTGGACATATGACTTTCTTCCTTTGTCAATACTCACAGGCCTGCACATCAAAAATTTTAGTGTCTATAATTTTTAAAATAAATATTTTTTAAAACCAAAATTACATGTAATCCTCCAGGCAAGCAGGAGAACTTTAGAATTCTCTACCCACCCACCCATCCACCAACCCCAATTCACATCTAGAGAGTGACATGTACTTGAAAGGCAAAATGCTCAGATATATCTACATTTTGACCATATGTACCTTGGAACCTCAGGACCCCCCAGAGATCATGACTCTATTGTAGAAATAATGTGTCAAGACTTGTTCTCCTGTCCTATAACCTCACTTATTGGTTTATCCCTTTTACTAGATTTTTACGACTAGCATCATAAGATTAGCATCAAGAAAGTTCTAATGTGATATAGATGAAAGGATGGATTTTTTAACAGGTCTAAAAAATATTGAATTAGAGGTAGGAAAGACCTATTACTTTGCAATTGCTGCAATAATTATTATTGTTAAAGGTTAATGGAGATTATTGCTTTTTCTTCCTAGGAGGTAAAGTGTTTGCATGATTACTCAGTCTGTGGCCTTGTTGTTTATTCCTACACCATTTATTTGCTCCAGATTAAGAAAAAAGAAAGCAATTATTTCTTAATTATCTTATATAACTTGTGAAGAAAAAGCAACAGAGAGATACTCTTGCTTATTTTACATTACAAGGGCAAGGAATTATTCCTGTATAATAAGAGCAAAGTTGAAAAATAAGGTTTTAGTGAAATGGCACAAAATGCTAATTGCTGTTTAAGTATGATCATTCTATAGCATATCTAAATATTAATTTGATTATCACAGTTCTTTGCTGAAGGCTCTAGTAATAACCAGGTTAGTATTTGTTATTACTAAAATACTTATCATGAGGTGTGTAGTAAAGAATTTGGCCTTGCCTAGAGAAAAGAGTGGCCATTGCCCTTGGCTTCTGGGAGGTAATCTATGTATACCTGAAGGGAGTCTCTCTTTTTATGGGAAGGCCTGGTCACAATAGATTTTAGAATGGGGCTGACCATGCCACACTCTCTTAGGGGGAGAGGGGCTAGCCACAGCAGAAAGAACCAACCGTGTGAATTGGGTAGAAGCTTTGGGTCAAGCAGTATCGTGGAGACTGAGCTTGACCACGTGGGCAATCAATCAATCAGCCATGTCTAGATAGTGAAGCCCCAATGAAACAAAGAACCCTGAAGCTCAGGTGAGCTCTCTGGGTTGGCAATACCCACTGCGTTTTATCACGTTGATGCTGGGAAGGTAGTGTGTCCTAACTCAGCAGGGAGAGGAAAGTGGGGATTTTGCAATTAATGCCAGGTATTAAATTGACAAACTCACCGCCAAATTCACTGCTCACATCCTGGAGGAACTTAACACTAGTTAAGATGAGAAACATTTGAGGAATGTGCCATATGGAGTCACGTACAGTGTGTCAGACAGAGTCATGCTATCTGGAAGGGATAGATTGGAGGGAGGGATGCATGAGAAGCACTCTGGAAAGCAACGCGATGTTCTCGGGCTTAAAGAAGATATAGGACTTGGATGATTGTGAGAAAAACAAGCTAGTTTTTTTACAAAGAAACAAGTAAAAATGAAAGCACAAATGTGGGGAAAGCATGACACAGAAGAATAGTGAGTCGTTTGAAGCAGGTATTGTGGTTGACTCCTAACAGCCATGTCACTCCCATATGATTAATCTAAGCCATTTGGGGTAATTCCAACCCCCTTTTTCAGTGACTAGTTTAGGAATGGCCAGGTACCCAAATCCAGCCAGTGAAGTAGGGAGGAAAGTGTTTGGGGCTTTTAAAATGCAGATGTAGGAAGAAACAGTCTATCTTCTTCCTCTGGCCACTGTCATGTCTAAACATGTCATCTGGAACCATCCTGCTACTGAGATGAGGATGTAGCTAATACAGGGAGGGGAGGCCAGAATCAGAAGACTACACAGAAGCAAAGCTGCGGGGCAGCTTTGATGGTGTGCCCTGGGTGTCTGTCCTCCACTAGGATTGTCTTTAATATACATTTAATATTTAAACCACCTAAGACTGATTTTTCTGTTACTTGTAGCTAGCAGTATGTGACAGACAGAATGGCCCCTTCAAAATGTCCATGCTCTAATTCTTAGTAGCATCAATATAATAGGTTCCATGGCAAAAGGGATTTTGCAGATGCAGTTAAAGTTGCAGACCTTAAAATAGGAAAAATTATCCTGGATTATCTGGGTGGACTCAGTCTAATCAAATGAGCTCTTAAAAGCAGAGAACTTTCTCTGGCTGGAGTTGGAGACATGAGGCAGAAGGGGAGATGAGAGAGATACAAAGCGTAGAATGGATTTGACCCACTTTTACTGGCTTTAAAGATGAAGGGAGTCATGAGCCAGGGAATGTGGGCAGCCTCTAGAAGTTGAGAATGATCCCTGGCTAACAGTCATCAAGGGGGACCTCAGTCTTATACTGCATGTACCTGAATTCTGCGGACAACCTGAATGCACCTGGAAGCAGATCTCCCCCAGAGCCTCCAGATAAAATCTCAGACCAGTCAACACCTCCATTTCAACCATAATACTCTGAGCAGAGAACCAGCTTGTCACAGTGTGCTGGGATTTCTGACCCACAGAAACTATGAGATGATAAAGAGATGTTTTAAGTTTCTAAAACTTTAGTAATTTGTTACCCCAGCAGCAGAAAACAAATACACAGTGTCTGAGCTGATGAAGGGGTTTAGTTAGGAGTATCCTCAGGTGAGGTGTGTCGACCAAGGGCCAGACGTCATTTGAGGAATACACACCTGGTCCAGAAGGATAGAAGCCCACTGTAAACATGACCGAGAACATCAGATTATCTAAGAGGTATAGGTGAAACATCTGGCAGCAATAGGCAAAATGGAATGGAGCTGGAAAAACTAGAGGCAGGGACAGCAGATAGAAGTCACTGCAGGAATCCAGGCAGGGGTTAACAAAAGCATACGAAACCATGAGAATGAGAAGGAAAACTGGGTGGGGCTTCCAGTGACTAATTGAATATGAGTGTTCAAAGCTGAGTCTAAAGTTTGGGTACGTACTAATTAGCAATGGCTGCTGAAGATCTAGGCATCTGATCTTAATTAGGAGCATAAGAGTGGCACCAGTACATCTGTGAATGGCTATCGGGTTAGCCAACCTTCTCTGTCTGCCACACATCACATGGGTAAATAACCAAATAAGAGGTTTCCCTTTTTTGGGACTTCCCTGGTGGTCTAATGGTTAAGACTCTGCGCTCCCAATGCAGGGGGCCCGGGTTAGATCCCTGATCAGGCAGCTAGATCCCACATGCTGCAACTAAGAGTTCTCATGTCACGACTAAAGATCCTGCGTGCAGCAACGAATCCCGCATGCTGCAACTAAGACCAGGCACAGCCTAAATAAATACATATTTTTTTTTAAAAAAAGAGGTTTCCCTTTTTATTTGAGAATATGAGCCAAGATTTTTATAGATATTTGAATAAGCAAGTACTAAGTGGACATATTTGTGAGAGTGTACATTTCTTCACTGTCACGTTTGTTTCTTCCCCAAATGTCCTCTGCGATATCTCTATGCCAGGTAGAAATCTCTTTGAGTAGTTTGAGTTATCTCCATTCTTTACCTCTCACCTGTATTTCCTCTTGCCTCTCAATTGGTCTTTAAGGATATGGCAGTGGAGCCTATCAGATTTCATTTAAAAAAAAATTCAGAAGAACAAAGATTGTGATCATTCCCTTGAATGAATTTAAAGTTCCAGGAAAGTTGTACATGTTTTTGACTCATTGAGTAATACTGCACTTCTCCCCAGCATTAAGTGTTTTCAGGGTTAGGTGACTAATCCATCCCCTTCTCACAGCAGATTCTGATAAACTAAAATCTGGCTTGGTACAAAGAGCCACAATGTTATTTTTTTTTAAATAACAGTCATAGCTGTAAGCCTGTGGTTTTCTCATTTACAACATTATACTAAGTGACTTTATGTTTTGGGGCTGATGAAGAAAGGCTTTAAAAGGAGGCATTTATTCCCTTCATAAATAGAACATTCTACCATGCTGCTATTCATATCTTTCCCTTTAAGTTTCCAAATGTTTCTATTTTCACACAACTAGCTATTGTTGGGTCCAAGGCTCTTCAGTGTAAATCATGCTGCAATCAACAAGGCACTCTAACAGCTGGGCACCAACCTCCCACCAACACACGCAACTCCCCGCTTTGGCTCTCTCTTGCTCCAAGAGGTATCTGTCAAGTCAGCAAAATTCAGGATAATTCCCCCCAAAGCAGATTCCAATCCAGAAAAAATCATCGGGGTGTGTTTTGAGGGAAGGGGTTGGTATCATTTATGAAATACGGAAACTGTGATATGTATTCCCTATTGAGAATTTTATGGAAGCTCTGGATACTAGCCCAGGAGAAGGGCACATCGCCACAAAACTTTGCACTTCATGGCAAGAGGTTGGTGGGCTCCTTGACTCCGGGGTACATGAACCCCAGATGAGGAGTCCTGCACTGGAGTAGTGGTCTCAAAACTCTTTTACTTTTTTTTTTTTTAACATTTTTATTGGAGTATAATTGCTTTACAATGGCGTGTTAGTTTCTGCTTCATAACAGTGAATCAATTATACATATACATATGTTCCCATATCTCTTCCCTCTTGCATCTCCCTCCCTCCCACCCCCCATCCCACCCCTCTAGGTGGTCACAAACCACCTAGCTGATCTCCCTGTGCTATGTGGCTACTTCCCACTAGCTATCTATTTTACGTTTGGTAGTGTATATATGTCCATGCCACTCTCTCACTTTGTCACAGCTTACCATTCCCCCTCCCTATATCCTCAAGTCTATGCTCTGGTAGGTCTGTGTCTTTATTCCCGTCTTACCCCTAGGTTCTTCATGACCTTTTCTTTTTCTTTTTTTTTCTTAGATTCCATATATATGTGTTAGCATATGGTATTTGTTTTTCTCTTTCTGACTTCACACGGTATGACAGGCTCTACGTCCAACCACCTCATTACAAATAACTCAATTTCGTTTTTTTTATGGCTGAGTAATATTCCATTGGATATATGTGCCACATCTTCTTTATCCATTCATCTGCTGATGGACACTTAGGTTGCTTCCATGTCCTGGCTATTGTAAATAGAGCTGCAATGAACATTTTGGTACATGACTCTTTTTGAATTATAGTTTTCTCAGGGTATATGTCCAGTAGTGGGATTGCTGGGTCGTATGGTAGTTCTATTTTTAGTTTTTTAAGGAACCTCCATACTGTTCTCCATAGTGGCTGTATCAATTTATATTCCCACCGACAGTGCAAGAGTGTTCCCTTTTCTCCACACCCTCTTCAGCATTTATTGTTTGTAGATTTTTTGATGATGGCCATTCTGAGCAGTGTGAGGTGATACATCATTGTAGTTTTGATTTGCATTTCGCTAATGATTAATGGTGTCGAGCATTCTTTCATGTGTTTGTTGGCAATCTGTATGTCTTTGTTGGAGAAATGTCTATTTAGGTCTTCTGCCCGTTTTTGGATTGAGTTGTTTTTTTGTTATTGAGCTGCATGAGCTGCTTGTAAATTTTGGAGATTAATCCTTTGTCAGTTGCTTCATTTGCAAATATTTTCTCCCATTCTGAGGGCTGTCTTTTGGTCTTGCTTATGGTTTCCTTTGTTGTGCAAAAGATTTTAAGTTTCATTAGGTCCCATTTGTTTATTTTTGTTGTTATTTCCATTTCTCTAGGAGGTGGGTCCAAAAGGATCTTGCTGTGATTTATGTCATAGAGTGTTCTGCCTATGTTTTCCTCTAAGAGTTTGATAGTGTGTGGCCTTACATTTACGTCTTTAATCCATTTTGAGTTTACTTTTGTGTATGATGTTAGGGAGTGTTCTAATTTCATACTTTTACATGTACCTGTCCAGTTTTCCCAGCATCACTTACTGAAGAGGCTGTCTTTTCTCCACTGTATATTCTTGCCTCCTTTATCAAAGATAAGGTGACCATATGTGTGTGGGTTTATCTCTGGGCTTTCTATTCTGTTCCATTGATCTATGTTTCTGTTTTTGTGCCAGTACTATACCGTCTTGATTACTGTAGCTTTGTAGTATAGTCTGAAGTCAGGGAGCCTGATTCTTCCAGCTCCATTTTTCGTTCTCAAGATTGCGTTGGCTATTCGGGGTCTTTTGTGTTTCCATACAAGTTGTGAAATTTTTTGTTCTAGTTCTGTGAAAAATGCCAGTGGTAGTTTGATAGGGATTGCATTGAATCTGTAGATTGCTTTAGGTAGTAGAGTCATTTTCACAATGTTGATTCTTCCAATCCAAGAACATGGTATATCTCTCCATCTATTTGTATCATCTTTAATTTCTTTCATCAGTGTCTTATAGTGTTCTACATACAGGTCTTTTTTCTCCTTAGGTAGGTTTATTCCTAGATATTTTATTCTTTTTGTTGCAGTGGTAAATGGGAGTGTTTTCTTAATTTCTCTTTCAGATTTTTCATCATTGGTGTTTAGGAATGCAAGAGATTTCTGTGCATTAATGTTGTATCCTGGAACTTTATCAAATTCATTGATTAGCTCTAGTAGTTTTCTGGTAACATCTTTAGGTTTCTCTATGTAGAGTATCATGTCATCTTCAAACAGTGACAGCTTTACTTCTTCTTTTCCGACTTGGATTCTTTTTATTTCTTTTTCTTCTCTGACTGCTGAGGCTAAAACTTCCAAAACTGTGTTGAATAAGAGTGGTGAGAGTGGGCAACCTTGTCGTGTTCCTGATCTTAGTGGAAATGGTTTCAGTTTTTCACCATTGCAAAGATGTTGGTTGTGGGTTTGTCATATATGGCCTTTATTATGTTGAGGTTAGTTCCCTCTACTCTCTGCAGGGTTTTTATCATAAATGGATGTTGAATTTTGTCAAAAGCTTTCTCTGCATCTATTGAGATGATCATATGTTTTTTTCTCCTTCAATTTGTTAATATAGTGTATCACAATGATTGATTTGCATATATTGAAGAATCCTTGCATTCCTGGAATAAACCCCACTTGATCATGGTGTATGATCCTTTTAATGTGCTGTTGGATTCTGTTTGCTAGTGTTTTGTTGAGGATTTTTGCATCTATGTTCATCAGTGATATTGGCCTGTAGTTTTCTTTCTTGGTGACATCTTTGTCTGGTTTGGTATCAGGGTGATGGTGGCCTCGTAGAATGAGTTTGGGAGTGTTCCTCCCTCTGCTATATGTTGGAAGAGTTTGAGAAGGATAGGTGTTAGCTCTTCTCTAAATGTTTGACAGAATTCGCCTGTGAAGCCACCTGGTCTTGGGCTTTTGTTTGTTGGAAGATTTTTAATCACAGTTTCAATTTCAGTGCTTGTGATTGGTCTGTTCATATTTTCTATTTCTTCCTGGTTCAGTCTCCACAGGTTGTGCATTTCTAAGAATTTGTCCATTTCTTCCAGGTTGTCCATTTTACTGGCATAGAGTTGCTTGTAGTAATCTCTCATGATCCTTTGTATTTCTGCAGTGTCAGTTGTTACTTCTCCTTTTTCATTTCTAATTCTATTGATTTGAGTCTTCTCGCTTTTCTTCTTGATGAGTCTGGCTAATGGTTTATCAATTTTGTTTATCTTCTCAAAGAACCAGCTTTTAGTTTTATTGATCTTTGCTATTGTTTCCTTCATTTCTTTTTCATTTATTTCTGATCTGATCTTTATGTTTCTTTCCTTCTGCTAAGTTTGGGGTTTTTTTGTTCTTCTTTCTCTAAGTGTTTTAGGTGAAATTTAAGTTGTTTATTTGAGATGTTTCTTGTTTCTTAAGGTAGGATTGTATTGCTATAAACTTCCCTCTTAGAACTGCTTTTGCTGCATCCCATAGGTTTTGGGTCATCATGTCTCCATTGTCATTTGTTTCTAGGTATTTTTTGATTTCCTCTTTGATTTCTTCAGTGATAACTTCGTTATTAAGTAGTGTATTGTTTGGCCTCCATGTGCTTGAATTTTTTACAGATCTTTCCCTGAAATTGATATCTAGTCTCATAGCGTTGGGGTCAGAAAAGATACTTGATACGATTTCAATTTTCTTAAATTTACCAAGGCTAGATTTGTAACCCAAGATATTATCTATCCTAGAGAATGTTCCATGAGCACTTGAGAAGGATGTGTATTTTGTTGTTTTTGGATGGAATGTCCTATAAATATCAATTAAGTCCATCTTGTTTAATGTATCATTTAAAGCTTGTGTTTCCTTATTTATTTTCATTTTGGATGATCTGTCCATTGTTGAAAGTGGGGTGTTAAAGTCCCCTACTATGATTGTGATACTGTTGATTTCCCCTTTTATGGCTGTTAGTATTTGCCTTATGTATTGAGGTGCTCCTATGTTGGGTGCATAAATATTTACAATTGTTATATCTTCTTCTTGGATCGATCCCTTGATCATTAGGTAGTGTCCTTATTTGTCTTTTGTAATAGTCTTTATTTTAATGTCTATTTTGTCTGATATGAGAATTGCTATTCCAGCTTTCTTCTGATGTCCATTTGCATGGAATATCTTTTTCCATCCCCTCACTTTCAGTCTGTATGTGTCCTTATGTCTGAAGTGTGTCTCTTGTAGACAGCATATATACAGGTCTTGTTTTTGTATCCATTCAGCCAGTCTGTGTCCTTTGGTGGGAGCATTTAATCCATTAACATTTAAGGTAACTATCGGTATGTATGTTCCTATTCCCATTTTCTTAACTGTTTTGGATTTGTTATTGTAGGTCTTTTCCTTCTCTTGTGTTTCTTGCCTACAGAAGTTCCTTTAGCATTTGTTGTAAAGCTGGTTTGGTGGTGCTGAACTCTCTCAGCTTTTGCTTGTCTGTAAAGGTTTTAATTTCTCCATCAAATCTGAATGATATCCTTGCTGGGTAGAGTAATCTTGGTTGTAAGTTTTTCTCCTTCATCACTTTTAATCCTGCCACTCCCTTCAGGCTTGCGGAGTTTCTGCTGAAAGACCAGCTGTTAAACTTATGGGGATTCCCTCATGTGTTATTTGTTGTTTTTCCCTTGCTGCTTTTAATATGTTTTCTTTGTATTTAATTTTTGATAGTTTGATTAATATATGTCTTGGCGTGTTTCTCCTTCGATTTATCCTGTATGTGACTCTCTGTGCTTCCTGGACTTGATTAACTATTTCCTTTCTCATATTAGGGAAATTTTCAACTATAATCTCTTCAAATATTTTCTCAGTCCCTTTCTTTCTTTCTTCTTCTTCTGGGACACCTATAATTCGAATGTTGGTGTGTTTAATGTTGTCCCAGAAGTCTCTGAGACTGTCCTCAGTTCTTTTCATTCTTTTTTCTTTTTTCTGCTCTGCAGTAGTTATTTCCACTATTTTATCTTCCAGGTCACCTCTCCGTTCTTCTGCCTCAGTTATTCTGCTATTGATCCCTTCTAGAGAATTTTTAATTTCATTTGTTGTGTTGTTCATCATTGCTTGTTTCCTCTTTAGTTCTTCTAGGTACTTGTTAAATGTTTCTTGCATTTTCTCTATTCTATTTCCAAGATTTTGGATCATCTTTACTATCATTATTCTGAATTCTTTTTCAGTTAGACTGCCTATTTCCTCTTCATTTGTTAGGTCTGGTGGGTTTTTACCCTCCTCCTTCATCTGCTGTGTGTTTTTCTGTCTTTTCATTTTGCTTATCTTACTGTGTTTGGGGTCTCCTTTTCACAGGCTGCAGGTTCGTAGTTCCCATTGTTTTGGGTGTCTGTCCCCAGTGGCTAAGTTGGTTCAGTGGGTTGTGTAGGCTTCCTGGTGGAGGGGACTAGTGCCTGTGTTCTGGTGGATGAGGCTGGATCTTGTCTTTCTGGTGGGCAGTTCCACATCTGGTGGTGTGTTTTGGGGTGTCTGTGTAGGCAACCTCTCTGCTAATGGATGGGGCTGTGTTCCTGTCTTGCTAGTTGTTTGGCATAGGGTGTCCAGCACTGTAGCTTGCTGGTCGTTGAGTGGAGCTGGGTCTTGGTGTTGAGATGGAGATCTCTGGGAGATTTTCACCGTTTGATATTACGTGGAGCTGGGAGTTCTCTTGTGGACCAGTGTCCTAAACTTGGCTGTCCCACCTCAGAGGCACAGCCCTGCCACCTTGCTGGAGCACCAAGAGCCTGTCCTCCACATGGCTCAGAATAAAAGGGTGAAAAAAAGGAAGAAAAAAGAAAAGAAAGAAAGAAAGAAAGAAAAGAAAGAAGAGGATAAAATAAAATAAAGTTATTAAAATAAAAAATAATTATTAAGAAAAAAATTTTAGGGCTTCCCTGGTGGCGCGGTGGTTGAGAGTCCGCCTGCTGATGCAGGGGACACAGGTTCGTGCCCCGGTCTGGGAAGATCCCACATGTCGCGGAACGGCTGGGCCCGTGAGCCATGGCCGCTGAGCCTGCGTGTCCGGAGCCTGTGCTCCGCAACGGGAGGGGCCACAACAGTGTGAGGCCCGCGTATCGCACAAAAAAAAAAAAAAAAAAAAATTAAGTAAAAAACAAAAAAGACGGACAGACAGAACCCTAGGACAAACTATACAGACAAAATCTCACACAGAAGCATACACATACACACTCACAAAAAGAGGAAAAGGGGAAAAAATAATCTATCTTGCTCCCAAAGTCCACCTCCTCCGTTCCGGATGATTCGTTGTCTATTCAGGTGTTCCACAGATGCAGGGCACATCAGGTTGACTGTGGAGATTTAATCCGCTGCTCCTGACGCTGCTGGGAGAAATTTCCCTTTCTCTTCTTTGTTCGCAGAGCTCCTGGGGCTCAGCTTTGGATTTGGCCCCACCTCTGCGTGTAGGTCACCGGAGGGCGTTTGTCCTTCGCTCAGACAGGACGGGGTTAAAGGAGCAGGTGATTCAGGGGGCTCTGGCTCACTCAGGCCAGGGGGAGGGAGGGGTACGGAAGCGGGGCGAGCCTGCGGCGGCAGAGGCCGGAGTGACATTGCACCAGGCTGAGGCGCGCTGTGCGTTCTCCCGGGGAAGTTGTCCCTGGATCCCGGGACCCTGGCAGTGGCGGGCTGCACAGGCTCCCAGTGGGAAGGTGTGGATAGTGACCTGTGCTCGCACACAGGCTTCTTGACGGCGGCAGCAGCAGCCTTAGCGTCTCATGCCCGTCTCTGGGGTCCGCGCTGTTAGCCGCGGCTCGTGCCCGTCTCTGGAGCTCCTTTAAGCAGCGCTCTTAATCCCCTCTCCTCGCGCACCAGGAAACAAAGAGGGAAGAAAAAGTCTCTTACCTCTTCGGCAGTTCCAGACTTGTTCCCGGACTCCCTCCCGGCTACCTCTGGCGCACTAGCCCCTTCAGGCTGTGTTCAAGCCGCCAACCCCAGTCCTCTCTCTGCGCTCCGACCGAAGCCCGAACCTCAGCTCCCAGCCCCGCCCACCCCGGCGGGTGAGCAGACAAGCCTCTCGCGCTGGTGAGTGCCGGTCGGCACCGACCCTCTGTGCGGAAATCCCTCCGCTTTGCTCTGCGCAGGAATCGCTCTGCACAGGAATCGCTCTGCGCAGGAATCCCTCCGCTTTGCTCTGCGCACCCTTGTAGCTGTTTTCGCCTCCGCGCGCCCGGAGCTCCCCCGTCCGCCACCTGCAGTCTCCACCCGCGAAGGGGCTTCCTAGTGTGTGGAAACCTTTCCTCCTTCACGGCTCCCTCCCTCTGGTGTAGGTCCCGTCCCTATTCTTTTGTCTCTGTTTATTGTTTTTTCTTTTGCCCTACCCAGGTACGTGGGAGTTTCTTGCCTTTTGGGAGGTCTGAGGTCTTCTGCCAGCGTTCAGTAGGTGTTCTGTAGGAGCTGTTCCACGTGTAGATGAATTTCTGATGCATCTGTGGGAAGGAAGTTGATCTCCGCGTCCTACTCTTCTGCCATCTTCTCCTCCCTCAAATTAAGAGTTTAATAACAAACCCTTTTAATAATAATAAGCCCTTTCAAAAACAAAAGTATATGTCCCCAATTTATGAATATTTACTTATAAATCATATACATGTACTACTTTCCTAATGTATTATATCTTTAATTAAATACTCACAAATTAAAATCTCAAACAGATGAGATGAAAACAAATATTAAAAGGTCAGATATTTTCCTGTAACTGAACAGGACCCTTTGGGGTCTTCCTGGGACAGACCCCTCCTCCATATCCTCAGCTGCAGCTCCTCTCTGAAGTATTTAGAAAATAGTATCTGATGCAGATTTCCTGAGTTTTTCAGATGCTAAAACCACCACCAAATGGAAGAAATTAACTACTTGATGATCATGAGCATGTAGCCCCCATAGCTACTGGCACCTAAGGATTGATAATGTCAACCCTTGTGACACTGCCCTGTTACCTGTTTTGAGCACTAGCTGCCCTAGACTCCTTGTCTAGCACCCTGCAATAAACATTGCACTTTGCCTCACCAAGACCCAGTGTCAGTAGATTGGCTTTACTGCATTCGGGTGGGTAGACCCAAGTTTGGTTCGGTAACATTCCCACCCCCATTGAATGCTTTTACACAGCCCTAGATGCACGTGCCCCACTTTGCAGCCCCTTCCCCAGGCCCAGCGGTCCAGTTGCATCTTGATGCCAGACTTCTCACAGCATCAAGCTCATGACGCAAAAAATAGAGAGTACTATAGCAGAAAGAAAATGCTAACCCCCTCAGATAAAAATAACTCCCAACATTCTGCGACTGAGAAGCTGCACCTCTTCCCACCTGTTATAAAAGATTAATCTTAGTAAAGATTTCTCAGCAGAAGAATTCAATGGACAAGCTTTGACTATTCAGACTGAAAAGAACCAAGTTTCGCATAAAGAGTCACTCTGCCCTGTGTAAGCTTTCAGGCTACAGTCACGCTGTACTTGATAAACCAAACTGTTTTGTTCTCTGTCACAGAGAGAAAGGCAGCTTCAGATGTGAGTGGAGAAGAGTGTTGGAAGGTTGCATGGCGTTCTAGAAACAGAAGACCTCTCCATTCAAATGCCCCTCTCTGTATCTTACGGCTTGAGTAAGTAAGTCATTTAACCTGTCTGCTTCTTAGATTCCTCAACTCTTAAATGGGGGTAATATCATGTGTATATGACATGGCTTATATGTAGCTTGAAATTCAAACATGACATTCATGGAGGTAAACGTGCTCTATAAATCATAAAATGCGATATAAATGAGAGGAAATAACAACCTGGGTCCTCCTGTCATAAAAACAAAAGCCAAATATTTGACAGAGTAACTTACATGTGCCCTTCTGGAAAAATCAGTATGCAACTGGATATTTTAAAGCCCACCCCCGACCCTTTGAGACATGCAGGCTTGATAAGCCACTGCTGTGATTCGCAATCCCATAGCTAATGCTATTTTGACTGATGTGATGGCTCCACCTGTGGATTTGATAGCCACTGAAGTAGATTTCGTATAGGGGTCATATATGCATCCCGGCAGTGAAGGCGGGCAGGACAAGGGAGCTATGACAGTCTTAGTGGAGGTTCGGAGGCTATGGCCTCACGAGGTCAAGTGTGGCCGCCACCTGATTCTGTGGAGAACCCTTCCAGACCTTTCTGTTCACTAAACATGCCAGCAGCATGACTGAGCACTTTGTCTCAGTAACAGATGAAAGCAGTATCACTGGATAAGCTTGAAAGCTTAGGGGCCCTAACGCCAGTCTGAAGCTCCTATGTCTGGGAAACACAGGTCCTAGATGTTCTCCATAGATTAAGTCATTGAAGATAACTTACACAAACAATTTTAAAGCTTCAAAATTTATTGCTGTACATTTTCGCATAGCATTTACTATGGAAATACTAATAGTGCAAATATTTATTTTGGACTTCGTAGCATTTGAGGGATCACAAAGCTTTTTGATATCTTTTGCAATCATTTATGAAGATCTATATTGTTCAACTTATTTTAGAAATTCAAACAAGTCATCTTCTATTCAAAGAGATTACATAATGCTTTCTAGATCTCCTCTCTAGCACAAAAAAACTACCCCGGAAGCCGCCAGGGGCATCCCTTTCTGTAATAATACATAGGTCTTGCAAGATTTTTCCAACTGCAAGACGCTCTGTTCACTAATTCATTCAACAAGTATTTATTGACAAACCATTACATGCCAGGCACAGCGCTAGGCTCTGGGGACATGAGGATGAAAAGATGCAATCTCTGCTTTCACTGTGCTTACAGTCTAAAAGTAGAAACAGACATCCAAACAAATTTACAATACAATACAGTAAAGTGCTTCCGTGGAGGTATTGACAAAGTGCAGTGGGAATTTGGAAGAGGGGGAAAAGAACATCTGCCTGGAGAAACCAGGGACAGCTTCAGAGGATGGAGCTGTGACTTGACCAGTGCTCAAGAATTGGCCGTGTAGACAGGCAGGCAAAGGGAACGACAGGTGCAAAGACACAGAGGCCCAAGGGGCACTTCAAAGGAGCAGGTGATGTGGTTTTTCTTGAGCCGAAGGTGCAGTGGGGACAGTGGCAGGATAAGCTAGACAAGTAGGCAGGCATCAGATCGTGAAGAGGCTTTTGATCGTTTGTCCATTTATTCAACACGCACTTATTGAGTGCTCACTGTGTGCCAAGCACTAGGCTAAGCGCTGGGGTGATAACAGGGAAAAAGACAGACACATCCTTGCCCTCATGGAGCTTACATTCTAGTAGATAGACAGACAAAAAGTCAACAGATAAAATACAGATTTAGAAGATTTCTACAAAGGAAATAAACAGAGTGCCAAGGCAGAAAATGAAGTATTGCGGGTACTTATAAAGTGGAGGGTAGTTAGGGTTATCAGCGAATGCCTCTTGGAAGTGACATAAAATGACACCTGCAGAGATAATAGCGAGAGCGCCCACTCCAACAGGAGCCCTCATTATGCGCCAGGCACTGTGCTAACACTTGACAAACAGTATCTCCTTTCGTCCTCACAACGACTCTATGAGGTAGGTATTATTATTCCTATTTCACTGAGGAGGAACAGGCTCAAAGACATTGAGTAACCTGACAAGTCACACAAATGGCAAAACCAGGGTTCAGACACAGGTTCTCTCCATTTCAAAGTGCTCCTTTTTAAGCATGATTCTAAACTGCATACACAGAGAAGTGAGGAATTTCGAGCAGGGAAATGATAAGGTCACATTTGCTTCCAGGACCATTCTGATGACTACATGGAAGAGAAAAAGGAGGGATGGAGAGGGAAGAAGGGAAAGGGGACAGGTGAAAAATAAAAGGAAGCCGCTGAAAGAGCAGAGGAGAGGAAAGGAGGCAGTGGTTGCAGGAACGGAGAAGAGATGTAGATGAAGGTGTGAGAAACGTGCTTAACAATTCTGACAGGATTGATGGGCTATTGGAGGCAAGGGGAAGAGTGGCATTTGGGGTCACACCTGCGCTTCTGCCTTGGGCAACTGGATCAGATGATTTGCTTTTACACGAGTTAGGGAATGCAAGATGGTGGTAGGTTTGGGGGATAAGATGATGCATTTACTTTCGGACATGTCCGGCGGGTATACTGGGAACACCTGGACTTATGGGATAGTTCCCAGCTAGACACCATGTAACGGCTTTCAAACCTTGTTCTCTACCTGAGCCATGTATATAAGGACAAAAATCAAAGTTTTGTACGTGTGTGTCTTTCCTTTTACAAAATTTGTTTATAAAGGCATGTACATCTTGGTTGGATTGCTTTGTGAAAAGAACATATGATCACCAAAGTCAAGTAAAGACTCGTGAACTTTGAGGAGTCTAAGCAAAGCCTTTGGACATTCATTCTAACTAGTCATAATAGCTCTTAAAAAGAAATCAGTATTATTGTAACTTCCCACTGCCACCCCAACCGGGACAGTCGGGAGGGCCCAGAGCGGGCACCCTCTGCCACTTGTCTTCCCAGAGTCTGCAAGTATCTCTGCTTATTTGCCAGCAGGATTACTCTGTGGAAATAGGTGGCCTAAAGCCCAGAGATCAAAGTTGCATGTAAATCAGGAACTCCAAGAAGGTGATATCTATGTAGTTTTGCATAAGGTCCAGAGACAGCAGCTCAAAACTAGCCAGTCATATCGCTTTCACCGTTTTCTTTTCTTTCCCCTCCTCGGAAACCGGAAAGGTGCTGGAGGTAGTGATAAAAAAATGTACAAGTGACATTTAGAGGGGTTTGGTCACATCCTTGATCACATCATTCTGCGTCTGATTTTGAAAGAACTCAGAGTTAAGAAGTGCATAAACCCTTCGTACAGAAAGAAAACATGTTTGCTCTATTTCTCAAAATGTACTTAAGTTTGCTTATAACCACGCCCTCCTTTCTTTGGCATCAGATTACCTTAAGTATGTTTTGATGTTTAAAACTCATTTCTCAATGCTATGCCAGTTTTAGTAATTAGATATCAAGGAATTTAACTGGTAATGAAGTTAACGCTTGTGAGTTTCCACAGAAAAAAAGATGTTAATACTTTGGAGGCCGGGTAGTAATTAGCAAAGTATTACAATCTGGTTCATTAAGCAACTCTGCCCAGAAAAATGCCTCTCTTTGTGGCAAAGGGTCTGACCTGCACCTGTTAACTCTGTAAGCCAGTAGACACTGGAAAATGTAAAATGTTCTAGAAAAACAGACATGGACTTCCAGTAACATCTGAAGCACACCTGTGTACCTAACTCATGCCCAAGGGAAGAAAATGCCTTATTTTTATAGAACTAACCAAAGTACTCGTTACAGGCAAGGGAAAAAAAATTACCCATGCTACACAACAACTTATAATTCTGGTGAAAGCAGCGCAATTCTCATGATATCCAGAGGCATACCGCAAATGGATGAACTATTGGCTACTACCTCCATTTCAAACCTAAGTCCCAGGGATCACAGTCGAATGTGAACCAGGAATCCTAAGGAGGGGCTATGTATTGTGTGCTCCTTAACAGAAAGAATTCCAATCAGTCTGTGAATAGAATCATTTATTTGTCTTTACAGTCATGATGGAAGAATGTACAGGTGTCCTCTTTCAATAAAGTATAAAAATCTGTTTATATACAGTGAAGTCACAATAAGCTTTCATTGGGAAATTTATTTGGTACTCCTGATCCGTTCATATTAAAATTGCGGGGGGAGACGAATATTTCACGTTAAGTGCTACATTTCCAGTAGATTGCACCTGGCATGAAAAGCTCAGCTTCATCTTCAGGGTCCTGCTTGACAGATATTACAAAAGGCTAATTTTAAGTCCTGGGACTCAAAATAAACATCATTTTTGAATAATAGATATATACATCAAAAATACATCTAAAAAGGCATTGGTTAGTGCTATTAAAAAGCTCTATGTGCTTGGGTGCATTTTTTTCTTACAGGCAAAACCCAGTGGAAACGTTTTTGTTCAATTCTAGGAATTTTCTCTTGGGGAAAGTCGGTCAAAAGTTACCTGTAAGAAAAAACAAACAAACTTAAGTGATTCAGTGATTTCTCAGGTGAGGTCAGCAAAACCTGGAAAAGCAGTTAGAGGCCAAATTTCACTTAGAATAGGATTTTTAGAGCCTGATAGCATTTAGTTACAGCACTTTGTACATAAAAAGTACTCAACATTTCCCTTCATTGTTTCAAGTGTTTTATTTGGAAAATAACCCTTAATACTCACTTCATTTTCAAATAAATCATATGTACCCCTTTGTATGCTTATGAAAATATTTTCTATCATTAATTAACTCAGCATAAAAAGAGAAATCACAGGGCATACAAATGAAGAAAACATAATAGACGTAGCCAAATCCAAACATACCTTGAGAAAATTTAGGAAAATTTCTAACAATGATTTATTTTATTTCACAATAATTTATTTTACTTCTCAGACTTTACGGATGATAGAAATGTACTGAAGTTTTATTACTGCTTAACTTGGGTGAAATGGTACTGTGCAACTGCCAATTCAACTACATATGTATTTGATACTCTAGCTCATTTGTAGCTAAATGCTTTAACACTTTTGTTCTTATAGTTATCTTCTTCTTGCAGTCACTCCTAAAATGTTTGATAACCTGGGCACTCCTCTTGAGTGTAAAATCTTCAGTAACATAGCAAACCTCAACCTGCTATTGATGGTGTGTGTGTACACACAGACACACACACGGGCGCACACACACACGCGCACATGCATGCACGCACACACACACACACGCCTGCTCGCCCCGACCAATAACAGCCTCAGCTCCGTCCTCCCCGACGGGCTCATGTGTTCCGGCAATCTCTGGAGCAGATTCTGGCGGAAGGGACACATGCAGAGGTGGGCTGAAACCACAACTGAGCCCCAGGGGCCGTGTGACTAAGGAAGAAGAGCTGAAATCTCTCCTTGCGACTGCACGAAACTTGGAGTTACACCTCCGCTGACAGCTTCCTAAACTCTGCGCCTGCCAAATATATATACATATACATACAAATTAAGGTCCGTTTTGCTAATAAGGACCATCAGAAAGAGCATCCATGTCATAATGCGGTGAACAGACCTAAACAGAACCGCATGTTACAGGTTCCATCTCTTAGCAGCCATGTGAACTTGGCCATGTCCCATCTTTAGTCAAGCCAAGTCCTACCTATCCCACAGGTTATTATGAACACCTAATTAAGTCTTGTGGCAGTGCTCTGGTTTATTAAACACTTCAGGTGTACGTGGGGCTAAATTAGTGATTTAGGTAAATTTAATTTTGATAATTAAGAAGTACATCTAAATCTTCCACAACCTACAAGTCTAATGGCCTGGTCTAATAATACCATTCTCAAGTTTAGAATATGATACACGTAATGCAGATCTCTCCCTAGCACCATGCCAAAGTGATGGCTACTCTTTAAGTACATATTAAAACTTTAATCCCTCAACTTTAGTTTGTTCGTGCATTAACCACAGGCTCACTTACATAGATTAGGGTGCTGCCCTGACGTCAACCTGCAAAGTAATCTGCAAAGTAAGTGAGGGTCTCGTAAAACCTCAACTACATGACCCCTGATTATTCTAAATTGTTTTCAGGGAAAAAGTCTGAAAAACAACAAAAAGCTCTGGAGAAGAAGAGGGCTTTCCCAGAGTCAGTTCTGATGTGGTGCAGGCGCAATGGTCCAGATTCCCACACTGCACTGAAGTCTCTGGAGAAAAGAAACACGCTGCAGACTTGCCTCTGAGAGACTTTACACACATTAAGTATGCTCACCAAAGTCCATAAAACACATCCTGATCGGAGTGGAAAACAAGATTCAGTGTCAACACGGCATCTTCCTGTCCTCAATATGGAAAACAAAACAAAACCACTTAAAATAGCACTGAACTCGATTTAAAAGGTTCTGCGTGGTCAGGAAACTGTGTGACCGAAATGTTGCTGCTGTCCCTGACTATGTAAATGGAAGACACTGTGATTATCACCTGATCTGTGTCACTGTGGCATGGGCCACTCCCTGAATTAAGACAAAGCACTGACGGGAAGGAAAGATCGTGTTAACAATGAATTCATCCCCCTGCATGCAACACCCTCAGTAGGACCCTCTGAACAGGACCCCTCCCCATCCACCCAGTGGCTCCAGTAAAACACCTGGAGTCATTCACCCCACTCTCTCACCCTCACTAACAGTCAGTCACCCAGTCAAGTCGATTCTACCTCCAAGTACATCTCAAATTGGCCTTTTCCTCTTTTTCTCCACATCCGCTGCCGAGACCCTCGTGAAGCCACCATCACCTCTTGCGGGACTACGGCGGCCTCCTAACTGGTCTCCCCGCTTCTAAGCTTTCCTTAGAAAGGACATCCTTTTTCATGCAGCAGCCGTAGGGATCTTATAAATAAGCACATCTAATCACTTTACGCAGCCTTCAGTGGATTCCCAGTGGTTTTAACGAAAAAGCTCAAAATCCTTAACAAGCATCCACAAGGCTCACCATGGTTTGATTCATCTCCACACTTTCCGACCCTCCCCCGACTTCCTACGTTCCAACCATAGTGACCTTTCCTTCGGTCCTTAAAGGAACTGAGCTGTCTCTGCTATTTCTTTGGAGGAGAACACGTTTCCCCCTAACTTCTCCTGCTCACTCCTACCTGCCTTTCAGGCTCACCGTTAATGCCACATCCCCAGAGTCTCGTCGGCCCTCACATCGCATTAGCTCCCCTGCCGGCGGCTCTCCCAGCACCTTCATTTCTCCTTTATCGCACTGATCACAGTTGGTGATCATACAGCTATGTGAGCATTTGTTTCATACAACTGTATGGTAAGCTCTGTGAGCGCGGGGGCGTCCCCAGGACCCAGCACTGAATGCAGGACCGACTATGAGGACGAGGTGTGAGGGGCGGAGATGGGCTCGAAGGGCGCCACGCGGTTAGACTCCCACTCGCTCCGCTCGCTCTTCTCGGCCCCTCCCTTTCTCCTTCCCTCCCAACACCACCACCCACCGCTCAGTTTTGCCTTCAGAGGATGCAAATAAATAATTGGCTTGGGGGTGGCAGAAAGACACGGCCCCCAAAACGAAGCCGGAGAGAAGTTGGGAAGCAAGCTGCCACATAAACCCTCGGAGGCTGGAGTGTGATCATCTGAAGAGAATATGTACCCGGTGGAACAGAGACTGTGAGACTCCTACGTGAGTTCAGGACAGGGTCATGATTTGTATTTTTTAAGGTAAATTATCATACTTTAAAACGTCCTTTCATTCTCCCTGCTCCAAGTCTGTGCTAGAGAGAACAGAAACGGAGGGAAAAAAGGAGGGATCTTTGCCTACTTTGTGACCATAATTTTACAGAGGGGACAACAGACACCAGAGAGCTACTGTGGTAGAGGTGATGGCACCTTCATCTCCTGCAGCTGCTTCTCCCTCCCTGGCATAGTCCTTTCCTCCTGCTTCTGCTTTTCTCTAGTGACACCTTGGAGACCAGATCCCTTGCAAGTGGCTGCAGGGGTGTGAACATCTTCACGTAATGAGAACAAAAGGATGCATGCTTATATGGTCCTTAAATATAGAGGGGGCCAAACAACAGCACATGCACAAGATTTGCAGAGGAGAAGGCTTTGTAGGCACTGCTGAATCAGGCTACAAGGGCAAAAGCAAGGAAATAAAAGACCTTAAGTTCCACGTCTCTCTGGTGTTGCTTTACCTGATGCTAATCTTAGGCTTCATCTCCACTGTCCATTTCAATGTCCATCTCCTCCGTATCAGCAGCCCGTGACAAGATGTCTGCCATCAGTGCTTCTTCCAATTTCTTACGCACTTGTTGTACTCGCTCTTCCTGTTTCCTTTTTAAAAACAGAGTAAAAAGATACTAAATAATTTGGCCAGTACTGGAACAATGAAGCTGCCGAAATGGTTTAGCTTTACTTCAAAGTCATGAAAATTCCTGAGAAACATACATTTCCTTCTCCTTAGACTTTGCAAAAGTTGCTTCTACCCTCACAAAACCAAGTCACATGGGGAATGAGCTCTGTCAAAAAGAGGGACATTCAGACAGGCAGATAGCCCTCATCTCACAGAGAACTCCGGCAGGAGTAGATTTATTTCAGTGACCTTTTCTACAACTTCACAAACTTCAAATATGTGAAGATTCAGGGTTATTCCTATAAAGGATAATTAGAAATAATTTAAAAGTAGGGAAGGAATACAGAAAATAAAGAAGGAGAAGAGACTTGCTCAGTGAAGCACTGAGAAAGACGGAGGAGGTGGAGGCATGATGGGCTGGGATCTCGCTGCCGCTCTCTGCTGCGTCAGGGGAAAGGTAGTTGGAGTTCTCCCCGGGTTCCCCGGCCTGCTGGGAGCAGGCCGTCAGGAAGGAACCAAGGCCACGTGATCCTGTACACCAAGGACAGAGAATGAAAAGACTCCTGAACTGAGATGAGCTGAGTAGGTTAAGAATATGCCACAAGTTTCCCTGTGTCTTGGGGCCTCTAAAGGAACCTCAAAAGTGAGAGTTAATAACACCGAGTCATAAAAAAGTTCAGAACCATTAGGTGAAAAACAAAGCACAGGAAGAAAGGCTATTGGTATACAATTCATCTTAAAAAAGCAGGAAAAAACGGAGACTAGCTCCTTGACAGGGCAAGAGAGGGATTCCTAAAACAGTTCTAGCAAATGAAGATGGTAAATAGAAATTCGCCTCCAGAACCCAGTGGAGAGGCAATGGTTGAAGACACAGGAAGGGACAAGACTGGCTAAGTAAAAGACTTAGAAAAAAGCAAGAAAGGGAGAGAGGCAAAGGTCCAGCTGGGACGATGAGCCTTGATTAGAGAACAGGACGAGTCACCTCCTGAGACCAAAGGAAAGGTGGTTAGGATGGATACACAATGGGAGACGGAGCAGCCCTGGGACAAATAAGAGATACAACAAGGAATACTGATGGCTCTACTGAAAGAAGTGATTTTCTCCATCATTAGGTGAGGAAGACAAATTGTAACAATGCCCCAAACCTGGGAAAGCAGAAGGGTAGAGGAGCAATGTTCCAGAAGACTCCACTAAGATGCCCTGAGTATTCACCCCTTGGGCACTCAACCAGTTGTAAAGTCGTGTTTACTGCAGTCTAGTCCCCACGTCTCTCTATCTCATGAGACCATGTCCAAGGCAGTAAAATTAACACATACTGTGTAAACACAGAAACTTTAGACGTCATCTTTACTAAACTCTAAAAACAGCATAGAGATAAAAGGTTTGGACTTATACATTTTAAATGAATTTTCAAAAAAGAGGGGATCTGTCACTGAATTAATCGAGCTCTGTAGCCTCGATCATATTAACAGAAACTGAAGTTCAACCGATTTTCATGCAGTGGAGCAGTCATGAAGAACGCAATGTTTCTTTCTTATACAGTTAGCCCTGCCACTGGCTCAGTGACTCCGGCTTTATGATAAATGGCGTATCAGTCTCATGGCAGTCTCTCATGCCTAGTAACAGAGTATGAGAGTCTGCCAACTGCCCTAAAGTCACCCCATCAGGAAGACAAAGAAAATGGAAGGAATGGTGCTTTTGGCTAGAGAAGTATATCTGAAACTCCTGACATTGCCCACTGTTTCTCTTTTGTCTTGAGCACTGCTTCCCACATTTATGAAAACTGAAATTAAAGCATCTGCTGGATGTGGTAGGCAGAATTCTAACACAGTCCCGAAGATGTCCCCACCTGCCCCTGCTTCGATGCCTAGTAAAATTCTCTCCCCTGAGGGCAGGCAGAACTTATGAATATGACTGAGCTATCCTTCTATGATTAGGTTACTAATAACTGGCCTTGAGTTAATCAAAAGGGATTATCATAGAGGGCCTGATCTAATAAGAAGAGGCTTTAAAAGGGGCTGGGCCCTTCCAGAAAGAAGCAGGAGAAGGGAGCCATGGAGCAAGGAAATGCTGGCAGCCTTTAACTGCTGCGAATGGCCTCATCCCACAGCCAACAAGAGAACAGGGGCCTCATTCTTACAAGTACAAAGAAATGAATTCTGCAACAAACTTAAGGAGGAGCCCAAGCTCCAGAAGGCCTGCAGTTCTACCGACACTTTGATTTCAGCTTTGTAAGACCCCAGGAAGGGAATCCAGTCATGCCTGTCCCGGACTTCTGACCTACTGAACTGAGAGCTATATATAGGTATTGTTTTAAGCTGTGAGGTTTGTGAGAACTTGTTACTCAGTATTAGAAAACAAATATACCCGTGGGTGAAAACAGTATCAAGACTGATGAAAATATATATGCTTAATGTTGAGATTCTTAGTTGAAGGTTTAATACAAACAGATTATTGGCTACCCAATTGGAGAAAGGCTAACAATTCCATTTGCAGTCATGTGTTTTGAACCTGTACTAATTCAACAAGAAATGTTTGCTTAATAATTTCTGTGATGACAATGAAATCAAATGGACAACTTGTTAGACAAGTTTCCCCTAAAAGGAAAGCATGCACATCTGGCTTTGAGACAGCTTCCTCCACTGTCAAAAGATCTGGTGTTGAAGCCGTCAGCATTCCCATGACATCACTCAGAGAACCTCAGTCAACCCCCATAATGACCTAGCGGAATCCCTGCTGATTAACTGGGTACTCATTCCAAGACAGACAGGAATTTGTCTCCTGAGTAATTTCCTTCCTCAAAGGTAAGAACTGCCCAAAGAGCAAGTTGATTCCCTTCCTTGATTTTACATTTTGTTTTTCTTAAAAAATAACACTGACTGTAAATTCTATGTAATAAAGGCATCTGAATGCAACTTTGAACCATTCTACATCTTTGCAAAAGAAACTACTTTAAAACCCAGAAAAGGCTTTCCAATTATAAACCTAGCTAGACTCAGGCATTTAAAAACATTCTCATGCCAACTTTCATGGATTTAGAAAAAAAATACAAATATAATACATATTTTTTAATTCCAAAGCGTCTTCTTCCGGTTTGGTCTAGGAATAATTCTCCAGTAAAGCTTTCTGGTTTATATTCAGAGGATAGAAATAGTGAAGTGTACACACTGCCCTATATTTAAAGAAAATACAGTATACTATACAATCATTCTAGAGTAATAATACTGAAGTTCATAAATCCCATATAAGAATTTCTTTGTGGTCTTAAATATCTGGAATAGTTTTGTTTCTCCTAAGCAATGGTTTGCTTATACTCCTTGGGCATTATCAATCTGAGCTATATGTCTTCCTTTCAAAATTTGCTGCTAAAAACCTAATTTGTGGCCCAGCCTTAGAAAGAGTAAAAGATGTTAAAAGATGCACCTTGTGTCCGCTCCTCATTCCTGGCTCTGTTTTATTGCTTTACGCTTTGCTTTTGTCTTTCTTCTCATTTGCTTCTTATCTGGCTTCACTGTGTGTGTCTGTGTGTGTGTGTCTGTGCGTGTGTGTGTGTCTCTTTGGAGCCACCTTAAATCTTTACTTGAAACAGGTTGAAGTAGAGATAAATAAATCTCTAAATTGAGCTTAAGTGAGGTAAATATAATCAAGATAAGTAAACTGAATTTTGAAAACACAACTGAACTTAAAGTAGCACAGCAGTGATCTGCTACTGCAGACAAACCAATGCAGTCAGCAATCAGAAAAGGCATAACTGAATGAAGGGGTTCTTAGAGCAGAAAGGCAGAACCCCAGATTTCATAAGACATTGCAAAAATGATGTGGAGAGAGTACAACTGATCTGTCCTTTGGACATCATCGTGATGATATGCCTTATACACAGCACTGCTACCTTTTTCAAGCATGTATTTGTTTTTTTTTTTTTGTTTTTTTTGTTTTTTCGGTATGCGGGCCTCTCACTGTTGTGGCCTCTCCCGCTGCGGAGCACAGGCTCCGGACGCGCAGGCCCAGCGGCCATGGCCCACGGGCCCAGCCGCTCCGCGGCATATGGGATCCTCCCGGACCGGGGCACGAACCCGTATCCCCTGCATCGGCAGGCGGACTCTCAACCACTGCGCCACCAGGGAGGCCCATGTATTTGTTTTAAATGTTCTCTATCACCTTTCATTAGTTTCACAAAAGCTCTGTAAAAAAAAAAAAGTATAACTTTCTGATTGATTCATCACTTACTAGATGTGCCACGGAACCTAATAGGCAGTATAAAATGTAACAAGTGTAAAAGACAAGCTTTTGAAGTCATGTTAAGCTGCCTTACCTAATGTCTTCATCTGTGACAATGAAAGCCTTGCAGAGGGGTTGAGATGTGTTAAGCCAAACAGCGGGGTTCTTTTCCACAGCAGCGGAGACTTGCCCTGTGATCGGTGCAGAGCTTGTGTGCAAAGCACTGGCAACAGCAGATAAAAGGGTCTCATCATTACTACCTGGACCAACTCCTGCAATTAGAAACATATATGAGTTAAAGGAAATTTCTAGATGTGCTGAGCAAACCTTATGTAACCTAAAACAACGGATATCTTTATATTCATTTGGGATCAGCTATTTAAAACTGACACAAGCCAAAGCAGCAAAGGATAATAGCATATCTATTTAGTTATTATACACCAAAGAATTAACATTAAAGAAACAGTAACAAAATATGTGAGTATTACAATAAAACTTTAACATAACTTAAAAATACATTTTCCAAAGTATTAAACTTTTTAAAAGTTGGCTACGTTTCCACAAGCAAGTTCAATTATTTTAATGATCTAAGTCCCTTCTAAGGTCATATTACACTCCAGTATCCCTATTAATGTGTCCCTAGGATCCTGGAATAGTTTCCCCTGTAGCTGTTTAACATTCATTTCTAGCCATATCTCAAAACTTATCTTTTTTGTGTAGGGATTTCAAAGGAAAAGCCAATGCAAGTATGCTGTACCTGTACCTTTAACAGCTTTCTCAAATACCTAACAAAATATCCAAATTAACAGAAGTAATAATTGCACACCTTGACTACATGTAGGAGACTGGAACCATGGCTACATTTAAGTGCATTGCTTAAAGTCCTAAACTTGTTAAACCAGTTAAAGCAATAATTTCCAAGAGCATAGAGGGATGAGACAATATTCTAACCATGAACTATGAGGATTTTTGAGCAATCCACAGTGTATCAAGTTTTAGAAGCCAAAGTTCTAATACTTGAAAAATAATGCTTCTCTAGAAGTTGGAATTAACATATGATATGACAAGCACACCAGCAGCTGAGCTCTCCACCCCAGATCCCACTCCCTCCTGTCACTGGACCAACGGGCATCTGCTCCCACTGCTACTTGCAGCAGCAGTTTGGGGAGGGAGAAGCAGAAGGAGAGCTGTTGGCTGCTCTTCTGATAAGAGGAGGAGAGAAAGAGCATGCGCTGGGGCCAGATGCTGCTTTGAGCAGGAAGCTTGGGACATTCTGTCATTCAGCTGCATTTGGTTCTAAAAGCAGAACATGGGTTAATTTACATGACGAACCTAACTAATCTAAAGCCAAAAAGTACACGCAGAAAAAAATCTTAAGTAAGACACTGCCCTGACGCATCCCTGCAACGTACAAGCTTTTCAGGTACATTTCCTCTGGGTTTACTAAAACCCAAGAGGTACCTCATCCAGCAAGGCATACAGTCCCCAAAGCAAAGACTTGTCTCAATCATGTCTGACTCCACTGCACCTAACACAGAGCCTGGCACATAGTAGGTACTGCTCAACTGAACTTGGATAATACCTTGAAGACCTTTAGGTAGTTCCATGGTTTTTATAATTTGTTCAGTTACATCTGATGCACTAAGTCCTTGTAGCCTCTTCTCCCAGAAAAGCTGTAAGGCAAAACATCACTGTTAATAGATACATTCTTGGGACAAGAAAGTAGCGCATCGATGCTGTTGAATAATGAAATTGAAATCATTTCAGTAGTTTCCTAATTTCCCCACTTTTTCCTTACAAAAAGCTAAATGATATTCCAAACGTGACTTCAACACATCATAATTCTTTCATGTTATATTACTCAAAAACTTTTGTTATTCTATGCAACCTATTCACTTGTTACATACAATAGATTGTTATGTGCTATGTACTATATATAGTCCTTTATAAGGTATCTTCCAAAGAGTATAACTTGAATTTTTTAAAGATTCATTTGGCATGAAAATTTAATGTTATAATTTACCAGGAAAGAGAAAAACTATATTATGTAATACCTCTTAATCCAATATTGTTTGGGAAATAACTCCTCCACCTATGTGATTTTTCCAAGACACTGAAGTTTAGCCCTTTAGCATACTTTAAGGGGAGAAGGGCCATTTTTTAATGGAAACTTTCCTAAAATGTCTTACATACTTCATTGCTTTTTAAACAGGATGTAATGTTCATAAGTGACTCTCTTCCTGTTGCACAGAGCCTGGGTTGCCTTAGCCACTCGGGGGCCCCAGGTCACCCTTCTGACACCAGTGAGCACACTGAAGTCTCTTCACACCCTCTGGGGCTAGTGAGGTACGCAATTGCTTATTCAAACACTAAATGGTCCAGGACAGTTCTGTTTGATTTTATACCCTTCCTACACTTAGTTCTCTCTCCTACTTGGCTATTACTTCTCACTAATATCATTCATCCATTCGACATGTGTTTATTGAGCTCCTACTATGTGCTGTGCTTGTCCTGTGGATGCAACAGTAGATAAGATAGTGTCTTTGTCCTTAAGCCTCATCTCTTTTCTAGTCTGTTTCATATTTACTACAGCCCAAAAAACAGATAAAGGAATTCCTCAGGATTCGATATATCTGTCTTTAACCCTGGATACCCAGGGCCTGTCACGTGGTAAATACTGAAAAAATATTTGTGTGAATGACTGAATGTGGGAGTAAATGGACTCAGAATCAGGATCTTGAGGGACACACAAACCCAAGTTGAGAGCCCAGCTATAGATGTATGACCCTGGACGAGTTCTATAACCTCCAGAGTTTCAATTTCCTCTTCTGTAAAATGTGGCAGCAATGACTATCACATAAGATTACTGTGGAGATTAAGTAAAGCAATATATGTAAACACCTGTCAGAGTAGGAATAAGGTTCATTACATTTACTTTTAACAAATTTTGACCACTCTGAGGGCTTTTCAGGCTTATATTCTAACTTCAGGATATATGAAAAGTATCAAATAATCGCCTTCCAGACAAATGAAAAGATACAGTAAAATAATTCTATTTATGGCAGAACAATAATATGTTAAATTACATAATAACCACAATGCTAGCACCAAGAGTAACCTGCTTCACTGTCCTTTGAAGACCTCTGGTATAAGGTTAACAGCTCCTTGTATCTCCACACAAATTACATCAGCAGCAGAATATGTGGTCAACACATATGAGGACATGAATATATCAACCATCATGGGAAAAATAGTTAGGTGAAGGTAATAATTAATGAATGTGATAAATGTCCCAAGAAAGCCTGCCTGCTTTTCCTCTTTGGGGAAATAACAATCATCTATGCTTTGAATATCACAACTATAGGAAAAAAACAAGAAAAACCAAAGTGCAGTTAATTCCTAATGAAAAAGCATACAGAGGGAGTCAGTGAATATGAGATTAGTAAGTGCTTTTATAATAAAATTATATATATATATATATATATATATATAATTTGTAAAAATAACACTGCAAAAAACCAAGTTTGAAAACCTTGTACAGAGATGATTACTAACAAATTACATCTAAAAATTCCAATTCTAGGTAGCAAAATAACTTAAATTGTTTACCCTCTATAATTTTTAATGTTTAAATTCCTATTAATTTGAAGGAAAAAAATTGAGAAAGAAAAATTTTTCAAAATAAATCTTGGATTGAGAAACAAGTGTACAGCTCTAGATTGCAAATCCTGGTACCACTATGCGTCATCTGATAGCCCTCAACTAAATGTGAAGTTGAAACTGAAAGATTGATGAGCTCTTTATAAATGAAATGCTTATGCCATGAAAATGGAGATACATGTATTTATGAATGTATAAGTGTGTATGTGTGTATTTCTCCCTGCCCCTACCCCCCACCCCCGAGAAGTGGGGAGGTAGTGGGAAAGTTCAGAGCAGGAAAGGAGGCTAGTTTGAGAAAAGAAAATATTTAACTGGTCAAGGGTACCACTGCCCTCCTCTCCATCCTGTCCACCATGCGTTCAAAGCTAACAAGCTTGCCTAGGTTCCATGAGGACTGGAACCATCTTCATGAGCTAGATGTCTGTTTACATTTCAATATGTCCCTAACTCACTTTCTCTACACCCATCTTCTCAGGTTCCTACTTGTTTTGTTTTGGAGAGGGGGGATTCTTTGTACTTTAAAATATGTTTAAAATTTACACTGAGCAGGCATTATGCTAAGTGAAGGAGTCCAGTCTTTTACATATTGTATGATTGAATTTATATGACATCCTAAAAAAGAAAAAACTATAGGGACGGTTGCCAGGGATTAGGGGTGGAGGGAGGGTCTCACTGCAAGGGGTTAGCGCAAGGGAATTCCTTGGGGTGCTGGAATTGTACGCTCTGTTTTTTTTTTTATAAACATAAACTTTATCCCACTGATACAATTACCATTTTTTTCCCCAAGCCAATTGCTCAAGGAATGATCAACATGCACTATCTCCATTCTCCCAGGCCCAGTTCAACTTTATTACCCCACCCCCTATTCCATGAATTTCCATTAAATTTACTGTAAAACTTAGTCAGCTCCTCTCACCAAGTTCAGTGACCTTTCTCGTTATCTCTGGTTACTTTATAGCCCTGAATGCTTTGGAGGGGTGCAGTGAAAGGGAGAGGTCTTCCTCTGCCTGAAATTAAAATTTCTGATCTACTCATTTATGTATTCCACGTGTTTACTAGGTGATTAACTGTGGTAATCTGGAGTTCTTTTTATTGAATTTCCATTAGAAATCTAAAGACAGAAATATCGAAAAGATGAATCTCCCTAAATGTGTAAGGAGTCCCCCACTAGGACAGCTGTCTTCTCCACCCTACTTTCATGAACACTATTGCTTTCATAAATCCTAATCCACCCAATGAAAATCTGATTTCACCTGCCAAATCCAATAGTTTTCACGGCTTAACCCTGCTGCCTTGGGTGAGGTCAAATAATCAATGTAACGCTTTTAAGGATCGAATATTTGGAGAAACTCCCTAATGTGCTCTCCCTCTCAGCTATTCTATCCCTTTCTAACCCCCACTAATCAGACCCTCCTCTAATATCATGTTTTCTTTGTCACCTCCAGTATATAAGAGAACTGGAGAGCTCCCATGTGTGCATCGCTTTATATTGCCAACGATCTGGGCAATGCCCTATCCAACAAGCCAGTTGACAGAGAAGCACAGGATGGGATTAAAAGTTGTCCAAAACCATAAAGAGTGCCTAAAATATCACTGACAGGGACAGTGCAGCTTTGGAGAAACCATCTTACTAGAAAGTGGAGTTCATCTCTACACCTTTGCTCCACACATGAATGCAGGAAATACCTCTATGACATCATTGGAAGCACAGCTGCAAGTACTTTATCTATCTTAGCATCCCAGAGGACAAGCATGATGATGTGTTATAACTGGGACTTCGGCAGACTCTTTCAACGTGCCTTACAAATGATATCCAAAGATGAGGATGAGGAAGAAACGGGGATGTCAAACAATTCCTCATATCATACACAAACACACATCCCAATTCTGATGTGCTGGGATGCAAGGCTGATCATGTTTATTAGGACTGTCCTCCATCACCCTGAGCTTAATAATATGTACTCTGAAGGGATCTGTGCTCTTCGGAGGAAGTCAGAACAGAAGGTTTTATTGGAAAAAAGCAGTAGAGAACCAATCCAAATTACAGATACTCTTTTAGTGCCCATTATACACAAAGCACTTTGCTGGGCACCAGGGATAGTTATTAGGATAACTGGCAATCAGGCAATCACTGCCCTCTAGCTGCTTACTGTTTGGTGAAAAACTAGCAAAACTCTATGAGGTAGACTGTAATAATTGCAATAATGAAGATACAAAATTAACTTCAATTTGGGAGAATCTGGAAGGGCTTTTAGGAAGAGGCAGCATTCGAATAGAAGAGGAAAGACTACTCCAAGCCAAGGAAATAGCTTAAGCAAAGGCAGGGGAGTGAGACGGAGAGTATGGGCCAGTATTTCTAAATGTTTTTTATACACAAGAATAACCACGGTGGCTTATTTTACATGCATGTTCTAAGACCTCAGCCCCAGAGATTCTGTTCAGTAGGTCTGGGGTTAGAGAGCTGGCTTTTATTTTATTTTTTTAACCAGTTTCTTAGGTGATTCTGATACAGGCCGGGGATCTCAGTTTGAAAAAGGCTGGTCTGGTCTGTGCTGAGAGAACGGCAGTACACACACAGGGCTGTGTACACTGATCACCGAGACCCCCGAGTTATTCCTGATTCTACTAGAAGATAAAAAACACATCATGCTATCCTCTCCTCACAGAGAACAGGAGGAAGATATGTGCCTTTCTATTTTTCACTGCAGGAGGACGTGTGTCAAAGTATATTTAAGAGTATACCAAATTATTTAGGTGTAAACAGAAAAAGGGCTTGCCCAAAGTTCTGTTTATGCCCAGGCATATTCTCTTGGTGGAATAAGAGGAGAAGGAGGATGACAACTCCCACTTACCCACTGGACCCTTTCCTTCAGCCTGGCACTGTGCTCAGGGCTTTACATACAGTAATTCGGTCTTTCCTACAGCATTTTGAAGACATCATTGGTCCCACCTACAGTAACTCACCAAAGGGGCACAACTAGTCAGTGGTGCAGCTGGAATTAAAACTCAGGTCAGTGTGATTAAACAGTCCTGATCTTAACAGTAAAAGCTCTGGAAGAACACTTAAATGCATGGCTCTGTGTTAACAGTAACAGGCCTGAGACCCTTGTAGTCATGAAATCAAAGGCAGATGAAAGATCAGTAACTGCTAAGAAAACTGTCAAGTTGCTCTTAATCCATTTACCAACTAAGTAATGCTGTGTAAATTGCCCACTGTAGGTGACTGGTGCCGACGCCTGCCTCCTCCTCATGTAGAATTAAGAGGCCTGGCCGTGTAATGTATTTTGGCTAAAGCTGGCACAGGGTTTCAAGATGATATCAAGGGACATCCCTAGTAGTGCAGTGACTAAGACTCTGCGCTCCCAATGCAGGGGGCCCGGGTTCGATCCCTGGTCAGGGAACTAGATCCCACATGCATGCCACAACTAAGAGTTCACATGCCACAACTAAGGAGCTGATGAGCCGCAACTAAGGAGCCTGCCTGCCGCAACAAAGACCCAGTGCTTCCAAATAAGTAAATAAATAGATAAATATTTTTAAAAATATTTATCTATTTATTTATTTATTTTTGGCTGCATTGGGTCTTTGTTGCTGCACGCAGGCTTTCTCTAGTTGCAGCGAGCGGGGGCTACACTTCAATGTGGTGCACAGGCTTCTCATTGCAGTGGCTTCTCTTGTTGAGGAGCATGGGCTCTAGGCACGCAGGCTCAGTAGTTGTGGCATGCAGGCTTCAGTAGTTGTGGCTCACGAGTTCTAGAGCACAAGCTCAGTAGTTGTGGCGCACGGGCTCAGTTGCTTCACAGCATGTGGGATCTTCCCAGACCAGGGCTCGAACCCGTGTCTCCTGCATTGGAGGACAGATTCTTAACCACTGTGCCACCAGGGAAGTCCCCAAAATAAATAAATATTAAAAAAAAAAGATGATACCAAACCATAATGTGGGGTAGCTCACATGATAAAAACCAAAGAATTGGTATAAAATATATTCTCTACAAATTAGCTTTCTTAGAATTAATCGCAAATATCGATGACATTGAACAAGACATTTTTTATTTGGTGGATAAAAATTAAAGACAGAAACCCGTACTCCAAGAAAACTCTTTCAGGAAAGTCACGCTAACAATGGAGTGTTAGCTCCAATGGATGTTTCATAAAACAGGAGAGATGGAGTGATTTACGAAGCTTATAGAATGGAAGACTTTTGAGTTTTTTCTGTAAGAGTACTATTTTAGGTTACTTATGCGAATACCTATTTCTCATTAACACAAGGAAAAGCATCTAGATCAAATACACATTTTCATCCACCATTATATTTCATTTGAAAAGCACTGTGTAGTGTTTTAAAACAATTCACTGATTAAAAGAAATTGACCTCCTATGTATACTCATGACCTTAACTTGAGAGTCAACTGGACAGTAGGAAGATTGAACTTCTGAGTAGCTGATTGAACGGGACTGGCCTTCAGAGTCAGACCAATCTAGGTTCAAATCCATTCTTTGTCATTTACTAGCTTTATAAACTTAGACAAGTAACATAGCCCGTTTCAGCTTCCTACCCTATGGAATGGGACAATAAAAACAATCTCAAATGGTTATGGACACTACATGAGGAGGTTTTATAAACACCTGAAGATAACCCATAGAGAGCAAATATCAGTTTACTACTTAATTTTACCCACGGCGTCTAGCACACTGTTCATCACACAATAGTACCTAGTAAGTAACTGGTCATCTTATTAAAATTAACAAATATAAACACAGCAAAAAGAGTCAGCTCCGAAAGGTGCATATTTACAAAGGAAGACTGAGACATGCATTCCAGTCTGCCAGTCCCGCCCAGATTTTCAGCGGGGGGCCTTCTTGCTACTCTAAGTATCTTAAAACCCTTCCACTTCCTTTTCTCATCCAAGCCAGTCTGCACCCCTCCTGGGCCCAAGGTTGGCTGGGAGAACTCTGGTAAGCTACACAGTTTGCGAGGCCCAGTACGAAATGAAAATGTGAGGCTCTTGTTCCGAACGTTCTTAAGATTATTTCATGATGACAGCACAGCACTTGACCAGGCACGGGCCCTAGTAAGGAAGTGCTCAGGTCACATGCCCAGGAAGCCAGAGGGATGGTAACTACCGTGCCGGGTGCACAGGAGGAGAGACCAGCAGAGACAGGAGACCCCCGTGCCGTGTAGCAGTACTTAGGGAAGCGCTGTGGTATGATCTCATTCTGTGAATGCCTTCAAAGTAGCAGGGCAACAGAAAATTGTTCTGGCCGGATCTATGCAATAACGAAGGAAGCTTCCCCTCACTCCGCGTCAAAACAGCCCAAGGATTTCTCTTCCCTCTTGTCACTCCTCATTTGGAGGACTGGAGAGAGGACCCCCTGCCAAAGCCTCTGCGACTGAGCTGTACGGTAGGAAGGAGGGAAGCCCAGGGAATGAGGAGATCATAATGTGGAAGAAGGACGGAAGCCTCAAGAGGGATGAGAATTTTGTTCTATTTAAAGTACAGTGAGTGGATAACATGGAAGCTTTTCATTAAGATTTCCTGAAACTGCAATTTTCTTGTTATTTTTACTCCATCTATTTCCATCTTGTGATGATAGGAGAGCCCTTAGAGAAACCTCAAAGGGCTATGAGCTTGTTTCAAGAACAGAAGGTAGAAAAGAATCTGGAAACAAACGACCTTTCTGTTCCTCAGTGAAGCAAGAAGGCAAAAAACTCAAACCAGTAGCAGGAGCCTAGAGCTGAGTTTCTCAATCTTGACATTACTGACGTGTCAAGTTGGATAATTCTTGGTTCTCAATGTTTAGCGACATCCTTGGTCTACACCCACTAGATACAAGTAGCACCACCCCAGTTGTTAACAGCCAAAATGTCTCTGGACACTGCCAAATGTCCCCAGGTATTTGGGGTTGGGGCGGGAGGACAAAATCAGGTCTGGCTAAGAACCAGGGGTCCAGAGGAAGAGAAAGGGGAGAGGAGACAGGAGGTTTACAGTGGCAGGGAGAGGAGACAGGAGGTTTACAGTGGCAGGGGCCCAGATCTCACAGCTGAGACAGAAGGGAGACCCTCCCCTGGCATATGCATCACCACGCCAGCCCCTTTCTCGACTTTCAAAGAGTCTCTATCCCAGCTCTCCATTCCCAGGCCTTACCAGAACCACACTAAGTGGCCTGGAGCTGGGTGCCTCTTTCGTCACTGCCAGACAGCCAGAGGGTGAGAAAGATAAAGCAGAAGTGGGAGAAACACTTCTTAAGAGTTGAAATTGAACACACTTCCTGATAGAAACATGGTTATAAACAGTAATTATTTTTAGTAATTCAGACACACTTTAGATTTAATCGTCTTTTATGGGCTGGTCTAGGACACTAGAACCATATTTCTGTTGGAAGATGTGGAGTTCCAGATGACTGAAACACGACATTTTATATCCCAACCTGTAAGTTGAAAAGCATCTGTGTGTACAGATTTTAGAGGGAGTTCTCTATTATTACCATAGGATCAGAGACATATGTATGTGCAAAGATGTCACTGACTACTGAGAAAAACACAGCGCCATTCAGAATGACTTTAGGTGTTCAAATATAGGTATGGTAACAAAACAGAACCATGGGTTGATCTTGAACATTTTAACTTCCACAAATTCTTAGTATGTAGCTATCAGTAGGGCCTGGCCAATATTAAATTAGAAGTCCAGGGAAAAAGCATCCCACCAAACTGAGCCATACAAAAACTTAAAAACTTAGACCTTCATATAATTTTCATATCTTGTCTTAAATTACATCTTCCCTTCCCTTTTGAAATTATAATCTCCATTAGGAAAAATCAAACTGACTATATAGAACACACTGAGATTTCAATAATGAAACTAAATTCATCTAAAACTGCTATATATCCAAACTTCTATTTCTTACTGCTCATTTTAAATACCACAAGCTGAATATTAGCTCCTAAGCCAAGAAGCCTGTAATAATTGACTCCACAGCTGACTAGAAACACCAGCAACTGAAGCCTAAAGGCCCCAAATTTCTTCAGTTATCCTCCCTGCCCCACGGATCGCCCCTGGACCATTTCGCCCTTCCTTTGCTATTCTCCTGTCTCAGAGGAGTCAGTATCCTGCCGTCTTTCTGAGAGCTTCTCTACAATGATGCTGGGTCGTATCTTCTGCCTCCTTCTGATCCCGCCCAGCAATTTAAAAAATCCTCCTCTCACACTTTCCATTTTACCCCTTCTTCTCCTTGGGCTTATTCCCCTGAAGTGACAGATACACTGGAACATGGCTAACATAAAAAGTGTCCTTATTTAACTACATCTCCCTCAAACCATCTGTCTTCCTCCTTCCACCAGGAGAGAAACTTTCTTATTTCCTCACCTTCCATTCATTCTTTCCTTCTAACCTCGACCCTACTCCTACTATTATATTAACACTGACCTGCCCAAGGTCACAGTAACCTTCTAATTACCAAATCCAATTCCTGATTCAAGCCTCCTTTGCCCTACTTCACTGTTGCCACTGCCTGCTGTCAGAAGACTTATGCAAGTCTGCCTTTTACGATGCTTCTCTGTATGTTTCTGTATTTTCTATTACTGTTAGGCAACAAATTGACAAAAGACTTCTAACAAAACAAAAGACTTCTAACAGTAATTATCAAAGAAATAAGACTACAAGCAATTTTTCTAATAAAAACAAATATTTAAAATGTATGAGATGAAATATACCGGGACTTCCCTGGTGGCACAGTGGTTAAGACTTCGCACTCCCAATGCAGGGGGCCCAGGTTCAATCCCTGGTAAGGGAACTAGATCCCACATGCATGCCGCAACTAAGAGTTCACATGCCACAACTAAGAGTTTGCATTCCACAACTAAGGAGCCCACCCGTGTGCCGCAACTAAGGAGCCAGCGAGCCACACCTAAGGAGCTCTTGAGCTGCAACTAAGGAATCTGCCTGACACAACTAAGATCAGGCACAACCAAATAAATAAATAAATATTTAAAACAAAACAGAACAAAACAAAATAACTATCAACATTAAAAAAAGATGTAATATACCTTTTAAAGAATTTGAGCACAGAAGTGTTAATACTTTGTAAAGTAGAAGAAGCAAAAGTTACCTTTAAAATTTAACCATTTTATGAATTTTAACTTGCACAGTCTTCATCTCTGTCAAGAGCATGATGCAAGACACTCAAATTTCATGGGATGAATTTGTGGCTAAGTAGAGGGAATACAGGGTAACAGGAAAACCACTGGTTTAGAAGTTTAATGCTTTGGTCCTGACTCAACCATTAAATAGATGTGCTGTCTTAGGGAAGTCACTTAATCGCCTTTGGATGTATCTTCACAAGTAAAATAGAAATACTAATAACTGCCTTATCTACCTCAGAAGATAAACACTGATAAAAAACAAGGAAGTTCTTTGAAAACATAAAAATTTTATTGTATTGTTTAGAATATTTTCCAATGTTAGGATTTCGTAAATTCGATGAGTATCTTATTCACTTCTCTAAGGCTTTTGCTAAATCTAATCAAAGAACAAAGGAGCTTGTCATGTATTTGCAGACTAAACCAAAACCCCAAAAATGTACACTTTATATTCAGTGATTCATGAAAAGCTAAATATGCAAGACACTGGGTTAGGGCTACACAGAAGAACAATGTTTCCTGCCCAGAAGGAATTTGCTGTCCAGTTTATAAACTGCTCTATTTCAAATCAACCCCATATGATATCTGAGTTGCTAGTTTTGGTCAGCAAAAACAACTTAACTTAAATACCATGGCCTGCAGACATCAAAAGACAAAACATGAGCTACCCTTTCATTTTGGGGAGTGGGCTAGGAAGAAAGGGCTAGATAATGACAAGAAAATTATTATGTAAATCAAGGAAAAGCTTGACTCATGTGGCTGTGCAAACTACAGTGAGATCGCTTGTGAAGGCAAAAGATAACAATGTGGGCTGGAGAGGAGAGAAGGATGAAGCGAGAGGCAGCGGAGCTGAGGAGGACGGAGGTGCAGGAACCGTCCGCTGCAGCTGCTCGTCTGAACGCTGTCATGACGCCACTTCACTTACACAAAGTGGGTAGGTAATACTTGCCAAGTACCTGAAAAGGTACTGTTACCCTAAGATAACCATGGAATAAGAATACTTGCTCATGAGGCCTGTAAGTTTTTCATGTGCTACTCCCACAGGAAAAGTTGTAACAATTTTCTTATTAATATGTAAGTCCATATAAGGATGTAGCTATGTTCCTTTATTTCTTGTATGTCACATTTCCACACAGTTGAAATTATTTGTTCAGTGTTTGTTTTCCTTATTAGATTGAAAGTTTTATAAGGAGAGGATGCATGACTGATTTGTGTGTTTGTACAGCACCTGTAATAGAAGCAATAATATACTCTGTTTAATAAATGAATTAATGATTTCAAAACCCACTCAAGTGCAAGAACTTTAATCTCTGATAGAGAGCTATCACTAGTTGTTTATCAGAAGAGCTTCCCTGAAACTAATTTCAATAGTATAAAGTAATTCCTCATTTTTATAGTGGGACGTTAATAGATAATATTTCCTTTTTAATATCAATAAATCAAGAAATAGAAGTACATACGTACTATTTAAAACATGACACGAGCAATGATTAGAACTAAAATCAGGTTACAAATCCTCAAAATTATCAGAAGTATGAATTTAAGTGGAAAACCCAGACCTCAGAACAAAAATATTAATACCAGAAAATGACAATAAAATATTAAAAACAGTATATAAATAGAATGATAGAATCAAGACCAAACATATCTATAAACTCAATAAATATAATGGTCAACTCAGCTATAAAAGAAAAAAAGACCCTCAGGTCAGATAGGAAAAAAATATATCAACTGTATGTTTTATGGAAAAAAACAATTTCTAAAAATAAAGGGACTCAAAACGCTGACAATAAAGAGTAAAGAAATGGAAAGCAAATATAGACAATGAGAAAACAAAGCCTCCAATATTACTAGAAAATTACTTCAAGGCAGTAAGTGTCAAATAAGACACCCATTATAATTAACTAACTTCCATAAAATAAATATTATCTTAATAAATTTGATGATAAAAATAGGAGTTTGGTTTTCCATGGGGAAATGTGCATGTATAGACTGAGTTCAAAACTTGTTAAGAAAGCTCTCCCCAATACTTCATTCCACCTTTCACCTAGATACTACCAACAGAGAAAAGAGGGTATCACAGATACTACAAACATTAAAAATATTACTAGAAGATATTATGAACATCCTTATATCATTAACTTGAAAATTATGAAATGCACAAATTCCTAGAAAAACATGTTCTCGAAGTTGGTATAGGAACTATGAATATTCATCCATGTACTCATTAAATAAACTGAATCTGCAGTTTCAAGGCCTTCCACTTAAAAACAACAACAACAACAAATTAGGCTGAGATGACTTCACAATTCAGTCTTCCAAACATTTAAAGAAAAGTACCAATCTTCCACAAATTCTTCCAGGGAATATTAAAAGAGATATCACCTCCCAGCTTATTTTACAAGGCCAGCAAAACCTTGATACTAAAGCTGGAGAAGAAAATTATGAGAAAAGAAAAATGCACATCAATCTCTCTTGTGACTATAAATGCAAAAAATCCTAAACAAAATAACACCAAATCTAAACAATGATAACACAACATGACCACACTGAGCTTAATACAGGAATTCAAGGTATGTTTAAAGGTTTTTCCATCTAAAAAAATCAAGTCTTGCAATTTACCACATCAACCAATCACTGTAATTCACCCTATTGACAGAAAAGAGATCATTATATCATTTAACTAGGTAGGGAAAATAATTTGATAAAATTCAATATCCACTCATGAAAAATATTCTTAGTAAACTAGGAATATAGTGAATTTCCTTAATTTGGCAAAGGGTATTTACCAAAAAACCTACAGCAAGCATCATATTTAATGGAGAATGATTAAAAACGTTCCCTGGTATTACAATAACAGACAAGGATGTCTGCTATCACTTTTATTCAGGAGCATATTAGCATTCCAAGCCAGTGAAATAAGACAAGGAAAAAAAAAAATCAAAGGTTTAAGGATTGGCAAGGAAGAAAACAACTCTCGTTTGCAGATGATATGTTTGTTCACGTGCAAAGTTGGAGAGACTCACTAGCTAATAAATGAATTTAGGAAGATAACTGAATACATAGTCAATATACAAAATTCAGCTTATTTCTTCATATTAGCAACAGATAACTAGAAAAAATTAAATGTAATCAGAATAGCATTAAAAAACATCAGATATCTAGAAATCAATTAAAGATGTAAGATGTCTAGACTGAAAACTATAAAATCTTAATGGTGGGATATACAAGGTTAGTGAATTGTAAGACTTAATATTGTAAAAATATTAATTCTCCCCCAAATTGATCTATAGATTTAAATCCTGGCAGGTTTTGAAGAAGACTAGACAAGCTGAGTCTAAAGTGTATGTGGGGGACTTCCCTGGTGGTCCAGCGGTTAAGACTTCACCTTCCAATGCAGGGGGTACGGGTTTGATCCCTGGTCAAGGAGCTAAGATCCCACATGCCTCGTGGCCCAAAAAAACCAGAACATAAAACAGAAGCAATATTGTAACAAATTCAATAAAGACTTTAAAAATGGTCCACATCAAAAAAAAAAACTTTAAATAAATGAATAAACAAATAAAATAAAATGTATGTGGAAACGCCAACAGCCAAGACTAACCAAGATAATCTTAAATGAAGAATAAGAAAGCTGGAAAACTTACACTACCAGATATCAAGACTTTTTATAAAACTACAGTAATTAAAAAAGTGCAGTATTGAGAAACAACAAACAGACCAATGAAATAAAACAGAGTGTAGAAACAGATTCACATGTACAAATAGGGCAAAGGAGCAGAACAGACCAAAAACAGACTTTCACAAGACTTTCACACTTACACATTTCATTTATGACAGAGGTGACAACACAAAGCAATGGAAAAAGAATGGTCTTTCAGTAAATGGTGTTGGATCAATTGGATATCCATACGGGAAAAAAATAAGTCTACCTCACATCATACACAAAAGTCAATTCCAGATGGATCACAGACCCAAATTCAAAAGTAAAACAAAGCTTTCAGAAGATGACATGGGGTATATATTGATAACCTTGGGGTAAGCAAAAATTTCTTAAACACGTCACAGAAATAAAAGGAAGAGACTGATAAAGTATATCCTTTACTTTTCGTAAATCATCATTGAAGTATTACATACAGAAAAGTGTAAAAAAATACATAAGTATACAGCTCACTGGAGTTTCATAAAGTAAACACTCATGTAACTACCATGCAGATCAAGAAACAGAATATCACTAGCACCCCAGAAGCCCCCACCCCACACTCTTCCAGTCTCTATCCCACCTCCCAACTCTCTTAAAATTATGAACTTACATTTACCAAGAAACTCCATTAAGGAAGTGGAAAAGGTAAGTCACAAACTGGAAGAAGGTACGTGTGATAGATATATCTGACAAAGTACTGATACTGAGAATATACAAAGAACTCCCACAAGTCAATGGAAAAAAGATAAACAACATAACAGAACAATGCATAAAAGAGTAGGCACTTCAAAAGAAAGGATATCTATGCAGCCAACAGACATACAAACAGTGCACAGTATCATTAAATACCAAGGAAATGCAAGGTAAAACTGTAACAAATACACCTAAACACATACCAGAATGTTCAAAATTTTAAAGACTGATAATACCAAGTGCTGACAAGAATGTGAAGCAACTGCACACTGGTGGTAGAAGGGTAACTTTGCATAATCACTTTGGAAAACTATATGGTAGCATCTAACAAAGCTGAACATATGCATACTCTATGACCCAGCACTTCTACTCCTCTATAAGCTCAAAACCAAAAACACATACTACAATATTCACTGAAGAATATCCATAATAGCCAACAAGAAAGACAGAAACTAAAATAACAGCAACAGAATAGTCAATGCAGGGAACAGAGAAAAAACAAATATCATACAAATAAAAATTTTCCCTATAATTAATAGATTCAGAGAGGAAAGAGTAGAGGTTGTATCCATAAAACAAGAACAGCAAAATTTTATATACAAAAGCCAAGAAACAGCTGCTGGAAATTAAAAATATGATCACCAAAATAAAAAAAATCAAAAAAAGGACTAAAAGTAAAATCAAGAAAATATCCCAGAAAGTAAAACAACAACAACAATAAGACGGAAAATACAAAAGTAGAAATAGTAGAAAAAGTAGAAATAGATGGCTAATACACAACTCATACAAAGAGAGAATGGAAAGTTAGGGGATTCAGGAGAAAATGGGAAAAAATGACACAGGAAAATTTCCCACGCAAAGGATAGTAGTCACGTCTATCACCTACTAAGTGCCTGGTGAATGAAGAAAGGCCTACAGGCACATATCAGTGAATTTTTAAAAATCATAAATATACTAAACTTTTTAAGAGAGAAAAAAAAAAGACCATAAAAGAGGAACAGAGATTGAGCATGGCACTGAACTTCTCTCTGGCAACTCTAAAGCTAGAGAACAATGAAGCAATGCCTTCAAAACTTCAGGGGAAACGATTCTCAATCTAAGATTTCATACCCAGACAAACTTGGTTGTGTCCAGCTGGAATAAAGTTTATTTCCAATGTGCAGGTTCTCAACTTTACCTCCCATTTTATTTTATTAGAAAACTACTAGAGGATTTGTTACAAACTGAAGGCATCTACTGAGACAGAGGAGGACAGAGTTCCGGAAAACAAACTCCCCACACAGAAGCACAGTAAAGAAAATCCTCAGAGCTACAGCTACACAGCAAGACCAGAGAATGCATTCAGACTGAAGAGGAGAGGTGGTTCCAGGAAAGACACAAGAAGGAACGCCATGATTTCAGCATAAGGAAAGTATTAGTGATGGGCATGTGGCAGAAACAAGCATGAGGAAAGATGAACTCTGTTATAAAGAAAACGTAGCATACAATTCTTAAGACTGACAACAATAAAGAATTCTGATGCTGATGATAAAAGACATTACTTGCCAGAACCATGAATAACTTTCAGTCATAATAATGTAAACACTGACTAGTTAACCTATTTAACTAAAAATGTAATATAACTATGTTGGGGGCTTCCCTGGTGGCGCAGTGGTTGAGAGTCCGCCTGCCGATGCAGGGGACACGGGTTCGTGCCCCGGTCCGGGAAGATCCCACATGCCGCGGAGCGGCTGGGCCCGTGAGCCATGGCCGTTGAGCCTGCGCGTCCGGAGCCTGTGCTCCGCAACGGGAGAGGCCACAACAGTGAGAGGCCCACATACCGCAAAAAAAAAAAAAAAAAAAAAAACTATGTTGGGAGCATGAAGCAGAGAGAGGACTATATACTCATGTACCATTGGGGGAAGTCAAGAAGTAATGTCTAAAATTAATAAATAAAGAAATAGGATTATAAGTTTATTATTCAGAAATATAGAGGTAATTATAAAGGGAAGTGACCAGAATTGAGATTAAATGCTTCTGGAAATGGAACTAAAAGACACAAAAAGTAGGAAACTACTGTTATGAAACACAAGTTTTTAAGCATTGATATTTTTTTTCATCTATATTCCTACGTTTCTTAGAGAAATACAAAAATCTCAAAAAATGCCATGGATCTACCCATATCGGAGAAATATTTTTAAGTGATCTAGAGAAATATATGATGATTAAAGGTCACTATGAATGAAAAACCTATGGATTCATTAATTTTTTTTAAAAAAATTCACATAATCTTTCAGCTGCAACTCTTACCCCCATAAAACTGACAAGTCACCAAACCGGTTTTCTCTATAGGGCTCCAACCAATCATCCTTTACCTGGATCTTTTACTTCCCACAACTGCTTTAAGAGTATACATTTTCTAATACTTATATTCATATTTTATTATTTAAAAAACATTTCCACATTCCAGTCAATGACATTGTTTTCCCAGTTATGTTAAATTTTAGAACTCTCCTCATAGGCACAGCTGATTCATAGACAAATTTTGTCAATTATTTTATGACCAGCATGAAACCAATCTTATCATCTATGCCCCAGCTTCCTATACTTTCTTCAACAGTCTCCTGGCCTTAAGTCAGTTATCATATTACATACAAGAGCCAGATTAAAACCTCTGTCTAGGGACTTCCCTGGTGGCGCAGTAGTTAAGAATCCATTTGCCGGGGCTTCCCTGGTGGCGCGGTGGTTCAGAGTCCGCCTGCCGATGCGGGGGACGCGGGTTCGTGCCCCGGTCCGGGAGGATCCCGCATGCCGCGGAGCGGCTGGGCCCGTGAGCCATGGCCGCTGGGCCTGCGCGTCCGGAGCCTGTGCTCCGCAGCGGGAGGGGCCGCAGCGGTGAGAGGCCCACGTACCGCAAAAAAAAAAAAAAAAAAAAATCCATTTGCCAATGCAGGGGACATGGGTTCGAGTCCTGGTCTGGGAAGATCCCACATGCCACAGAGCAACTAAGCCCATGAGCCACAACTACTGAGCTTGTGCTCTAGAGCCCTCGAGCCACAACTACTGAGCTCACGTACTGCAGCTATTGAAGCCTGTGCGCCTAGAGCCCGTGCTCTGCAACAAGAGAAGCCACTGCAATGAGAAGCCCACGCACCACAACGAAGAGTAGCCCCCGCTCACCACAACTAGAGAAAGCCTGCACGCAGCAACGGAGACCCAACACAGCCAAAAATCAATAAATAAAATAAATTAAAAAAAAAAAAAAAAGAATCCGCCTGCCAATGCAGGGGACATGGGTTCGAGCCCTGGTTCAGGAAGATCCCACATGCCACGGAGCAACTAAGCCCGTGCACAACTACTGAGCCTGCGCTCTAGAGCCCACGTGCCACAACTACTGAAGCCCGCGCTCCTAGAGCCCGTGCTCCGCAACAAGAGAAGCTACCACAATGAGAAGCCCGGGCACCACAACCAAGAGTAGCCCCCGCTCGCCACAACTAGAGAACGCCCGTGTGCAGCAACGAAGACCCAACACAGCCAAAAATAAAATAAATAAATTTAAACCTCTGTCTAGAATGTCCTCCCCATGCTTCTCTTCTTTCAAAGACCATATATTCTCTCACTCCTCTGTTTTTTGTTTTCATTGCATTTACCATACCATGACACATTATATATGTATTTATCTGTCTCTCTCCCTATCACTCTAGAAAGTAAGTTCCATGAGAGCAGGGTCTTGGTTTTGCTCACTGCAGTATTCCCACAACTTAGAAAAGTGCCTGGCACAAGTTGAGGGCTCAATTCATGATTTTTGAATTAAAAAAATTCACTCATTCATTCATTCGACAAATGTGTGTTAAGCACTGATGTAATGGAGACACTATGGATAAAGCAATGAACAACTAATACAGTTATGATCAGAAAACGAGAAAGGAGAAGCACTAAGGAGGGTCTCTAAACCTAGACTTCATGAATCAGGTTTCTTGAACAGATGAAGTGATATCTAAATTCAGGCTTGAGGGATGAGTAGGAAATAGCTAATTAAAGTGGGAAAGAAAGCAGCATGAAATATGATCAGGGAATGCAAGGGCAGGGTGCAGAGGGGGAGATGAATAGCACATTCAAAAATCTGCAGTTTCACATGATTCCGTTGTAGAACAAGGGAAGAATGTGAGGCCAGAGAGATACACAAAAGCCAAATCATGAAGGATTTGTAAGTTACGTTAGGTGTTTTGACTTTAAAAGTCATGTTTAGTTTTTTTTTTACCTAAAAACTAACATGAATCATCAAAACGTTTTCAGCAGAATAACACTATTAGACCATTATGTCAAACAGATCTTCAGGATGCAATATGAAGAAAGAACTGAAGAAAATAAGACAAGAAGCAGAGAGATGAAATGATAGTTACTTGGTAGAGAGATGGAGCAAGTGAATATTTAGGAGGTAGAGTCAACAGGACTTGCTGGCTAATTAGATTTGGGGGTAAGAGATGGGAAGAGTCAAGGATGATGCTCACGTTTCTGGCTTAGGCGGCCAAGTGGGCAGTGGTACATACAGTGAGATAAAGCATATAGGAGAAAGAGCTGGTTTGAAAGGATGATGGTGAAGTTTGGGAAGATGAATTAGAGATACTGGTGAGACTTCTAAGCAAACAATGTTAGTAGATTGAGTGATACAAACAACTGAAGCTCAGGATAAAGATGTAAATTTGGAAATCATTAACATATAGATGATAACTGAAGCCATGACAATGAGTGAAATCATCCATGGAGGGTTTACATACAGAGAAGAATGCACAGTATTCCCTAGGAAACCCCACCATTTTGAAAGATAGACAAAGAAAGAACATAGGATGGGGACTGAGAAAAAACAAAGAAGGAGGAAAACCAAGAGAGTACAGTGTCACAGAATAAAAGACAGTATTTCAGAAGGCAGGAGTAGTCAAGAGTGCCTAATACTAAAACAGGTCAAGTAATGTAAGGACTGAAGTTTGCTCAACCAATTTAATTAGGATCATCAATAATCTTGATGAGAACAGTTCAAGTGGCATAGTGAGAACAAAAGTAGTATTTCAGAGATATAAAAACTAAGAGGTAAAGTAGATAGTAAATACACACAACTCCAAGAAGTTTGGTTGTAAAGGGAAAAGAAAGAAAATGAATTCTAAAGGAGACACAGAGTGAAATAAACAAATTTTTAAGATAGGGAAGATGTGAATATATTTAAATGCTTTGGGGAAGAAGCCAGTTTAGAAAGAAGTTGAAGATGAAAGGTAGCTGACATAATCCATTGAGTGAGCTGTCTGAGAAGGTAAGAGGGAATGTATCTGGGAAGCACAGATATTGGTATTAGCTTTAGGTCACAAGATATGGTCAAGTTCAGTCCAGAGGGGTAATAAAAAAGCTACTTCTGGGGTTCCCTGGTGGCGCAGTGGTGGAGAGTCTGCCTGCCGATGCAGGGGACACGGGTTCGTGCCCCGGTCCGGGAAGATCCCACATGCCGCGGAGTGGCTGGGCCCGTGAGCCATGGCCGCTGAGCCTGCGCGTCCGGAGTCTGTGCTCCGCAACGGGAGAGGCCACAACAGTGAGAGGCCCGCGTACCGCAAAAAAAAAAAAAAAAAGTATGTATATATATATGGCATCTTTCCAACATCACCCAGAATAATGCTTTTAAATAATACTGGACAACATATCATCTATTTCTTCTGCCCAGGCAGCCAATTTATCTGTCTAGAGACAAGGAATATAATATCCTCCATGGAACTCTGTGCTTTAGCATATCTATTTCTTAATCATAAAAGCATTTTTACTAAAGACTAAACTAGAAATAACAGTCAGGGGTTAGGAAGAAGTAAATGTTAAAATGCCTGGAATGAACAGCAATTTTCAGGGTTATAACAACTGAATACTAAAATATTTTATAAACTTTTCACACACAATGTCTTTAAAGTGCACATTTTTTAAATTTATCTTTCACCTAGAAAGTTTCTTCTAACATGTAAAAATAGTCACTCTCGGATATTATCAAAAAGATGAGATGTAAGTGCTGGCAAGGATGTAGAGAAAAGGGAACCCTCATTCACTACTGGTAAGAATGTAAATCAGTACAGCCATGATGGAAAACATCTGAAGGTTCCTCAAGAAATTAGAAATAGAACTACCATATGATCCAGCAATCTCACTTCTGGCTATATATCCAAAGGAAATGAAATCAACATCTCAAAGAGATACCTGCACCCCCATATTCACTGCAACTTTATTCACAATAACCAAGTTATGGAAACAAACTAAGTGTCCACTGATGGATGAATGGATAATGTGTGTGTGTGTGTATACATATATATATATATACATGTATATACACACACACAATGGAATATTATCATCCATAAAAAAGAAAGAAATCCTGCCATCTGTGATAACATAGATGAAACTTGAGGTCATTATGCTAAGTGAAATAAGTCAAACAGAGAAAGCAAACACTGTGTGATCTTGCTTATATGTGGAATCTCAAAAAACTAAACTCATAGAAACACAGAGTAGAATGGTGATTGCCAGGGGCTGAAGGTGGGGAAAATGGGGAGATGTTGATCAAAACGTACGAACTTCCAGTTATAAGATGAATAAGTTCTGGGGATCTAATGTACAGCATGGTGACTACAGTTAACAGTACTGTATTATACACCTGAAAGTTGTTAAGAGAGATCTTAAATGTTCTCACAATCACCACCACAACAACAACAAAAAAAGGTAATTATGTAAGGTAATAGATGTATTAACTAACTTTTTTCTGGTAATCATTTTGCAATGTATACATGTATGAAATTGTCACGCTGTACACCTTAAACTTAACGATGTTATATGTCAATTACACCTCAATAAAGCTGGAAAAACATCATTTAAAAAAAAGACATTTCTGGAAGGGAGTAAAGGAAAGTTTCATACCCTTTGAACAAAGAATTAGCTAACAAAATAAACGGAAAAAAATCTAGGATCAAATGGAAGATTTAAATCCACTTCTTCGGTGATTTAAATGTTTACTTTTGGGTAAAAAAAGAATATTCTGTAAGAAATGTAATTAATATTCAAAGACTATCAGAAACACCTAAAGCCTATAGGCTTTAATTAAAAGGAAAAAGGAATGGCTCAAAAGATGAAGTTTCTTTGATTTGAGGATAAAAAAAGAGAAAAAGCAAGAGACCATAAAGTGTCAAAGATGACAGCATTAAAGAAATAAGAAAGAAGCAGACACGTGAGTTCTTCATGTATTGAAAGAAGGAAGCTAGGAAAGACACCCTTAACAGCAAAATCACTATTCAATTAGATTAAAAAGAATTGGGGGCATGTTTTACATATCTGGCCAAATAAGGATATTTCAAAGATCTTACTGTTTGGGATAAGAGTCTTATAACTGGTAGAATTCCCTCCACCCCAGTCAAGATTTCTTTTTAATCTAATGACAAGACAGTACATGTTAAATATGCCAATAGTATATATAAAACTGGCTGGCTACTTACCCTATCATAACCAGATTTTACAAATGCCATCTCTACCTTATAATTTTAATTGTAGGCAAAAATCACTGCTGAATTCTGTTTAATGCACTTTTGTTTACATACCCTAATTTGCCCTTTTAAAACTAAGGCATTTTCAAGGAGTCAGTACATTAGAATTTCATAATTTATACATTTTATAGAACTCAAATTAGACTGCCATATTAGACAGAACTAGGCATATGATGTTTGTTATATAAAAACAGAATTATGAATTTCTATGATTGCTTCACATCTAAACTAATCACTTCAAACCAATTCAAGGTAAAAGATCTAAAAATCAAATCCTAGTTCTAGGTCTCAAAATTCAACACTCCGAAAGGAATTACAATACCACTAGCTTGAATATCTTATTAAAAGAATGTGATACAGTTAAGATAAAAACCTATCTGCAGGAACCTCAAAACAATAGAAACCTCATTGTCTAATTTATTTACTCTGTGATCAAAATAACTTCTCCAAATGAAGTATTTGGCAATTTATATTACTAATCTAGTTCAATGAAGCTATGCAAAAGGTAGCAAAATTGGAATAATCATTTTTGCCTATGTATTTTATGCCAACTATCTCCTCAACAATAATAGCTCACTAGCAGTCATCTGCCATATGTATGTCAAAATATAATTAAATCAACATCTTTCCTTTACTTAAAAACCTGAATCTAGGGGCTTCCCTGGTGGCGCAGTGGTTGAGAGTCCGCCTCCAGATGCAGGGGACACGGGTTCGTGCCCCGGTCTGGGAAGATCCCACATGCCGCGGAGCGGCTGGGCCCGTGAGCCATGGCCGCTGAGCCTGCGCGTCCGGAGCCTGTGCTCCGCAACGGGAGAGGCCACAACAGTGAGAGGCCCGCGTACCGCAAAAAAAAACCAAAAACCTGAATCTAAACTGGAATGGTCAGGATGACAGATCATGATTTCAAAACACATTAATACCGAAGTTGTCTCTTTACTATTTTCCTGCGTTTACTCAATGCACAGTCCTGTATTTTGAAATCCTGTTAGTGAGACAGTGGTCAAGTATTCTCTCAATTCTTACGTTCAGGATAACGAAGGGGGAGAGACACTAATGTCTTAGTGTCATCAAAAACGTCCAGCACCAATTGTCAGGTGACAAGAGGATAATGTGAAAAACAGTGTAAACATTTGGAGAAGTAACCTCCAAAATAATTTTAACACTTCCTGTCTCTGAAAGCTAGAAGGAAGGTAAAAACCCTCAAAAGATCTGGGTTAAAATGACATAAGTGGGGTTTTTTTTTTGGTGGGGGCGGGAGATGATTTAGCTTTCTTGACATATTCTTTGCACTTGAGAACAATCTCATAAACGTTAATTAAAGAAGGAAAACTTACAACGACTCAACATGCCGAAGAATAAGAAGCAACTAATCTGGTTACTTCAGCTTTAAAACTCTAGGTTGCCAATATCTCTACAACCAGATAAACACCCAGTAAATATAATTACTACTGTTTTTAAAATCTGTGACTGAACTTAAGTGCAGAAAACAATTAAATTCCTGTTAAAATGACCATAATTGGCTACTCGGTTTGTCTTTAACCAAAGTATTTGTTCACGGACTATATTGAGAATGATTTGACAAGGAAAAGATGAGGATAAAATTTACTAAATACCATCTGTTCTCAATGAGACAACTCAGATTTTCAATATGGAACTAATATTATTAGTTATTCCACTTTCTTTATCTTTTGGGCTTTTTGAAGCAAACTTTCTTACCCAATTATATACTTGCAAATTTTTCGATTAATAAAAATCTTTACAAGGAAACGATTTTAACATCACCAAAAAGCCAAAGGACAAGATGTTCAAGACTTTAGACAGTATCTAAGAAAGAACACAATCAGGGAATGGCTCTGTCAAGGTGGGCAAAGTTCAGAATGGCAGAATTCCTTCCCTGTTGGAACGAATATACTAAAACTGCTGGTGGTTTGGTGGCTATCACTGGGTGCAGTAGTAAAACAGAAGGGAAAAGCCTGGCACAGAAAGCTGAATGGCCCAAAGAAAACCTAAGTGGTGACAAGAGCCTAAAGGCACATGCAGGTACGCATCTTTTATATTGGATGTGATACACTTACATGGCCCCTGTTGAATCTCTTGGGGACCAACAGTAAAGCAAGTTTAGAACTTCAAATCTTGAGACATCTATAGCAAGATGCTGATCCAATGTGGCTCCAAATATCTTCTGTTTTCCTGGCTCACCTGAAGAGGAAAAAACACTACAGAGGATGTGGGAACTGAATTACTTTATGTAGTTTCTTCTAGAGCAACTGTCTGAAAGTTTTGGCCCAATCCTTTTTGAAGTCTGGAGATGAGACACTTGAGGGACTAGCGAAAAACAAAATTCAAATGAAAAGGTGGAGTGAGACATCTAAAAGGGGAATACGAGAGCAAAAGATACTGGCCGTAGGTAAATCAGTGTTTCTAATCCTTAAGTGGGAGGAGGCAGAGAAAGGAGAGAAAAAATGCACCGATGTTTCTCCCTCCGCTCCCTCACCCCAATTGCTACTAAAATTTCACAAAGTACCTAAACTTTTTGACCACAATTAGGGAGTGAGTGAGCAAGACTACTTGGAAAGTTTAAGCGTTTTGTCAAGTCTCCCTCCCCTGGCTAAGTGGCATTATTAAGCAGCAGGGAGGCCTTTCAGATAATACTTTTTTTTCTAAGAAAAGATTCTGGTGGAATACAGCTTGAAACAATAAAGGAAGAGAAAAATAAATGCAATTTATACAAAAATGGAAGTCACCGGACAATATACCATATTGACAAAGTTTATTTACTTCTGTTTTTCCAAAGGGGAGGGACTGCTTTCTTGTCATAAGAAACCAGAACAAAAAGTAGTTTCCAAATAATAGAAAATATTTTTAAACTAAGCAACACAAACTGCATGCTTCATCCCCTTAGGAAATATTATCCCTGGAAAGATAATCTTTAAAAAACTAAGAAGAGCAGAACCAAGTCTGACGTACATTACCACACAAAAGCATAAAAGTGGAGTCCATATAATTAATTTTAGATTTTTTAATTAACTTAATTTTTTTCTTAAAACATTTTACCTAAATGTTGTCTTATCAGAGTTATTCTCCAGCATTCATGTAACAGCCTAGGATATAAAACAATTTTCTTTCCAAATATATTCCATTTTAACCAGAGTTTACTTGAACTATATCTGGTAAAGATACCAGAATTTTCTGAAAAATAAGATTGGAGAACCAGTTAGATCCTTACCTGACGTGGCTGTTCATTCATTCGTTGTGGATCTGATTTCACTTTATTACTAGGATGATTTGTGACTTTGGTTACCGGTTGTTTGAAAATTGATGCTGTTTGTCTAATTGGCAATGTTGTATTCAAGTCTGGCTTACCCTGTGGATATAAGTGCGTTTTAATTAATAAATATTATATATAAATACAATTAGATGAATTTTTATTAATTCAATATGTATTACTTTAACGTGGATTATTCCAAACTTCTCAATCTCAGCATTTTAAATACTCTGGAGTACACTTTAATCACTTTATTATGTAAGACTTATGCAAAGTTTTCTCATAATAAAAAGCTTTCTGTATTTTTAAATGTAAGAAAATTCTCTATATTAAAATTCATAATTAATTTGATTAGCAAGATACTAGGAACTTTTAGGTGAACAAATATGTTTAAGGTTAGGTTACACAAAAGGAAGGAGGGTTTTCAGGACAATAATCAAAAAGCAGTCATTTTCTACATTCTGAGAATGGAGAAAACTAATAGCGCACTTGGCCATTAAAATATAAATAACCTCATGAGCTGTCAGGGGGCCAGGCTTACATAAAACCACAAAGGTTAACCTTCCCTTTTATATTAAAAAAAAAGATAATTAGAAATGAAAGTTGTAATTCCAAAGAGCTCAATTTAGAAAAATGTAATAAAATAAGGAAATATTCTTTATCTTTAATATTTTATAGCACATTTAATGCTTTTTAAAAAAAACTTAAAATTGAAGTTTCAGAAGGGCAGGCAATATACTTATATATTTTTAATCAACCAGTAAAAAAATTAAGTTATGTTATAATGAAAAGCAAATGTGGCACAGAATTGCTATTAAGCTCATTTGAAATACTCTAACATCAGGTGGGGTCAGAGGCGAGGAAAAAGGGGAAGAAAAAGAACAAAATGTGATTTAATCACTGTGTATTCTGAGTCTGGCAAAAACCATAAAGGCTCAAATACACCTGAAAGCAATACACATCAGATAATTTTAGTATAGAAGTATACTTGATAAATCATCTACAAGATATTCAATGAACTTTTATAACTATCTCCAAATAAAAATTATATCAACTTTGAGACTCCAGAACAGCAGTTCTCAACCTTGGGCATGCATCAGAGTCACCCAGAGGGCTGATTAAAGCAGATTATTGGGCCTCACTCCCAGAAATTCTGATTCAGGAGGTCTGAGGTAGGACCTGGGAAACTGCATTTCTATTAAGGTCCAGGTGATGCTGATGCTGGTCCAGGGACCACACTTGGACAACTACTGCTCTAAAACAAAGACTGCAAGTTGGTGGCAGGGAGACCAGGTCTAACCCATAGATGTGTTTTGTTCAGTTTTTAGTTTCCTTAGTAAATTAAGCCAACATCTACAAATAAAATACACATAAAAGGCAGAATTCTAGCTTCTCTTAAAAACTCAAAGATCTAGAAATACTGGACTGATGTGGCCAAGCAGGCCATTATTGATTAGTAATGGCTGCCACTAGAGGTGTCAAGGTTTGTTCTTTTGCAAAAGTCTTCAATTCACATTTGCAAAGCTGTCTGAGCCCTACAGGTACTGAGTTTGTGATCTCTGCTTAAAGAATATCAGGATGACTAGAAAGGTAAGGATCACAATAAATTAATCTGATCATTATTACAATTACAGTATTATTTGGACTATTAAATATGCCTCTACCCCCAGCCCCAAACACACACACACACACACACACACACATATCTTTTGTACCTACTGGGCATGCTTGTCATTTCTTGCACTCAATTTTCTCCCCATGTATGTGCTTACCTTTAAGAGACATATTCATCTTTAATAACTCTAATATTATTTCTCAGGCATTTCACTTTCTTATCTTTATGGTTTTCCAAAAAACTTAGAGGTGTGGAAACTTGACCAACAGGCTGCAAAATAACCACTTAGGATGCCATCTCTGAAAAGTGTAAGGCCCAGAAATGTGTATTTTTTAAAGCTCTCCTGGTAATTCTGTGATGCGCAGGCTTGGATCCCTCTGATTTATGACATCTAGAGCATTCTGAGGCCCTAAGTGAAGCCATCCAACCTATAACATAGTCAATATTCAATCCTAAAGAAGCTTAACACATAAATGCTTATGAAGAACTTATCCTGTCACTAATTAGTTATAATTAGTATCTTCCACTAAACAATATCTTGTTTGGTTTTTAATGTTTTTGTTCTTTAATAAAGAACAATAAACTCTGCTGGTATTATAACGAAGATGGCATCAGTAGACAAAGAAGTATATAACAACTGTTTGTATGAGCAAACACAGTCGAGCCTGTAAGTTTCTCATTGTTACAAAGAATGACTGGAGGAAGCACAGACTAGCCTAAACTATTCAAAACAATAAAATCCTGAATGCACACAGATTGGAAGGAAGCATGGAACATGTAAAACGACCTGTGCTACAATGGTTAGATTGATATTTTTTTCATTAACTTATGTTTGTGGTACAATTAATAAAAATTTATTTATGGCTAAAAGTATTCAAAATATACCATTAACTTCCATTGTCTGACAATGAGACAATTCATTTCCCAGTGGCATGGAATGAGATTATTCAAGAGTGTGCTGCCTTGCTCTTCTGTTGATCTTATTTTGGTTTTTATTATTTTTTCTCTTTTAAACTGGTCTGAAAGCTCTGAAGACAGAAATAATTTTTTACTAATTAATTTTGTATTCTACAGCAGTATCGTGTAGAATAATCTGAGAAGCTGGGCGAACTGGTTTTCCCAGAAACTGTCACAAAAACAGTAAATTTTATTACCATTCTCCCATGAGGACTGTCCAAGAGTCACTGTTAATTCACGCCCAGTTGTTGTCTGAGTTTTTCTAAATAACTACCAATCTGCCATGAACTTGTTACAAAGCAAACACTTTTTTTATGGGACAAGTTAAAGCTATTCATGTATTTGAAATCCTCCCTTTCAATACAAGAAAAAGTAAAATAGAAGTTCCTTATATCATAAAACTAAACTGACAAACACACACATTCTAATAAAGTTTCCAACCTTTGATAAATCTTCTCAGTATACAGGCTAGCGCTCAAATCAAAATTTAATGTATTTTATAATAATGTGTATATTAAGCTGGAAGTATTCAAATAACTCAAATAATTGTTGAGGGTTTATTCTATCCCCCTGGGATGAATACAAAAATAAATCTTTTAAAAAAATTTTTAAACTTTTACTTCATCCCTTTCCAATAAATATCTGAGATGGCTCTTAAAACTCACAAAGGACAAATATGCAATAAATTAATTTTTAAAAATCAAGGAGAAAACAAATTTCCTTTTGAAACGGTTAACAGTGATTGATACTAGAGCTGAGCATCAAATGTGGATCTGAACTTTCTAGGGGTGTGGATGAAAAAAGAAATATTAAATTACATAGATATCACACTCAGAAAGGAGGAAGCATACCAATTAATGAGGAAAACAAAAGCTGTCCTGGTATTAAACCTAGAAAAAAAATTAAATACACTTAACATCAGAACAAATATTTAGCAGATTTCAAATGCTTTTTCTTTTTCCAATGACCTTCCATAAAAGCCAAGAACATATTTAAAGGACAACTCAGTGAAGATGAATCTGAAAAGAACTAAACCAGTGTGGTCGGATTACTGTGTAAACTTTCAGTGATCTAATGTGATTAAGGCTAGAAAAGAGGATAACTAAAGAGGTGATGCAGAGCATGTTTCATAAACCGGTCGTTTTCAAATACTGTTTCATTCCTACCCTTAAAAATTTTTTGCAAATATATATACCCCACCTACATTTTGAAGTATTTCACATTTTAATGTAAAGAGTTGGGGAGCGGGGGTGGGGAATGAATTGGGAGATTGGGATTGACATGTATACACTAATATGTATAAAACAGATGACTAATAAGAACCTGCTGTATAAAAAAAATAAATTAAATTAAAAAAAAGAGTTGGGGAGGATGAGCTTACTAAGGTATTTTAAATACTGACACTTTAATAATAAACTGTTACATCATGTTAAATGTAGCTAACAGAATCTAAATATACCCACCATCAGCCATGTACACATAAACAAAATCTTCAATACATTTATTATACTCCTTTTTCCCTTTGAACAATTCCATTCCCAGAGTTATTTCTTATTTTAAACTTGAAAACCTTTAATTAATCATTTATACATCATAAAGTTATTTTTTTTTTTTTTTTTTTTTTTTTTGCGGTACGCGGGCCTCTCACTGCTGTGGCCTCTCCCGTTGCGGAGCACAGGCTCCGGATGCGCAGGCTCAGCGGCTGTGGCTCACGGGCACAGCCGCTCCGCGGCATATGGGATCCTCCCGGACCGGGGCACGAACCCGTATCCCCTGCATCGGCAGGCGGACTCTCAACCACTGCGCCACCAGGGAGGCCCCATAAAGTTATTTTTTTAACTTTCTGTGACCTTAAAGTTCTTAGTGATAAAAAAAATTTTTTTTCTGGTTTATTACAAGTATTAGTATATAACTGACCAAAAACAGTAAATTATACATTTTAATAATTATTAAACATAAGAGATAAAAACTATACATGAAAATTTTTTATTTAAAATTTAACTCCATAGCCTTAGATGAGTAGTCCTAATTGCTAGAATAGAATAAGATTTAATATCGATTCTATTCCTATTCTTCATTTTTTGATAGATATAATACTAAGAAACCTTGTTCGCATAAATGAATAGTTTTAGTCTGTCAATTTTTTGGACTTCTTTTGAGTTATATGTCAAAATATCACATAGCGAACCATCAAAAATTTCAATAATTGACATCTACATTAAGTCCTCTGTAAATTTTATTGCGGGCAAAGAACTGTACTAGTAGAAGACTTGACAATTACCAAGTCATTCATTTTCTCAGTATCAACACCAATATTCTCAAATTGTCCCTTTATTGGAGGTCAAACATTTTATACCATGGTAAAATTGCACACAAGCGAGAAGAGTATTACTCTTCTATAAAATGGGAGAGAGTTGACTATGGAAGAGGAACTGGGGAAAAAAGAACCTGTACCTCTATCTCAGGTACATTCTCAGAACCTAAGGATACAGAAATAATTCCTTTAAAACCACCCATGCTGTGTATACCATGTTAAGCCTCCACATAGCATAGTTTGAACAGCAGGAACTTAAACTATATATTCTAAATACCACTTTCCTCAGCCTAGCTTTGAAACTGTATGATAGTTCAGAACTGTACATAGTCTATAAAAAGCGCCTAGGGGATTCATTTTATCTTTAAAATGCATGCACATTTTGCATTTTATTTTAGAAATTAGCCATGTTTGTTTTAATGTAAAAATGTTGCTCTCCTACCCAAAATGCTTCAACAAAACTGGACACCTCCAATGGAATACTACTCAGCCATAAAAGAATGAAATTTTGCCATTTGCAGCAACATGGATGGACTTGGAGGGCATTATGCTATCTGAAATAAGTCAGACAGAGAAAGACAAATACTGTATGATATCACTTGTATGTGGAATCTAAAAAATACAACAAACTAGTGAACATAACAAGAAAGAAGCAGACTCACAGATACAGAGAACAAACTAGTGGTTACCAGTGGGGAGAGGGAAGGGGGGAGGGGCAATATAGGGGTAGGGGACTAAGAGGTACAAACTATTAGGTATAAAATAAGCTACAAGGATATACTGTACAACATGGCGAATACAGCCAATATTTTATAATGGCTATAAATGTAGTAACCTTCAAAAACTGTGAATCATATATTATACACCTGTAACTTATATAATATTGTACAGCAATTATACTTCAATTTAAAAAAACAACAACAAACACAAAAGGAAAAAAAAGAAAACTGATCATTTAAGTATCATTTTAATTCTGTGGCTCTGCATATCCCCAAGAGATATTCATGCCCCAGTTTGAGAAGCAAAGACTTTATTTTTCTAAGGTCACTTTCCTCATCTGTAAATGAGGGTAAATACAATAACTATTCATAAGATTCTTATAAAGATCAAACAAGATAATTCATGTATGATAACGAAAGCTCATGCAGCTTTCATTCAGTCACTGAACGAACACTGAGTGCCTACTATCTGCCAGGTACTGACCGTATGCTGGGTACAGTATCACTCACAAAACACCAAAATCCCTCAGAGCTTACATTCTCAGGGTAGGGATAAGACGACAATTAACAAAATAGGTGTAGAGTTTATAGTTATGTTGGCACATGAATTCTGAAGAAATAGGAGCTATTTTTATTATCAGCACTAACATGTTATTGAACATGCTACTAAAATTTAGAAACTTGACCTATTAAGCTTTCTCATAAGGAAAGCCATCTGCTGCTTCACACAGAGAGGAGCCTGAGTGGTATCTTCAGGTCGAAACAAGATTATCCTCAAAACGTAATTTCGGATTTTCTCCAGAATATGCACAGTAGCCAACAGCTAATGCGTTTCCACAAAAATCAAAAGCCAACAATGCAAAGTGCTTTACAACCCTTCAGTTTTTTATATAATTCACACACCATAAAATTCACCATTTTAAAGTATACAACTCAGTGGGGTTTTAGTAGATTCAGAAGGTTGTGCAAGCTTCACAGGTTTCTGCAAAAAGTAAAGAAAAATATACCTGGGATCTATGATTTTGTACCGAAAATCCACTTCATGTAATATCCTAAATGAGGAATAAGATATTACCTTTTTAAGGAGATCAATGGAATATTAAAAAAATAATGAAATGGGTGTACTATACTTTGAGCTCATTAAAAAAGGACATATACTTGTAGTTAACTGAAGAAGTGGAGGTTTGAAATTCATCATTGAAATCAAGTTTTGAAGAGTTTTGTTTGAAAAAATAACTTCTTGGAGCTTTAGTTAATATGGGTTCATTAAAGGACAGATGGCAAAAGATTAATGAGTTTCAACCAGAACAGCTCTACTCAAACTAAGGCATCAACTGCATGGAATTCATTATCTCCTTTACATCTATGTTGGCACTAGCTGAGTACACATCCCTAGAATTATGGAAACAGTCACCCAAGTAGTTTTCTGTAGGGCTTCATTCTCTCGTTGACCTACAGTCTACAAAGTCAGCTAACTCTTCAAGACCTATAAAACTTGGCGAAATTCACTCAATTGTTGACAGAAAACCAGGCATCCAAAATAAATCTTGACAAAACCATACCATGGGCACCTATGTCCCCAAATCCACCTTCATTATTAGCACAAAGGCCAAGCCAGACCCTCCCAAAAGCTCTATTGTACTTTGATACCTTTGAGGTACTAACTTATAACATGCTAAACCTGCTCTCATACTGAACAGTATACTCTCATCAGCAAGTCTATTGCTAACATGGATAAAGTTCTTCTGTTCACTTTTTGCTTCCTAGCAATCTTTATACAATCCATACCTAAACACCTACCTCAAATCAGCCAAAAAATGGAACAGTGTTGTTAGTTGTTAATAACTTGTTATCTTCATTCATCAGCTAAAGATAAATAAATATCCTTTATTTATTTATTAAGGATATTTCTGCATATGAGAAAATCAGAAGTTCTCTGGAATACTAAATACAGTTGACCTTTGAACGACGCGGGAGTTTAGGCGTCAACCCTCCGCACAAATGAAAATCGGCATATAACTTATAGTCAGCCCTCTGGATCCGTGGTCCTGCATCCATGGATTCAACCAACTGCTGATCGTGTAGTACTGCAGTATTTACTATGGAAAAAAATCTGCATATAAGTGGATGCATGCAGTTCAAATGTGTTGTTCAAAGGTCAACTGTAGTTCTAGTGTCTTTTTTTTTCTTTTTTTTTTTTTTTTTTGCGGTACACGGGCCTCCCACTGCCGTGGCCTCTCCCGTTGCAGAGCACAGGCTCCGGACGCGCAGGCTCAGCGGCCATGGCTCACGGGCCCAGCCGCTCCGCGGCATGTGGGATCTTCCCAGACCGGGGCGCGAACCCGTGTCTCCTGCATCGGCAGGCAGACTCTCAACCACTGCGCCACCAGGGAAGCCCCTCTAGTGTCTCTTGCTACATCTTACTCTTTCTTTATTCATTAAACGACCACTGTCCAAGGCATCATCATCCCAGCCTGGGTAAATAGCCTCCTGCTATAACTGGCCCCCAGCTCTCACTTCTGCACCTCTACAGTATATTCTCCACACAGCAGCCAGAGAGCATATCGCTCCCTACATAAAGGCCACAAATAAGCATTCCATACCACTCCTTATGGTGGCTTCCCAAGTCCTGTCATTAGGTTTGTCTTCTTCCTTGACCTCACCAAGTACCCCCTCCCACTCACTAACCTCCAGCCACCATGGCCTACTTTCTCCCCTTATATGCTAAATGTAACCAGCCTTAAGGATTTTGCACTGGCTATTCCCTCTGGTTTTTAAAAAGCTGGCTCCTTCTCATTCAGATCTTGGCCAAAAATCACACCCTCCAAAAAGCTTTCCTGATCACTCAGCCTAAAATAGCCACCTAGTCAATCTCAACCATTCTTACTTAATTTACTGTGTAGCATTTAATACTTAAATTGTGTATTAGTTTGTCATACCACTAGAATAATAAGCTCCACAAACACATCATCTTCCTCTACTATATTTCCAGAATCTGGAATAATGTCTGAGCACACAGAATGTGCTAAAAACTTTTTGTCGAATAAATGATGCATAAGGTGTCTGTTACATGTAAGGTCTTGTTATGCAGCCCTTACTCCTGAATACTCTGTCAGCCTGAAACGTACCCATGCTACGTTAAGTGGAAATTACTAACTCAACATGGTCTACAATATCCATGTCAAAATTATTAAGCATAGTCATCTGTATTATATACCTCAAGATTACCAATGTAAAATAATCCCCAGACTTGTTCATTTATTAGTATTTAACATGAAGTTATGCTTGTAGATACACAGCCAGTCCTACACAAACATCCCATGGGAAAATAAATCCTCAGATGGTGTTTTTGGCAAAGTCACTGTCAATTATAGAGATGTTACACCATGAAATAATGGGAAATAAAGAGTACAAAAAACTTATAACTCAGGGCTTCCCTGGTGGCGCAGTGGTTGCGAATCCGCCTGCCGACGCAGGGGACACGGGTTCGTGCCCCGGTCCGGGAAGATCCCACATGCCGCAGAGCGGCTGGGCCCGTGAGCCATGGCCGCTGCTCATGCGCGTCGGAGCCTGTGCTCCGCAACGGGAGAGGGCCACACCAGTGAGAAGCCCGTGTACCGCAAAAAAACAAAACAAAACAAAAACTTATAACTCAGCAGACTGCCAACATGAGATTAAGACATCAAAACAAACTATGTACATTGGCAGAAAGCATGCCATATTGCTCCTAGAGAGCCACGGTTTAGGAAAAATGTTCTTCATGATGGATCTGAAAACTTCAATCATCTCACTATAACTTACTGGCCATAACAACTTCTCATCTGTATAGTAAGATAACCTAAAATTTAGCAGTGGTCTAGATAAAGGAGACTGGTATGGAGATTAAAACCTTGGGCCAAAGTGTAAGGTCAATAGGATGTCAACAGATAAGTTATAGAGATGAGACAGGTGATCTCTTGGTTGTTACACCAACTCAAAGTAACCCCCTCCCCAAACCTGCTCTTCTTGTCCTACTTCCTACTGACCCCCAAGTCACCCCCAAGTGACTCAAGCCAGAATTGTAGCTAGCACCAACAATTCCCTCTCTCTACAATCATCAGGTACTCATATCTACTAATTTCTGTTGACTGAGTCTCACACATTTTCATACCTCCTAATACAGCATTAATTCAAGCCATCATTATTTTTCTGGACTAAAACAACTCAAACTGCTCTCCCTACTTCCAGTCTTCCCTTTTCCCAAATCACACCTACTGGATATTCACCTATCCAATACCCAATCTGACTTCCACCATTACCACCAGCTCACTTAAGTTTCTCAACTTGCACAAATACTGCTCCCAAGATATATTAGCTCTCTACAAGAATCTGTTATTATTTTGTTGAAGATAATTAAAGCAAACACCTGCTAGATGGTTTGATTAAGTACTTAGGACACAACCATACAGAATCCAATGCTGTGTTTATAATCACAATAGCATACTACCATAAACCAAGGTAATTCATGAGAAAATAATGGCAGACTTATACAATTAATTCCTTCAAGAGAACATAATGCTCTTTATTTCCAAATGTTTCAAATTTGTGAAATGTGATGAAAGAACTGAGTCTTTCCAAGGTATTAGCAGAATTGACAAGTCAGGCTAAAATATTAATTTGTTCCATACCATATTCATATTGTGAGCAAGCTGTAAAATATATGCCACATTAATGTTAGGGAACTTGAATTTTATTAGTTTTGTAGATTTAATTCATAAACATTTCAGTGTTGTTAAGAGCTGGAAACACAAGGAATTCAGTTTAATATTTACACATCTGAAACATTAAAATAAATTTCTAGCAAGAAAACCAAGCTACTCAAGTTCCTTAAACATATCCTGCACTGAGAAACACCGTACTCTTCTTTACCCAATCTTAAGACTGTTCTCTAATTTTTAAAGAAATGTATCTTTTTAAGAAATGAATTTCCTTCATAAAATGTTGAGGATCATATCTATAAAACACTGAAACATCTCCTCTTTGAAAAAGCAAAGCCTGCATAAATACCTAGACAATATTCAGCTTTCGAAGCAAAAGTTGTATTGAGAGGCATAGCTCTAGAACTGTGCAGTCCAATATGGTAGCCACTAGGCACATATGGCTACTTAAACTTTAAATAAAACTAAAAGTTCAGTTATTCAATCACACTAGCCACATTTCAAGTACTCAGCAGCCAAATGTGGCTGGTGGCTAAAACATCTCCATCGTCACAGAAACTGCTATTGATAGTGCTGCTCTACAACTTCTCTCTCTGAGTAAGCTTTGAGAAAGCTGCTCATGACTTCAAATATCAGCTCTAGGTTGATGACTTCCAAATCTTTCTCTAGTCTTTTTCCATTAATCTAATGGAATATCTTTAGTAACATACTCGATATTTGAAGAGATGGAAGTAGCGGCTGGAAATAATCAAGGCAGTGGCAAGAAAATCAATAAGGTACAATGTAATCAAGAATGGAACAGATTTTCAGGGTAAGGTTAAGACTGAGTTTGAGACAAATGGGAATAGGTACTGCAAAAACCTTAGTAAGTATCAATCGAAAGATAATTTCCACTCCATTGTACCCACTAATCCTAAAAGAATTTAAAACCATTTTGCAAAGATCTTCAAAAGATATTTTTCCAAACACACCTGAAGATATTCACCCAGTAAATTCCCCTTTGATATAAAAGATACATTAAAATCACAATTTATAATCAGTCAATATAAACTACAATTCAGCCTGTTTCAAAGTTTATTTTGTTCATTACATTTCTAATTCTTTAAAGATACGAGTCTTTAAAAAAATTTCACTCCTAGGTATACAGCCAAAGAAAACGAAAGCACTAATTTGAAAAGATACAGGCACCCCAATGTTCACAAGCAGCATTATTTACAGTAGCCAAGATATGGAAGCAATCTAAGCACCCATCAACAGATGAATGGATAAAGAAGATGTGATATATAAAGATATACATATAGATAGATATACACACACACACACACACACCCCTGAATACTACTCAGCCATAAAAAAAAGAATGAAATTTTGCCACTTGCAACAATATGGATGGACCTGGAGGGTATTACGCTAAGTGAAATAAGTCAGACAGAGAAAGACAAACACTATGTTATCATTTACATGTGGAATCTAAAAAATAAGACAAACCAGTGAATACTAAGAAATAATAATACAATTAATAAAGCACTTCAGCCAGGTTCACAACTACATAGCTAAACACTACCTCAGATTCCTGTTTATCACTTTAAATCTCTCATTTTCTTTATACTGTATTATTATAAAAAATACTTAATATAGTTATTATTAATTACCCACAAACATGTTTTCTGCTTTATAGAGATATTTAATGTTGGTGTTACTCCAAAAGAGAGTGTACTTAAAAAAAAAAAGGAGAAACTCCATCTTCTGTCTACTCAACTAAAATAAAATCAGATACAAAAATAAATCAGGCCCCCCCAAATTCAGACAGAGAGCTTTAGAAAACAATGATAATAAAAGGCATTTCCAAAATATGTATGGTATATTAATTTATTCAGTAAACATTTATGACCACTGTAAACTTCTGGAATGAGGTGAATAATACACAAACATTCAGCAAACATTTATTAAGTACCTACCGTATGCTAGGCTTTGGACTAAATATACCAAAACAAAACAAAAGACATGGACCCTGCCCTCAGGGAGCTCACACTCTAGCTGAAACCGACAAACAATCACAAATACAATGGCCAAGCACCAGGGAGGCATTATGGAAGGAAGGACTGGTTCTGCCTGGAGGATGCAGAGCGCGCTTCACAGAGACGGAGACAATGGAGCTGGGCCTTGGATGAGGAGCAGTTCACCAGATGGAGGGGAAGGGGGAAGCACATTCCAAGCAGAGGAAACAGCACATGAGCAAGCAGAATCTTGAAAGCACATGCCACGGTGCAGGATGACGAGCGGTCCAGCGCAGCTAGAGCGGAAAGGTGCATACAAACTAAAGAGACGAATTAGTTTTAGGTTTTTAGTGAATCATAACTACCAGGAAGTATATCTTCATATTACACTTAGCGCAGCTTAACTGTGATTCTGGTAACAACAGAGTAGCTTGAAAGCATTCCATTCATTTCATAAATATTTAAGCCCCTTCAAAAGACAGCCAGCACTGTTCAGAGTTTTAAAAAGGCAGTTTCAGAAAAATAAATCGTAATTTTCCTCCGTACATTTAAGCAGCAGAATAAGCCCAGAATAAAGACTTTCTTAAGCTGAAATCACCCAGCTTCGCCTCTACACACTCAAGGTCCCAACCTGAGCGCCCCTGACTCCTACCACTACCTCGTATCGTCCTTAACACCTTCAGAACCATCAACCCACGGTAACACCATAGTTAAGCGATACGGAGGCAATTCCAGCCTTCCCTTCCCGCTCTGCCTCTAAACATGGTACTTGCCGATGCCCCTTTGGAAACCATGCCAGGTAACTAACGCAGTATGTGAGGAAACAGTGCATTCTCACCTCCACACCATTTTTTTGGAAATCAAACTATTGTTTAAAAAAAAAAAAAAAGACAACTGTTAAGCTAAATTCTGAAAAAAAAAAAAAGAGGGATATGAAGCAGAGACCCCATATTCTCCAAGAAAAGTAAAAGGTGAGGAGGAAGAGAGCTTGGGTCAGAAAAGTTTCCTACACTGGCCACCAGACAACACTGTTCACTGAGGTAGCTCGCTGCTTAGGAAGCTACAACGGGAACAGGAAAGGAACTTGCTAGGTGATTTCACATAAATTCCTGTTTACTCCTCACAACAACTAAAGGAAAGATTTTATTACCTAAATTTTACACATGAGAAATCGGAGGCCATCAGAGGTTAATAAAGTGGCCCATGGCTGCATGAGCTGGTAAGTGGCAGAGCCAGCACATCAAACCGTGCCCGGCCCGGTTCCTCAAATGAACGCGGCACTCCCAAGGGGCACGCAGGGCTACATCGGCCAAATACCTAGAAAGAAGAGCCCTTCCTTTTCCCTCCACCATTTGCATGGTCAGTGTGACACAACGGTGGTGGCAACACACATACATGCGTTTCTCTGAAATTTAGAGAGAAAAAAACCGGGGGAAAAAAAAAAGGTTATCTAAGATTCGTTGTTTCGGGGCCACGAGGAGGTGGGGAGCTTTCTCTGTAAAGATACTGGGTGCTTTAATACAATTAAATTAGCATCAGAATTCAAATGCTACTCATTTAAATTCCTGTACAATAAACCATCAACTAAGCAACTCAGTTAAAGTAAGAGCTAATGGAACAATCTCCAATCACAGTATTAGAATGAGAATATTATTCCTAAAGGTCACTATCCTCAACATCATCAAAAAGTCAAAATAAAAACTGCTCTTTCTCAAATCCTAATCCTGAAAATTAACAGGTAAGTGTAAACGATGTGGTAGGTAAGGATACTTGCACCACAATAAAATTTTGCCTCTTTTTGGGCAACAGGAACTATTTTAAGGGGGGGAATAAAGGAGACAATTAACATCAACAAAGAAATCTTTTGTAAATAGTCCCAATGGGCCAAAAGTGTGATGTATGTTGGCCTAGACAGATACTGAAATGTTGTTTTCAACTGTGCACAATTTTACTTAGGCTATCTCTCTGTAAGCCAACTACCAGAAAATTAATCAGATATATAAGTCAAAATGCTTTGGAGGGGGAGGAGAAAAAAAAACTGGGACATTCAGACAACCAAAATTCCAGTGACATAGTACAATGTAAGATACTTTGGGGAGAGCCTGTGGAATAGCACTCATTTGCTATAAGTAAATTAACCAACCTTATTTTGATTGAGAGGATCATTCCGCAGTCTCTGTTTGTTCTTCTGTAATTTACTAGGCATCATCTTTCCAGTTCTGAAGTCAAAACTGCTGAGGTCAACAGTATTTCCCAGGTACCTTGCCAACTGAGGTTTGCTTCTGAACTTCTTACCACTTGGACTAGAAGAAAGATAACATTAATTGTACAAAAGACAACAATATTTACCCTAGATCACTACATAAACCTTTTCTTCATGCCTTCTTTTCTGCTCCCAATTATTATCTCATCACGATTTTACATATTTTTTTTCAAAGAAATATTAGAAGTTTTAAAGGAACTTAATTATAACTTTTTATCTCCTGTAAAAAGAGATAATGTGCCACCTAATATAATACTCCACTAGGTACACCCCTGGAGCACATAACAGATGTGAATACCGATTACCCCACTGGTCACTCACCCAGCAACCATTAACAGAATCCCAACCCAAACAGCATGCACAACACAATGTGCACACTGCAAACGTCTTCAATCTTTCAAATTTTCCAAATTGATTCTTGAAATTTTTTTTTCTGTATTACATATACACAATGCCAACAGTAATCACAAAGAACTTCAAAATAAATTGTTCTGAAGTCAACAAATCTTGTTAACAACACATTTACACAACACTTGGAACCCATATAATCTTTGCGCTACCGATTTGAACTCATAACGTTCACAACAGAAAAAATAAATTATTGAATTTCTGACAATATGTAAATGCTCCCTAACGTTACTGAAAGGAGAAAACTAAGGCAAACATTTGCAAAAGTGTTTGTATGATGCTGACATGACTTTTGTTAGCCTAACTCTTATCTGAGAGAAGGATATCAAGACTAACTTACCTCCTATAAGAAAAACTGTCAAAGCTGGAAAATGACAGAAGTCCCGGAATTATATAGAGGGCTAAACTAAACTAGTCTTTCCTAAAAAAGTTTTTCCCATATTGCACTGAAATGTAAGAACAATTTTATAGGAAGAATACCCCAAAGTCTCATCTAAAAAATTTTCTGAACCAAATGTGCCAGAATAAACTGCAGTGGGATATGTCACCAGAAGAGAATTGTGAGAATTCTCAAACACCTCTCAAAGAAGCCAACATGTCATATTGAGAACTTAACCTTGCACCAACTGACTACAATAAAAGAAAAATAATTCAACAGGAAGACAAAAGAGAAAAGGCTGGAAAGCCAAGCATTTTACATTTCCCTGGAACAGCGAAACTTCTCTCTGGGTCAAGTCCAAATCAACACACCCCAGTCTGTCACAAACTCCATGGTATTCTGCCACCACAGACTTCAACACAACTGAAGATCGTATCAACATTCTTTTTCCACAATCACATGACGTAGCTATTCCTGAAACACAATTCAAGGTATAGAATTCAGCCTACAGATGAAGATAACAACCAGTTAAGACCAGAATGTAACAGGATAGAAAGAACCAACAACAACCAGAACACAGCAGAGGAAAGGATATAGAATTATGTATAAATAAACCTCAACTCCCATTCTAACCCAGATTTCCAAATATGCTCAGTATCACAAAATAAAATAGCACATAACCCTCAATACTGTTTAAAACTTGAATCATTTCTGCTCACTGCAAACTTCCACCCCCAAACCTGATCTTCTTGTGTTGCCCTCTATTGTAGCATCATTGTGTATTTAGCAACTAATCTTCAAGCTAGAAGGCCAAACACAATGTTCAGTGCTCCATCCCTCAGCCCACACATCCAATACCAAGTTCTAAATGTTCAGAGACTCCCCAGTGCTGACAAAATAGTTTTGCATCCTTAACAGAACATCAAAAACCTTCCATCTGTTCAGGTTTTTTTTTTTTTCCCTGACTTTTTCCTACCAGCCTTTAACACACCTCATATTCTAAGCTCAACGTCACCAAAATATGCCATGTACCTTTGACTTCCAGCCATGTCTTCCAGGTGGAAGGTTGAGCATAAGCAATATCCTGTCTATCATAAAACTATTAAATCCTCCAAGCCCAGCTGAAATGTCACTGCATCTATGAAGTTGTCTGTGATTCTGAAAGCCCACTTAGAAATAATTTGACTATCCCTCAATTCTACTTCATTACAATTCTAAACATTCCCTTGATTAGTAAACAACCAAAAATTACGATTCCCTTATTAAGACCCTCAAACATAACGTATATAGGCTAATACTGAACAAAGTAACTTCTGAGAGCAAAAAAAAAAACCTCTCAGTTGAATAGTTAAGAACATGGTTTTCATTTGCAGACACAATGGAACAGAAAAGTCTATGCTTATATAAAACTTACATTGTCTGGAATTTAAAAACTGAACTGGAAAATATTTTCATGGTTAATCTTATACTACATAAGAAGTGAAGTATTACTAAAAAACCCAAGTTAATGAAAAATTGGTAAAGAGTACCCTGTTATTATATCACTTATATAATTACGAATAATTTTAATTAAGCTAAAATAGGCATATAGTCCTTATAACCAGATATTCCAGTTACTGGTAAATAAGATTCTGATAAACTACTTGATATACAGATACAAGCAACTGTAATGCACAGCTACAAGTACTGGTCATACACACTGTTGCCTTCAGAACGTGCTACAAGCCATTTTCTTCTCCATAACTGCTACAGCTTGTGTTTGGTGCTTTAAGGAAAGTCAACCTGGCTGCCCCAGGGGATTTTAAGACCAGGGACCTTCCTCTGCAGGAGATGAACGCAAGCATATTAGAAAGGCAAGGCCCATGGGAATAGTTAAGCAGAAATTCTGTCCATAGGGACTATTGCACAACGGCAAAATGACTCTGGAAGGGGCCGAGGAAGTCAGTGCTAGATAAACAAAATGACTGTATGTCACTAAAGTGACTAAGTTATCATCTGTCTGCCCTCTAAGATGGCTGCTGTTAGGTAACAGTCTCAGGCACACCAGGACTTAATGTGACTAAGCTTTTATTCTCAAAGCATCAAATTGTAACTCAGGGAAATTATTATTTTTTTTTAACTCTAGTAGACTAGTGAAGGATATTAGTCACTTTCAGTTTTCTCTGCCCAAAGCGATTACTTCTAATCCTGGTAATGAAATACTAATATTTCACTTTCAACCACAAAAAATTTCCCTACCAACTGCCCCCTAGATCTGCCTATCCTGAGCTAACCTGTGATCTCACCTTTAACTTGTCCTCCCCACTAAATATCCTGAAGAAAAGTAACTATTAAATGAAAATCAAAAGCATGAGTTACATTTTTCTGGTTCATATTAGAACATTTCATCACTTGAACTATGTCTTTGCTTGCCTTCATTTTGATTAAGCTGTTTAAAGCAACTTTTTTTTTAATTGAAGTATAGTTGATTTAAAGCACTTTTTAAACCTAACTCTACCTTAGAGGTTTCTAACTATAGATTATCAAAAGGAAAGAAATTTTATTTGGCATCTGACTTTCAAATCTAAAAAAACTTTATTGAGATACCAGAAAGACTTAAATAACGGTCACCTTAACTTAGTAGTATTCCCATTATGTCACTCTACAAACTCATCTGTAAACGGCATTACCGGAGCAAGACAACTGTAATATGCCCTGCCAGTCTATGATATGAAAATTAACTCTCTGAAGACCGCTGCTTGCATGTGAAACTGCACTCTGAAAATGAGTAGTAGAGCAAACGTATTTTTTCATGTTACTTTGGTAAAATGGACAATCATGATGTCCAGTCAAACCATTATGAAGAGACCAGAGGTCTGAGCAAACACAAGTATACCTTCAAACCAGTTTCTAACAGGATGAACTGTGGGGGTGGCGGCAACCAGAGTGGAAGCAGATGGACTGGCCTATTCGGCAGGAAGGAGCGTCGTGGACGGCAGATGGATAGGTCTATGGCTCAAGAGCAAGTTCTAAGGCGCATGGCTCTCCAACTACATCAGGAAGTGCTTTGTGGGGAATAATAAAAATTCTAGAAGCTACAGCATTGGAAAAGTTTGAGAATAAAGAAACATCAACTTTCTATTTTTTCTATCCCTCTAAGTGTTAAAGTTCACTTGTTACTTACAAGAGTGTTAAGTATTGAAAGAAAGATTTCTCTAACTTTAAATAGCAATTGTCTCCAGAAATCAAATTTTAGCTGAGACTAAAAGTCTGAAATTAACATTATCTTTTTGTACCTTAGTACAATCAGAAAACTGCCAAACCAATTAATTCGAAGAAATATATACCAATTTTTTCAAAACTACATGACATACACACAGGAAAATCCATCTAAATGTCAGCTCCCAGTCCCCCTTAACTCCTTTCCTCCCAAACTTTAAATGTAGGCCTTTCCTAAAATGAACATCCTCAGCCCTCCTCTATAGTTTGTTCCAGGCAGAATTTATCTACTCTTATCTATCTTACTATCTCCCATCTCTGATCAATTATGAAATCCAGTTCCTTCATAATCACCTTTGAATCCATCCTTCCTTTCCATTTCCATTGCCACTGCCTAAATCAAGTCTTTATCACCTCAAGTCTCAATCACCACAATAGGCTGATTTTCTATTTGCTAGCCTCTTTGCATCCTAAACTAGCCAGACTGCTCTTCCTCAAACACCACTATTACCAAAGTGCCAGTTTAAATGCCCTCAACGGACTTCAACCCATTAGCAAAAGGGAGCCAAACATTTTAGCCCTGCATTTGAGATTCTCTGTCATCTAGTCTTCTCTTAACCTTTCAACTCTATTTTCCACTCCTCTTACCCAGTGACTTCTGCCATATTGGTTTATTCAAGTCTATTCTGAATCAATAGGCTGAATGATTTCCCTCTTCAGCCCTATGCAAACCATGTATTTCACTTGGTCCAGCATGCGTGTCTCCACCCCCAATCCCCAAGAGCCCAGAAACACTAATCCATCTAATACCTCTTCCATAAAGCCTTAACAGAACAAAGTAATAGGAATTACGTAAATAATCATGAACCGCCTGTTGGCATCTCTTGTAGTCTAGTTTGAAATACTGAGTTCTGTATGGCTGTAAAACTTCTACAAGTTCAAATCTTATCTTCACAAATAGCATACTGAAGTATAGTTATTAATGAATGAAATGATAGGACGTCAAATGTGCTTCAAAATAATGAAGGCTGAGTCAGGGTAGTAGATGTGGGTATGGATGAAATAAGGCTGTCAACTGTTGAACTGGATACTTGGTAGTTCTTTATATAATTCTACTTTTGTATATATGTTTGAAATGTTCTATAATAAAATTCTGAAAATATAAACATTAAAGTATGCAAGCTATTTCCCCATGAAAACCAAAAACTAGTTTTTTTAAAATATGAAGAGTTTGGGCAAGTAAATTGGAGCATGAAAGAATTTCCTTAGCAGCTGGGGTGGGGGCTGGGGTGGAGAATTATTTTTAAAGTATCAACAAGAAAAAAAGTGTATTTACAAAATTGGCTACTGATAAGATAGGACAGCATTCCACCTTTTCCCTCGACTTAAATGTTTAAGGAATCACCACATAATTTTAAATGGCATGAAAGACCTTTAGTAGATTTCAAATTCTGTACCAATCATCCTTATTCCATAAACTAGCATTTATTTAACAAAAATTATATGCAAAGAGTATATTATTGGTAGCAAATTCTATTATCTCTATATCATGGTTACGCATATGGTTAAAAATTCAGGGTGATCCACTAAAAAATAAATGAACATAGAATTCTACCTAATCTCATCCCACTGCCACAAGCACTCACCTTCTGAAAAAAGCAAAAACACTGGTTATTTTGGTTGAATTGGAGACTGAACACTGCTATGACTGAACACTGGAAATGTCAGAAATTAAGCATGTCTGGAAATTATTTCAAAATGTAATGGGAGAGGTGGGAAGGGGACTGCATATTGATGAAACGAGACTGGCCAGGAGTCGATAATTGTTAAAACTGGTAGACAAGTACAGGAGGAATTCATTACACTTTTCTAACTACTTTTGTTTTTGCATATGTTTGAACTTTCCCATAATAAAAAAATATACACATAGATAGATAAGAACACCCAAAAAACAAACTATATTTCTTAAAAAAAGGCTAGGGGTCTCTGGAAAAGGCCTTTTTAAAGAAATGAATACATCACTGCACACATGTTAAAAAGAATTTTAAAAAGAATTCTAAGGGCATTCATTTTTGCTTTAATCTATGTATTCTTTCAGTATAAACAGAAGAGGAAAAGAACACCAAGACACAGTAGTCAAAAATCACCAAGAGGATGATGTTCTTCTTCCTCACATTTGTAAATCACTAATAATTGTTCCTGACAGATGCTAAGTGTTCAATTTTTAAGATCTAATTTTAAATCACATTTACTATCATTTGCATTTACACACTGCCTATGTAGTCAAGTTCCCAAACAAATGAGTTTGAAGTTATACTCTAATAAGATAAGGCAAAATCATAAGATCCACATATATTATTCAAATTTCACCCTATTTCATACTTCTACTTCCTTGAGAAGTTTTAGTTTTTAGAAGTTCTGACAAAATTAAGTAAAACTTCATTTTTCAATTTGCCTAGTTATTTCTTAGTGGAAATGGCAAACAACAATAAAAGATCAACAGACAAGAGCTGCAAGTAATACCTATCAAGTCAAACAGTAAATCCATGAAATAAGAGTCGATGACTTTTTTTTTTTTTTTTTTTTTTTTCAGTACGCGGGCCTCTCACCGTTGTGGCCTCTCCCGTTGTGGAGCACAGGCTCCGGACGCGCAGGTTCAGTGGCCATGGCTCACGGGCCTAGCCGCCCCACGGCATGTGGGATCCTCCCGGAGCAGGGCACGAACCTGTGTGTCCCCTGCATCGGTAGGCAGACTCTCAACCACTGCGCCACCAGGGAAGCCCTTGATGACTTATTTCTGATTCATCATGCTGGGCTCAGAAATCTCAAATACAAGCTAAACATTATGAATCTCTATTAGTCCCACTATAAAGTGTAAAACAAAAACAAAGCAAAAAAAAAAAATCAACTTCACAAATCATCTGCTTCTGTTCCGCTAATTAAAGTTAAATTACGAAAACTTAAATTGTGACTATATCTCACAAATGAAATTTTAAAAGCAATTTGAAAAAAATCATACATCAGTTTCTGTTGGAGATTATTTTTAGAATGTACGTGTATCGGTTCCTTTTGAGCTACGTAGTTCCTCTACTACACAGGTATTATGCGTGTTCTGGCAGGTGAGACTTTGCATGTCAAACTCTAAAAATCGGATGTAGGACAGATGGCAATGGTGCAACCTAACAGAAATCCCTCTAGTCCATCACAGAAAGATATGATGGTACAGTTGAGAAAAGAATGAGCAGAGCACAGTTTCCACCACAACCTGTCTTTTATTTCTGGATTCAGGCTTCAATCAGGCCTTACCAAGAAAAGAGACTAAAAGCAAGTTAAACTTTCAAATATGCAATAAGAATTTAATGAATATTGTATTTTGTTCCTTTCTCCAACTAAAGGGATTTTTTTAATTGGTCTGTAGGATACATTTCAACTATATCTCAACTCTGAAAGAAACATATAAAGCTTTTCCCAGGAACCATATAAAACTATCTCATAAGCCGCATTTAGCTTGCAAGTTACAATGTGATTTCTTCTAATTTAAGTGAAAGCTTTTAAAATGAAGAAGATCTATATAGCTTGCTCCTCGGCGAATGTGTTGCCTATCTGAATATCTGATAAATAAGAGGGGCAACCCTAGGATAAACGAGAAAAAGAGAAAGAGAAATATTTCTGAACAAAATGGTCACGTCTGTTACCCAGAAAAAAACTGCTTTAATTATGTTAATTTACTACAATTCTTCCATTTTTTTTCCCCCTTCAATATTACATAGAACTGGAAGATCATCTTTTGGTACAATAGCTTCACTGCGAAATAGGATTTAAAATGTACCCCTTGTCAACTTCAGGATGCAAGCGTAATAGTAAATAATTACATTATTTTAGTGGTACACCAAGCTTCCTAAAGTAGATTAGGCAAGAGATGTTGCAATTTCAGAATAGAACTAGAGATCTCTATGTGGGGCAGCAGCAGAGCAGGGTAGCTAAGAGCTGTGGGGTTAGACCACCTGCATCAGGATTCTAACTCTGCACCTACTGGCAGTACAACCTCAAGCCTATTGCTTAACTTCCCTGTCCTAACTCCCCACCTATAAAATGGAGGTAACTGTACAGCACAACATCACAGGTAATATAAAGCAAAGGCTAAGAGGTCAGTTAAGCCCTGTTTTACAAAATTGTACGTGCCATACGTCAAACACTTAATTTAGTATCTGTGTGTTCAGCATTGTGTCTGGCTGGAGGAAGACAGCTAGGGGAGAAAGCCCCAGGTCCTAGGGGGACGAACAACAGGGTAACACAGGAGACACCACGTTAACTACACAGGGATGACCAGAAAGAAAAGATTATGGAGAAAGACAGTTTCCTGAACGTCAACAAGACTTCAATTAAGAACTGTGACCCTTGCAACTATACTCCAATAAAAATTATTAAAAAAAAAAAGAACTGTGACCCTTGGTCCACTGAGCTAGTTTTTTCCAACAAGACTACAAGGGAGAGTCTATTATTTTTAAACCCCCCAAAAAAAAAAAAAAGAGAGGGAAAGAGCCTAGTTGAACTTTGACATCCTCAATGATTCAGAATTCATGCCCTCAAAGACCATACCAGCCTTTCATAACAAATGAGATATGCCTACAGACTTTTTTAAACCTATTTATATGTTCAGTCCATACAACTTGAGTTATTTAATGAACTGTTTTCCTTAGTTAGTCCTTAAACATATCCAAAGCTTTAAGGGATCTACATATTTATTTTGGTGTTCTAGAAATGAATCCTTATAGCACTATGAGGTACAGGTACAATCATACCCACTTTACAAACAGAGAAACCACAGCAGTGGGAAGTGTAAATGACATGCTCGAGGCTGCACCATTGGTAAGTGCACAGGTAGAATACCAATTCCAGACCTTAACCCCCTGTGCCCTGCTGCTTTCCCTAGAGACTCCTACTTTTATCATCTCACTCATGTTTTAAAGTCCTCAATTATATTGCCTCTGAGTCCTCTTCTTTCCAGATGAAAGTGCAATCTCTTCAGTCTCTCATCATGCATCTGCTGCTTAATGATTATTTTAATTGTTCTCTGGCTCCATTTTATCTTTTCAGAGAAGTGACCAGGTATGAATGCATCATAATTTGATAAAAGAGTCAAAAATGGTTACTATTATGTTTCCAGTACTCAACCAGATGATATTTTATGGCAGCAGCTGTAGCAGTTTACCATGACTCCCAGGCCTTTAACTCAGTTATAGCCAGAAGTCTAGAACCCAACAAGACATCGATACAGAGCTCACACCAAGGTTAAGCATAGACTTGATTTTTAAAAAGGCATAAGACAGCTACTAAAGGTTCCTCTGCAGAGGAAAACAATATTTCAAAAATATCAATCTGCAAGTGCCAAGAACCAAAAACTAGAAATGACAGGAGTCAAGTAGACCAGTAAGAAAAGTATTGTTCAAATAATGGGCTCATATGATGGCAATGAACTTTTTCAGAAACTATACCAATGGATCCAACGCTTGATCAAACCACACCCTTTTAAAAAACAAACTTTGGATGATCATATATAAACTGTCAGAGTACTATCAGTAACCCTGACAGAAGGCATAATTATATTGCCTAACTAGCAACCAGAGGCATACCTTCCTATTAGAACTTGACAATCTCAGGAAACAGCAAGAAAAAAATCCTACCAAAATTTGAGGCTTTCTCAATGAGCTTAATTTAAGTCCAATTAATAAGTGTAAAGGCTTCCCTGGTGGCGCAGTGGTTGACAGTCTGCCTGCCAATGCAGGGGACACGGGTTCGTGCCCCGGTCCGGGAAGATCCCACATGCCACGGAGTGGCTGGGCCCGTGAGCCATGGCTGCTGAGCCTGCGCGTCCGGAGCCTGTGCTCCGCAACGGGAGAGGCCACAACAGTGAGAGGCCCGAGTACCACAAAAAAAAAAAAAAAAAAAAAAAGTGTAAGACACACCCTGCGTTAACAGGCACAGATTTGTTTAAATTAATCTTCCCATGGGCAAGCTAAATCAGGAGTTAGCATTATTAGAATCTGTGTGCACACAACTGTGTGCAGGTGTTCACATTACCAACAGAAGAGCTGACTCTTAACCCACTTATTAACAGATATGGCTAGTATTTTGTGAGCTACTGGTTTTTAATGAGTGGCAGGTATACGGGGATGCTAATATGCAAAGCAGTGACAGTGCGGATTGCAAAATAGTGTGTTCACCTCGAATATGAGTAGGTGACTTCCAGCATTCATCACTGAAAGCAGAAGTCAAAGTCAGAGTAACTACTATATCACAAGTATCACATCACACTCTCTGTGTCCTCCTGTCTCAGAATGTAACCTCTCAGAATGAAATCAAGACTGGATGTTACAATCTTGTAGAGTAACTAAGCTTTGTAGGTACGACAACAAACAATAGACAACACTCCCTCCAGCCGTGAACTAAGCACATGTGGCACAACTCTGTTCAATATGTCTTTTCATTTGTCATAAACAAGTAAAAAGCAAATCATGTTGCACTGTCTCATAAAAAGACTTTAAGGGACTTCCCTGCTGGGTCACTGGTTAAGAATCTTCCTGCCAACTCAGGGGACAAAGGTTCGAGCCCTGGTCCGGGAAGATTCCACACGCCGTGGAAAGCCCGTGAGCCACAAATACTGAGCCTGCACTCTAGAGCCCGCGAGCCACAACTACTGAGCCCTCATGCCACAACTACTGAAGCCTGAGCGCCTAGAGCCCGTGCTCCGCAACAAGGGAAGCCACCGCGATGAGAAGCACGTGCACCGCAATGAAGAGTAGCCCCCGCTCGCCGCAACCACAGAAAGCTGGTGTGCAGCAACGAAGACCCAGTGCAGCCAATAATAAAATAAATAAATAAATTTATTTTTAAAAAGACTTTAATTTTATAAATTAAAAGCCCAGTGCGCGCGCTTCTCATTGCGGTGGCTTCTCTTGTTGCGGAGCATGGGCTCTAGGCACGCGGGCTTCAGTAGTTGTGGCACGTGGGCTCAGTACCTGTGGCTCATGGGCTCTAGAGGGCAGGCTCAGTAGCTGTGGCGCACAGGCTTAGCTGCTCCGCAGCATGTGGGATCTTCCTGGACCAGGGCTTGACCCTGTGTCCCCTGCACTGGCAGGCAGACTCTTAACCACTGGGCCACCAGGGAAGCCCAAGACTAATTTTAGAGAGTAGTTATTACTATACTGGTTTGTGATTCTTCACAGGATGAATTTGTTTAGAAAGTTTTAGATTGATTATATCAGTTTTTCTACCATAAAATAATCTATTGAGCTTGTATAAAAAAGTTAACATCGTAAATTTACAACACATTAAAAAAAAAAAAAGGTGACCACACATCAGAATGAGCACCACAACAATCTGCCTTTTTAAAATAACTTTTCCAGGTACTGCAAGAAGAACAGCAACAAAAAAGCTTTGCAGCAACCAAAAGTAAGTTCGAACAAATACATCACCCCAAAACCAAACAAACCATATCCCAGGAGAAATGCCACAGGGAGTGAAATTCAAAGTTGAAGATGCTCTACTGAGAATAGACTAGTCACTTACTCCTCAAGGAGTTCAGTCCCAGACACAGAATGTTCTTGTCACATATAACTGGCTAAAAGACATCAATACAGAGTTCACATAAAGGTTATGCATACTAATTGCTTAAAAAGAAAACAGAAGCTGTTAACGAAAGAATATGCAAAAATGAACAACTGTGAAAAGCACTAAATGAAACAAGTGAACTTGAGAGTAACCATTTGTTCCACAATAACTTTCTTAGTATTATTGAAATAAATGTAATATGTAATGATGGGGAAATACAAGATTATCACCTTTGTATGCTTAAAATAAGTTTTCTAATTATCATTTAAGATTTCAAAATGAGTCGTCTCGGATTAAGTGACAAAATAAGTTCTAGTGCAACACCACTTTCATTTTATTTTATTTTTTTTACTTCAATAGGTGAAATAACTTCACTGAAACTACTCTTCCATATATTTGAGCAACTATCAGGAATATGTTCATATTTACATGTTATACCAGTAGTGATTGCATTCTTGTGTGTATATATATGTACATACTCATATACACATATACACGTATTTTTTTAACCTCTTATATCTATTTAAGAGTATTTTCAATTCATAAACATTGTATTGTGTGTGTGTGTGTGTGTGTGTGTGCGTGTGTGTATATATACTTTTACCTAGGGGTAATATACGGAAAAAAGGACATCCTTCCTACAATACTCCAATGGCTAAATGGCAGACGACAACTACTCCAACACCCATATATCGTCCCTGAAAATGATTCAGTTAGCGCACAAACATGGCCCTCCAAGCCACTGAGTATAACATGTTTATATTTATATTCTCTTTGAGAAATGGGACTGCGTATAAGAAAAGTTAGTAAATTTGTTAAGAAGATTCCATTGGTATCAATAGCCAAAGACACTTCCCTGAGCTTACTGGGTCGGACAGCATGACCACAGGATTCACCATCAAGCTGAAAACCTGTTATCATTCAGACCAAGTTTTCTCAATCCAGCACTTGTGACACTTGGGGCCAGATAATCCTTTGCTGCGAGGGCTGTCCCGTGTATCGTTAGAATGTTTAGCAGCATCTCTGGCCTCTACCCGCTAGATGCCAGTAGCACCCCCTTCCAAGGTGTGACAACCAAAAATGTCCCCAGACATTACCAAATATCCCCGGAGGACAAATTTTGGTCTAGGAGTCTAACAACGTATTACAGTGTTTGGTTTCAAAAGGGAGTAAATTCTGCAGCACCAAGAAACTACAGGCATTCCAAGTGGCTACTTCATAAGAAACTTTCGTGGATCCCACAAAGCAACTGAAACCTTGTTACTGCAGATACCTCATTCTTCCACATGTGCATGATTAAACACTCTTGTGATGATGAATCTGGGACAGGAGCCAACAGTGACTGGTTTTACAGTTTCGACGAATTACACCTTCTTTTAACCCTTCAGAGGAATAATCATCCCTGCCAGAGTAACCCTTTCCGCAAACCATTTTCCCCAACACTTTACCCATAAGAGGCCCTCCTATGGGCTTTCACCATTCAGACACTGTGACTGTCACTGCACTGGGGTCAACTCTCACCCAAGGGCTCGGGCACCTTCTACTACCAGGACGGTCTGTCTCTGCCACTCCCCTCTGGCCCCTGCTCTCCTCTTGACATCCCCTACCCAGGTCAGCTCTCGACCCTTGACCCCAGCCTGACCCTGCCGCCCCCTCCCCGCCCCCAAGGCGGTACCTGAAGTAGTAGACATCGCTCTTGCCGGCACTGAGCCCAGATTTTCGGATCACTTCCTCCTTCTTCCATCCGGGGGGGAGGGCCGGGCAGTCCATCCTCTTCCCGCTCTCCGTGGCCCGGGGTCCCCTGGGCCCCGGTCCCGCGCTCCCCGACGGGAAAGGGACCGGCTCCCGCCGGGGGGCGCCGCCGCCACCGCTGCCGCCGCAGCCGCCGCCGTCGCCGCCAAGGCCGCTGCCGCCACTCTGGGGACGGCCGCGGCCCCGGCCCCGGCCCCGTCCCCGTCCCCGGCCACGGCCCCGGCCCCGGCCACGGCCACAGACGCCGCCGCCCCGGCCCGCCTGCTTCCACCGCCCCCGGCCACGGCCGCCGCCCCGAGCGCCTTCCCTGCGCACGCCGCTCACCGGGGACGGGGCGAGCGCGCAGCCCTGGCCCCCCTGCTCTATGGCGGAGTCGCCGCCAGCGCCGCTGCCGCCCGCCGCGCTCTCCCCCTCCTCCTGCTCCGGGCAGCAGCGGCCTCCCCCCGGGTGCGCGCGCATCCAGCCCCCTCCCCAGCCGGCGCTGCGCTTCTTCCGTAACCGAGCCCTTGGAATCCCGGAGACCCGCCCCGCCCGCAGCGCGGCGCGCGGGGGACGCGCGCAAGCATCATAGAGCGGGCGCGCACAGAGAGGCCCTCCCGCCCGGGGCGTGGCCCCAACCACCGCCTCTTAGGTCCTCCAAGCGGTCAGGGCGGCCATCTTGTCTCCGCCTCCTCGATGACACGCCCCACAGCCCCACCCGCTCCGCCCCCGGCCGCGCCCTTCCGGCCCCCACCCCCACGAGGCGGGCGATTTGGGCCCACAGTCACTTGTAGAGAAATGTCAGGACTGCGGTTTATTTGTTTCAAACTGGGTTAACCTCTCTCACTGTATGATTTTACCTACGTTTGCTTCCCAATTAAAGAGCAACAAACAAAATGTATGTCATATTTTATGTTTACTATATACATATGAGACTATTCATTTAACGGCATAGAAGATACCCCCTTTCCTGCCTCGACATCTTAGCTTGCCAGGGAGCTCAGATTGATGGATTGAGTGGAAGTGTCCCCATAGAGGAGTATCACTATCCTCCAGAGTCTGGCTTCCGGGCCTTAGGACCCTGGATTGATTATTCTCTTAGAACTTTGTAAGGCTACGGGAAGGTAAGTGACAACTTGGAAAGTTCCCTCCTGTTCTACAGGTTTTACCGCTAAATTCCCCATAAAGTGACCAGAATTCCTGAATCCACCTAGAATTTACCAAATTTCTCAGGATCTTTTCTTAAGTTGTACTTCCTTGTCTAATGACCTTTGACAAATATCAATGGCCTTTGACTTGGTAAATACACCTTTATGTTGAAAGACCAATTTAACCCACTGTCACCAGCCTTTAGGAATCTGGATGGAATTCACCTGGACCTGCCAACTCATTGTTCAGGAGTGATTTTTAAAGAATAATACCAAATTGATTAAGAAAACTGATTTCCATTTCGGAGGAGCACAGTTTCTATGTCTTTGTTTAACCTTTTGAAATTTAAGATGATATATTATGAAATGTTTGGAATACTGAAAATAGTGTTCAATTATCTTCAGTTTTTGCATACGTAGGACCTAAAAGTTGAGGGCCAAGTTTAATGGATAGAAAATATTGATTAATATACAATAATGGAAAATCTAAATTTATTTGATTTGTCTTTACAGATTATTCAAACACCAGCTCAAACACACAAACTTGTCTGTCTCTGAGCTTGATCTTAGACTTCTTTTAATGTCCTTGAGTTGAGATACGCTAAGCTATAGCTTCCTCCATGAAATCTGTCTAGAAATGTGTCTAGCAAAGAGTTGGAAAGTCAAGTTCTCAGGAGAGAGGTCAGTGCTGGAGACATGCATTTAGAAGTCATCTTGTGAAAGTGACAATTGAAGGAAACCCTGAAAGTAAATAAGATCGCCAAGGAAGAGTATGCATGGTAAAATAATCAATTAATTAATTAAAATATTTAAAATAATAATAAAAAAAAAGAAAGAGGAACCAAGAACTGAATCTTAAGGAACACCTACGTTTAAGGCTCAGGTGAAGGAGTAAAAGTCAGAGAATTATGAGATCAAGGTTTGGATAACAGGGAATTCCCTGACGGTCCAGAGGTTAGGACTCCATGCGTCCACTGCTTAGGGCCCAGGTTCAATCCCAGGTCCGGGAACTAAGATCCCACAGGCCACACGGTTCGCAAAAAAAAAAGAAAAGAAAAAGAAAAACAAAACAAACAAACAAACAAAAAAACCTCTGTAAGAGGAAGGGCTTTGATATTCACACCTAATTAAAAACAAAAGGATAAATGTGAGCAAAAATCTCAGTAGAAGTGGTAGTTGAGATAAGAGATGGGAAAAGATATACTTTTGGAAATTTTTACCTTTCCATGCTGTGTCTAACAAGGCTATAGGTCAAATGATGTAATGGATATAAAAGCATGTTTAAAAGAATAAATCACTATCATTTTAAGGTAATTACTTTGACTTCTATTAACAGATTCTATATGCTAAATCCCACTAGACATAGTGGAATGTTCCCTCTGTTAAGAAAATCTCATTTAGAGCATTTCAGAAGCTTTTCTGGTCACATTTGAATTTTTCTGTTGTGATACCATAAACCAAAGTACAAAAACAAACAAACAAAATTTTATTCTCCCACTAAAAGAAGAAAATAGTGTAATTAAGTAAACATTAAATTCTCACAGGGATTAGATTGACACCTAAAAGTATTGAGGATAAATGCTAAATACCTAAGAGATAGGTCCTTTTGTTTCCCTTAAAATACTGGACAAATAATAACCCTTTTCTAATTCTGGAAAAATGCATTTTGTATCACTCCTCGAAGAATAGCAACATTGTTTTTCTCAGGCAGGACAGCTGTGACCAAACTTTTCAATTTTCTCTCTCTTACAGTGGAAAAGGTCTTGCTGGCTTCACCTAATGGAAAAAGTGAAAAACAAGAGAGAATTATGTATGAAATCTGGCCCATTAAACAACCAATAGAGATTTAACCACCTCTGATCTCTTACTCCCAGGTGTAAAAGCAGGTGCTGAAACTCCAACTGTCACCCCTGGAAGACTACCTATTCTTTAAAATATTTTCCCTTTGTTATTTCCAGGGAAAGCTGAGTTTAAGCCACTACAGAAAATGCAGTTTTCAAGAAAAATAGGTGTTAGTTTGGATTTTTATTAAGAAAAATAGAACAAATTCAGGGAATGAAACTTAAAAGAACATGAAGTAGTGGCTGGTTTTGAGATCTGTATATTAATTAACAAATACATAACCTGCATTTTAATTTTCGAGTGTGATAAGATACTAAGTAAATGAAGGATTTAAATGCTGGAAATTCTTCTTGTTTCTAACGAGCATATTTGCATCAAGTGATAACAGGGGCATAACTTTCCCTCTCTTAACAGAGTCCAAGCAGTATGGTCAGAATTCATCAAGACATTAAATAAGAGTGAGGGCATAGCCGAAAACCACTTTCCAGCTCTAGTTAGCAGGTTTTATGATTCACTGAGTTGGCCCAACTACCGTTTTTGCTTTTTTTTTTTTTTTTACCTGCCACTTGGAATGACTCCAGAGGAATCTTACACTGCATAGTTCAAACTAAAAAGAGAAGAGTTAATTACCTGAAAGGCAAGAGAAAACAAGGAAAGGTAAGTTTTGTACCAAGGGAAATTATTTCAGAAGATAGTGTCTGGTATTTTTTAAATTTTCTGCTGGTTGTTACATTAGCCATCGGTAAGTGGCTGGTATTAAGTGTTTAGGATTAAGGGGTGGAGAGATGCTTATTTGATTTAACATCCTAAAAAATAGAAAACACAGTACTAGGAGTAGAAAGGAAACCACATTTAGGTTTCAGAGTCCTAAGATACCACTTAACACGCCAAACAGTGGGGTTTTTTTAACTTAATTCTGGCTACAAAACACCAGAATGCTCAAGCCCAAGTTCCCAAAGGGTGGCAGCCGCAAACCTCAGGCGACTTGCCTACACTGCTCACCCCAAGCTCGGGAAACGTGCTCGTGCCCACATCGCCAAGGGTCTCAGGCTCTGCCGGCCAAAGTCCCAGGCCAAGGCTCAAACCAAGGCCAAGCCAACTGCAGCTGTGGCTCCAGCTCCGGCTCCAGCTCAGGCTCAGGCTCCCACAGATGCCCAGGCCCTCACAAAGGCTCCAGAGTAGAGGCCTTTGTGAGGCCAGAATGTCTTGATGAATTCCGCCAATGTGAGGACAGAAGAACCGGTGTGACCCCTGGGCTGCATGGGACTGGTGTCCTCCTGTGCTATTTGTACAAATAAACCTGAGGCAGGATCTGTCAAAAATAAAAACAGGGCTTCCCTGGTGGCGCAGTGGTTGAGAGTCCGCCTGCCGATGCGGGGGACGCGGGTTCGTGCCCTGGTCCGGGAGGATCCCACATGCCGCAGAGTGTCTGGGCCCGTGAGCCATGGCCGCTGAGCCTGCGCGTCCGGAGCCTGTGCTCCGCAACAGGAGAGGCCACAACAGCCAGAGGCCCGCGTACAGCAAAAAAAAAAAAAAAACAAAACCCACCAGAATGCTAGGACACATGATCCAGAGAAATAAGGGCTGACAATGGCTGCTGTTCACAAGAAGTGGAGTAGTAACTGAATAAATCAGAAAACGCATCTTGCCAGGAGATTTCGTGCTGTTAAGTGGCTTTCCCAATGTCTCACATGTCTCAGATGTAGCAGAGCTAGGGCTAGACCCCAATCCTCCTGACTCCCAAGTTTAGAGCTTTGTCTACTTAGCTGCTTTCCAACTGCCCCATTGTCTCTGGTTTTCTCACCCTTGAACTTGTTCCTACTTCAGAGTGGAAAAAGCTCCTTTGCTTCTACCCCCATCCCCACCCCAGCACCTGTCTCTGGCTAATTCCTATTTATCCCTTAGGTCTCACCTTAGACATCACTTCCCCCAGGGAGCCTTTTCTGACCTCCCCTAGGCCTCCTCTCCTGCACCCCCCCTGGGTTGTGTGCTGGATGCCACACTATCCTTAGGTATTTCCCCCATCCATTTATTGTACTTTATTGTAATTTGTTATTTGTCTTTCTTCCCCTACCAGCCTAGAAGGCCATTCTTCATGTTCACCATTGCATCCCCAGTACCTATGACTGGGCTTGCCTGGAACATGGGAGAGGTTATTAGATACTTGATGAATAAATCAAATTAATGCATTTCGTAAAAACTGTGCACTCTCAAAATAATGAGTAGCATATTTTATTCTCAATGGAAGTGTAAAATCACATGGATTATGTGAAATCAGAGTATTAACAGCTGTTCTTATCTCAGAAAATATGAATAGGTTTCCATGTCCGAAGAGTTACTTAACAATAAATTTGACCTAATTAAAAATGAGGCTTAAATTTATTTTACAAACATGTTTAATTATAAAACAATTATAAGATTTTTTTAGGGTAGTCGCGCCTACATGAATTGAAAGTAACTATTCATCAGTTCCTCAAAAATTTTGAGGAATATATATCATAAAAGAATCACAAAATAAGAGTCTACTTCTAAACAACCATTCTGGAATTGGTATATTTATGTACAGTTGTTTCTCCTCTTTGACTTCGAATAACTTGACTCCTCCTAATAGTCTGAAATTATATGCACACATATATTCCAATGTCTTTTTGTTTATCTTGGAATCTTTTACAAAGTTCTCAGAGTGTTTTTTGTTTGTTTGTTTGTTTTTGAGTTGCTAATTTCTGCCTTACTCCTAATCTGTGGTACTTTTTAGCATAGCTTAAAAAAACTAAGAGCAAGCCCATGATTTGGCCTTTTGATTCCATTCTGAAATACTTTCCGATTTTATATCCCAACCTTTCAACTACCTCGACTCCCCAGCAAGTTAATCACAATTGTACAGACAATCTTGGATCCTCATATTGCTTATCTCCAAGCATCTATTATTAATGTCACCTATTCTTCTACACAGCCTAGAAGTCTGTCCTCTGAGATGGAAGGTGGGAACAGCAGTGATCCAGCAGCTGTCTGTCAAGATCTGTGGCAGACACATTGGTTGGTCTAATTCAATACCCACTACCAATCTCCCTTGCCTGCCTCTATTATAAAGACGAAAAAAATCTAAGTACTAGCTATCCCAGTGTAGTTTAAATGAGAACAGGGAAGAACTGGCAGTGGTTCTGAGAAAGTCTTTACTTCTCTATTAAAGCAAAACAAAAACTTGATGGGCACCACCCTTGTCCCTTTGTCCCTACCTTAAACATGGACATGATTTCTGAAGCCTTGACAGCCACTTGCAACGGTGAACAGAAATATAAACAGCAGACATCCTAAGAACAGTGGAGCCAGAGGATGAAGCCTGAATGGCCTTATTGAGCAGCTGAACCAAATCTTGCAAACTCTTTATCACCAGACCTTTGTGTTATTTGAGAAACTAGACCATGTTTGGATTAAACCACTTTTGGGTTTTTGGATAACTGAAGTAGAAAGCATTCTTTACTTCAATGAAGTGTGTGTATCTTGCTGGAAATTGGGCAGCTCCCAAGCTTAAGATCACTGGGTAAGAGATTGCAAAGGGTAAGGGAGAGAGTCAGGGAGAAGGGAAGAGAGAAAGCAAAGGAGAATGGATGGTAGGCTTTGCCCCTAACAGTAGCAGACCAAGAAAGGCCTCCCTTTCATACTCGGATAGAAGGAAAAGCATTCCAAGAGATCCCCACTACTTCGGCTCTAATTTTTATCCCCTTGCTTCACACAATGACAAGTCCAGCTCCAGAGAGTATCTGGAGTTCAAGCTGTCTTTGAACTTGATCATTTCATTGCAACTGTCATCTGAGCCCTGAGTAGAGTAATAAGTATGGGGAGGGAGAGCCTAGTCAGTGTTTCTACAGTTGAAAATTCCATTTCAAGAAAATCTTTTGTTTAAAAAAAAAAAATCCCTAACGTAAGAATAAACACCTGGTGTCTGAGTCACGCCACCTTATTTCACTGCCCAAGATCTAGTTGGTAACAGTGCTATTTTGAATGACATTGACTAATGACAAAGGGAGGGACAGATGCCAACTTAATATGTGAACAATGAGGTTGTGCCATATGAAAGCCGAATAACTTCAGGGCACATCGAATAAAAAGTTTTGCTCTCTTTCAATCAGAGAAAAGCGGTGGGAAAGCTTGTTACTTGACGAATACAGTGGTGTTCATAGGCCAAAACCCAAACTATCTGACTAGTGGCAATCGGTGCCATGTTCACTTGAAGTCAGGAATTTGGCTTCAGGGAGGGGGAACGGACTTTGGAGGGTTTGGGAATCATCCACAATAGTAAACTGGGTTAATTTGATAATTTTACTTATATTTAACTTATAAATTTTTTTTTTTTTTTTTTTGCGGTACGCGGGCCTCTCACTGTTGTGGCCTCTCCCGTTGTGGAGCACAGGCTCCGGACGTGCAGGCTCAGCGGCCATGGCTCACGGGCCCAGCCGCTCCACGGCATGTGGGATCCTCCCGGACCGGGGCACGAACCCGTGTCCTCTGCATCGGCAGGCGGACTCTCAACCACTGCGCCACCAGGGAAGCCTCTAACAATATTCTTTATAGCAAAAGAATCTTGTCCAGAATCATAACAGTGCATTTGGTTTTCATGTCTTTTTAGTCTCCTTCAATTGTGGAACAATTCTTCAGTCTTTCGTTGATTTTCATGACCTTGAAGCTTTTGGAGATTACAGGTTGGTTATTTTGTAGAACGTCCTTCAGTTTGGGTTTGTCTGATGTTTCCTTGTGATTAAATGCAGGTAATGTGCAACTTTGGCAGGAACACCACAGAAGCGATGCTGTGTTCTCATTACATCCTATCAGCAGACACAGGATTTCTATTTGTCCCATTACTGGTCATGTTAACTTTGATCACCTGATGGTGGTGTCTAGCAGGCTCCTCGACTGTAAGGTTACATTTTTTACTTTTGTAATTTGTATGTATTTTAGTATATAGGCTAAAAAAGTTTTAATTATGGTAAAACACACTAGAATATGTTATAAATCAACTTTTAACACCTTGGAGGCCATTTCAAGTTGTTGGAATAACTTACGTTTGCATAGAGCCTAGCCTGTTGCTTACTATCTTTCTCAGGTTCTTACAATATAATTTTGAGTGATTCTTTATAGCGTTTTCTCTCTAGCTGAGCTGAGTTTTCTGAGCTAATCTGAAATCACTCTCAGCTATATCTCTGAGCTTAAAGAATTTTTAACACTGAATGACAGCCCTGAAGTGCTCACAGTATTTATTTGCCTGGGAATAAAGCATCTGTATTCATTTTTCTATTGCAGGATAACAAATTACCACAAATTTCACCTTTTAAAACAACACATATTTATTATCACACAGTTTCCACGGATCAGGAGTCTGGGCATGGTTTTCCAGGTCCTCTGATTTTGAGAATATTCCAGGCGTTGACTGGGGCCAGGGTCTCAATCCGAAGCCCAGTCTTCTTTCAAGCCCACGTGCTTGTTGGCAGTATGCATTCCTTGTAGCCATAGTACTCACAGTGGCCTATTTCTTCAAGACTCACAAAAGGGTCTCTGGCTTCTGCTTCTGATCTCAGGACCCTCTTTGAAAGGGGTCACCTGGTTAAGTCAGACTACAAGGATAATCTCCCTTTTGATCAGCTCAGTGTAAACTAATCAGGCCCATTATTACACCTTGCAAAACCTCTTCACCTTTGCCATCCAGATTAGATGCTTGAGGTTCTTGCACTGCTTCACTGGCGACTGAGTTTGTCACTCGGTTCTGACTCAGCTTTTTCTTTTCTCAATCTTAATTTAAGTTTTTGCCTGTCTGAACACATAAAACTGTACAAGTAAAGACACTGTTACAGCCTGCATGCACCATTGTGAAATATCAGGCGAGGCTCGGGTACGTTTGCTTTATGTGTGCTTACCATGGAGTTGTGCAATGAGAGTAAATGCACAGCCCTTGGGGTTGTGATCCTTTCCTGTTAAGTGATTTTAACACTTATTGTAAATCTTTTGTGCTTTTTGCCTGCCTTTTTCTTTTTTTTTTCTTTTTTTTTTTTTTTTTTGGTAAGGAATGAAATCAGTTGTTAGGTATTATTGGGAATTCCACTCAGGGGCAAACTTTTATTAACATCCTCTTAAGCTTCTGGAACAGTTTAATTGAAGAGTTTTCCAGGAGCGCTGATAACAAAATACCACTTGAAATTCCTTATCTGTATGAATCTGGAATTTCTGAAAACTCGGCAATCCCAACAAGATATAGAAATGGATGCTGAGGTAGATAAATCAGCAACGATCATCCAAGCCTGTGTTTTATTCTCTAGTTACATTATACTCCTTGATAAGGATTTTAAAATGTAATCTTACAAAATAAACATGACTTATGGTCATAAGTTTCTGCTTTTATCTACAGCAGGGGCAGTGATTGAGGTGGGTGTTCTGTGTGAGGTTTTGCTTGATTAAGGAGTCAATTACTTTAAAAATATTTGAAAGCCACAGAAGAGTTTGAACAAGATAGTATTGGGAAGACTGGATCTTCAGCTAGCAAATGAATCTAGGAAATTCAGGAGCTTAATCAAGTTAATAATTTAATTCAATTCTTTCTTGAATAGGACAAATGGAGCTTTTATATAATTTGATCATTTGTATATCCACCCAGTCTGATGACAGGGCTACTAACATCACCTCCTCTAGCTAAGGTTTGTTGAACCTGATCAAGACCCCGTTCATTCTCTGCTACAGAGATATACAATAGCCTTTCTTCTGTCGCTGAGTAAGCCTTAAATCTGAATAAGTAAGTCTCCTACCATTAAGATCTGACTAGACGCATTTTACCAGACAAGGTCCGTTCTTTCAACTGTCAGCTGTAGTTTTAGTTAACTGTAGGCTGCCTAAAATCCAAAATACAATTTTCCAAACATAGTGGATTCCTTGGTCTGTGCCTCCTATGGACCAAAGACTTCCTCTCCTGGACTGGGGTCAGGAAAGAGCAAAATCTAAATGTCCTAAAATGTTAGGTTTCTCAGGGGGTTTCGCCCTGAATCTTATTGAGGTACCATTGAAATGTACCAAACCACACACATGTGGAGAGTACAATTTGATCCATCTTAACGTATGCACACCACAGTCAACATAATGAACACTTCCATCAGCTTCAAAAGTTTCCTTTGCCTCTTTGTAATCCCTCCCTGCCTCCACCCACTCCCCCAGAGAACCAGTACTCTGCGTTCTGTTATCACAAATTAATTAACATTTTCTGAAATTAAATGGTATCATCCACTATGTCTTCTCCTTTTGCCTGGCTTCTTTCACTCAACTAACTCATTTTCACATTCACCCTTGTGGTGACCATCAACTGTCCATTCCTCTTTATTGCTGAGTGTATGGATATACCACATTTGTTTATCCATTCAATACTTTTTTCTTTTTTTAATTTTTATTTTATTTTATTCTTTTATTTTTTAGGGGATATATATATATATATATTAACATCTTTATTGGAGTATAATTGCTTTACAATGGTGTGTTAGTTTCTGCTTTATAACAAAGTGAATCAGCTATACATATACTTATATCTCCATATCTCCTCCCTCTTGCATCTCCCCCCATCCTCCCTATCCCACCCCTCTAGGTGGTCACAAAGCACTGAGCTGATCTCCCTGTGCTATGCGGCTGCTTCCCACTAGCTATCTATTTTACATTTGGTAGTGTATATATGTCCATGCCACTCTCTCACTTTGTCCCAGCTTACCCTTCCCCCTCCCTGTGTCAAGTCCATTCTCTATGTCTGCGTCTTTATTCCTGTCCTGCCCCTAGGTTTTTCAGAACCTTTTTTTTCTAGATTCCATATATATGTGTTAGCATACAGTATTTGTTTTTCTATTTCTGACTTACTTCACTCTGTATGACAGACTCTAGATCCATCCACCTCACTACAAATAACTCAATTTCATTTCTTTTTATGGATGAGTAATATTGCATTGTATATATGTGCCACATCTTCTTTATCCATTCATCTGTCAATGGACACTTAGGTTGCTTCCATTTCCTGGCTATTGTAAATAGAGCTGCAGTGAATATTGTGGTACATGACTCTTTTTGAATTATGGTTTTCTCAGGGTATATGCCCAGTAGTGGGATTGCTGGGTCGTATGGTAGTTCTAGTTTTAGTTTTTTAAGGAACCTCCATACTGCTCTCCATAGCAGCTGTATCAATTTACATTCCCACCAACAATGCAAGAGGGTTCCCTTTTCTCCACACCCCCTCCAGCATTTATTGTTTGTAGATTTTTTGATGATGGCCATTCTGATATCCATTCAATATTGATGGACATTTGGGTTGTTTCCAATTTTGGACTATTACAAATAAACCTGATATGAACTTTCATGTACAAGTCTTTATGTGGACATATGTTTTAATTTTTCTAGGGTATATAGCTAGGAATGGAATTGGCATATGGTAGGTGTTATGTTTAACTTTTTAAGAAACTGCTACATTGCTTTCCAAAGTCACTGCACCATTTTGCATTCCCATGAAAAATGTATGAGAGTTCTAGTCGCTCTACAGCCTCATCCACACTTGGTACAGTTTTTAGAAGATTAGTCTTTCTAATGGGTGTGTAGTGGTCTTAAGTTACATTTCCCCAATGACTAATGATGTTAAGGATCTTTTTGTGTAAAGTGTTCAGATCTTTTGCCCATTTTCTTACTGGGTTGTCCAATGTGTTTTTGAGTGTGTCTGGGAAAGATTTGGCATTCAAATAATCCATTTCCTCAGGTTGAACATTTTGGCTGAGAAAATGATAAGCTAACCACTTTGATCTCTACCAAACTTGAGGGGACTTATACTTTCCTCTCTGTATAATAAGAATCTGTTCTGGACTGCTCAATCTGATCACCTAGTATGTTAGATGTCCCCTATCTCTATAGTTAGATCTTTCCTGCCAGGGCATGTGCTGCTTGTTACAATTTGGTGCCCTCTTTATTTCACATACCTTGTAGTAGATATTAGTATTGGAGACATGAGCACTAGAATTAGTGCAGGGGCTGTTGAAAGCCTCCTTGCAATCAATGTAGAATGGAAGAAAGTTTTTGTGTGTGTGTGTTTTGTTTCTATGGTTATCCTTCTAGGGAGAGAATGTCAACTTAAACAAAATTTTCTCTAACTGTATCAGTTAGTAAATGAGATATTGCCAGTAGAAATCTAGGGGATACTTTTTAAATAACTCATCTTTACCCTTAGACTTAGAATTATCTATTTAAAACGCGAGAGGCAAATTGAAAAACAATTAAGCTCTCATTGCTCTCTCCCATGCTCAGGGTAGATTCTTTGGACTCTATAGACGGTGCCATATCTCCTTACTCTAAATCTTTAATAGCTGTCTCTGAGCTGAGCTGTGTGCATACTTAGACTTTGAAATCTGTACTACCTGATAAAACAAAATACAGATAAAAAAGATAGAGTCCCGGGCTTCCCTGGTGGCGCAGTGGTTGGGAGTCCGCCTACTGATGCAGGGGACACGGGTTCATGCCCCGGTCTGGGAAGATCCCACATGCCACAGAGCGGCTGGGCCCGTGAACCATGGTCGCTGAGCCTGCGCGTCCGGAGCCTGTGCTCCGCAACGGGAGAGGCCACAACAGTGAGAGGCCCGCGTACCGCAAAAAAAAAAAAAAAAAAAAAAAAAAAAAAAGATGGAGTCCCATCCAAACTAAGAGCAGCGATCTATTTTTCACACTATTGCAGATGTGTGTCTGGGGGTGGTTTGTTAAAGATTTGCTCTGAACATTTTAATAATGAAGAGGACTTGTGCTGTGCTCTCCCAGAGGCGCTGTATTTACTTTCCTTCTCTCTTTTACTCTCTTCATCCTCTCTTTTGTCTTCCCCAAGGCAAGAACAGTTATTTATTTAATTAGTGGGGAGAGCCTGACAATCCTAAAGCCAGGTGGGCTCAACCTTTAGAATCCTTCCTGGACCGCCTCCCCCGAGGCATTGTGGGTTCACTGTGCTTCCAGGTTCTAATTAGTAAGTTGGCAGGTGTGTTTAGCTTCCCGCAGGCCCTGACAGGCCTCTGTTCTCTGAGAACCGGCTTCTTACCCTGTTCCTGGGTGGAAAAATCAGCGCGGCTATTCACATTTGGTTGTTTTTCTTCAATTCATGGTGGGTAGGGCAATATGGGAGGTAGGGGAGGGGCCTCAGAAAAAAGCTTTTTACTTCAAACCTAGATTTACTGCTAGTAAAATTTTGAATCAAAATGTCTTCCATCTCCTTGGGGCTGTGTTTGAGTTAGCAGAATCTGGAGGGGATTTGAGCTATGGCCTTTGAGATTCAAAAAAAGACCTTGCATTGGCTTATGTGAATGTGTGGTTCCATTCTGTTCCCTTCATGGAAGTATGGCCCAGTTCAGAGGTTCATGGCCAGCTCTGTTTTTTGCCCCACCTTCTCTGACATGCCTTCAAAACCAGACTCCCTCCACTCTCCCCTAATACTTGAATATTGAGATACCTTGTAAAAAGTCTGGGTGTTACCCAAGCATTTGCTGAGACTTGCAAAAAGCAAAGGAAAGCATAAGAAAAAAAAAACAGTAAATTTTAAGGTAGAGAGGGATGATTCGAAAGCATTAAATAGTTAAAGTCTGATAACATGCTGTTAACTTGTATATCTACCTCAGCAATTTTTCCTGAATAATGGATAAAGGTGACTCAGGAAAAGGGTGACTTACTGGAGGAAATATTTAATGCCAACAAATCTGGTTTCTTTCTAAAGCAGATGCCTTCTGCTTTTGTTTACTGAGTTAAAAACACGTATCATATTTTTATGATGTGCATTTTTCTCCTCACACTGTATATTTTTTGTGTTTAGGATCATAACCACAGTGGTTTTGCCAACCACAGTACTTTTTAGGAATTTAACCTCCATAATTGATAAAGGATTGCCATATTGCTTTTATATTGGGGGAGAGGAGGGAGTTATTAAATTAAAAAAAGAAAACTTAAATGACCTGGTTGAAAATCATGGGCTTTCAAATTCTATTATTTATTGAAATTTCCCTCAGATCTCAAAAAACAGATCAATATCAACCTACAACTGACGTTACCCTTCTCAGGTTTAAACTTCCATGATTAGTAAGCCAGAGGCACAATCTGGATGAGGCTATTTGAGAACTCAGTGATTTTCAATCTTATTATAAATGTACTATCTGTAAAAATATGTGTAAAATCTTGGGTCTTAGCACTCAAACCTTTGCTGAGAACGGTAGAATAACTCTGATGTGTGAGATTTTAGAAGCCCGAGCCCTGACAGAAATTTTGGAGGCCTTTTTCAGCTCTAACATCCTAAGATAATTGCTCTGAACTTTGCAGACTGCAGTCTTTTCTCTTGAAACCTAGGAATAACTCTTCATATATTTCACTGGAATAAAAAGTTTGATTTAAATAGGGTACACAGTGAAGACTTGCTATCAAAACAGTTCAAAAATCTTCTCAGATTTGTGAGCTTCAAACTTTGTCTCCCTTTGTACCTTATTAAAAATTCTATCAGTGGGATTCTGTTTGAACAGACACAGAATAGATTCAACCCAATGTCCAGGAGGATATTCTTCCAACACTCAGCACTATAAACAAATGAATCTGTTGCCTGTTTTATCTAAAAAGTACGCTAGGGCCTCCCTGGTGGCGCAGTGGTTGAGAGTCCGCCTGCCGATGCAGGGGATACGGGTTCGTGCCCCAGTCTGGGAGGATCCCATGTGCCGCGGAGCGGCTGGGCCCGTGAGCCATGGCCACTGGGCCTGAGCGTCCGGAGCCTGTGCTCCGCAACGGGAGAGGCCACAACAGTGAGAGGCCCGCATACTGAAAAAAAAAAAAAAAAAAAAAAGTACGCTAGTAGCCTCTTCAATAATTGTGTCTCAATTTTTAGAACAATATTGAATTGAGCTTTAGGCAGAACATGCCACTGTTAACCTGTTATACTGTGTTTGCATGCTTGTAATAAAATCAGTTGACAAATGAAGATTATTGACAGCTCATATTGGACATTTATTGACCTTGAACTGAGGGCTAATCTGTTCAAGCTTTACATAGATCCTATATGTTAATGCTTTTACAAAGCCTGAACCTCAGTGAGCAAGAATGATTTCTTAACAGATACTTCAAATAATGTCAAATAAAATTCTGTCACCTATAATCCTTGTGCATTTTCTTTAAATTGTCTCTCTCTTTCTAAACTTGTATTTTTTTTAATACTCCGCACAATTAGCACTTTACAATTTTTTAGCCCTTGGGATGGTGTTCTTTACAACCTCAAAGCATAAGCTTGAGGAACCTGAGAGGTAGACTCTGTCTAGGAAGATAGTTTGTTGAGATTAAAAACCACTGGTTTAGGAATTAAGAAGCCTGGCTCTGCCAAACGGCTCAATGACTGTGAAAAGTTATTTAATCTTTCTGATCGTTCATTTCCTCTTCTGTAAAATGACCCAGTCATTTTAGTCTCTATGATCCTTTCCAATTCAGAATATTTGAATATATACTGTTTTTAAATACCCTGGCATTTCTCATAAAGCCCTTTCACGTACATGTCATTTCAACCTCAAAAGAATCATTAAATTCGATAAGGCTGGTCTTTGCAGAACAGATAGAGAAGGTGGGTAACATTTTAACTGTGGTAACGAAGATTGTGGGAAAGTAGGTGATTGGCAAAGATTACCTATCTGATAAATGGCAGAACTGGAACAAGAACTCTGGTCTTTTGACTCCAGCAAACGCCTGTGTAGGCCACAAAAAGATGCAAGAGAAAGCATGACTGTTTGGAATCATTAATTGTGTGCATGAATTTCTTCTCCTGGTGATACGCCCTTGAGCTACTTAAACCACACTAAACTCAAAGTAAGTAACAGAAATAAAAGTAACAAAATGACCAGTACTTTACTGTGATATGAATATGGGGTAATTACGAGGGATTGAAAGATAACAGCTGAGCTGTGGGTGGGTAAGTTTGAGGCTGCAATGTGGAGCAACGTTATGATTCAGTATGGCCACTCCTTACCGGAAATGTAGAGATAAGGTATAGGCAGTAGGGGAACAAAGTCATGAGGAAACACAAGGAACTGGGAAATTCTCACAACTTAGCTAGGTAAAGTAGGAGAACACATAGACTCAAAATATTTGAAAAGCAATGGCACACGAAAATCACAAGTACGTATCATGTTGGAATGAACTAAGACTAGGAAAGGATGTAAACTTGGCTAGATTGCAATAAAAAAATGTTTGTGAATGCAAAATCATATGCCAAAATGTGGTAGGATTTAGGAAATGCACACTGAAAAACTAAGGGGTAAAGGGAATGACGTATGGACCCTACTCCCAAATAGTTCAGAAAAAAAATGTATGGGTGTAGATCGAACCAGAAAACTTTCTGCCTTCTGTTGCTCTCTGACACAATTATTCCTGTGGGTGGAATAAAACTCCACCCAGTTCCATAAGGATATGGGAGATAGACAAAGGTTATAGACGGAGGTATTAGCGATGTTTATGTCCTGGTACGTGACCCCATTCTTGAGAGGGATATGCTAAACTCCTGTCTTGCTCAAGGTTTCCCTGGAGATCAACTGAGCTAACGAAGGAGAAAGTACTTGGTAATGACAATGGAATAATAAAAGTGAAAGCGTTCCTGAACTATGGCAATATAACTGTAATGTATACACAGTTGTTACTATTAACCTAAAAGAAAACCAAGGTTAGCATTGGAAAAAAAATCATCAGATTGGTAGACTTGCTTTTTTGATACTATAAACGCATAATAGACAATTGAGTTGCCCTAATCCTGATAGACACAAATCCACTGCTCTTTTCTCTTCCCAATGACTCATGAAATATATTAGTTTGCCAGGGTTGCTGTAACAAAGCATCACAAAGTGGGTGGCTTACACAACAGAAATGTAATGTCTCACAGTTCTTAAATTTGGAAGCCCAAAATCAAAGTGTCAGCAGGGTTCCTTCTGTGAGGAAAGGATCTGTTCTAGGCCTTTCTCCTTGCCTTGTGGATGCCTGTTTTCTCCTACGCCTCTTCACCTAGTATTTTTCTACAAGTGTCTGTGCCCAAATTCCCTCTTCTTATAAGGACACCAGTCATATTGGACTAAGGTCCACTCTAGTGGCCTCATTTTGACTTGATCACTTCTGTAAAGACCTACTCTCCAAATAAGGCCACATCTGAGGTACTGGGGGTTTGGACTTCAACATATGAATTTTGGGGCAAAACAATTCAACCCATAACATGAAGAATGGTTCCTTTTGTGAATGTAGGTCCTTTTCTTAAAGACCGAATTCTTTGATGATCCGATGGGTTCAGTGAGAGATGGTTCTCCCTTCTTTACTTTCTTAGTTTCAAGGCAGGTCTCATTTCCACTGCTGAATCTGTCTCATTGAAGTGAGGGGGAAGAGATAGGCTTGCCCTCCACAATAGTGCAAAGGATTGGCAGTGAATTCAAAGACCTACCAGGTGGTATTCCAGGCATACCCAATGGGGTGTTCCAGTCTTTCAGTATACAGATCTTTCCCCAAGAATTTAGTAATAATAGATGAGAACCCACCTTACTACTTCCTGCAAGAATGTACAAAAAATATTTTTATAATGAACACATCAGTGACAGAACACTTACAAATACTAGATATCGATACGTTCTGTCGGAGAACACACTTTTTAAGACACATGAGGCATTGAAGAAGCCTTGTGTGTGTGTGTGGCCAGAATATCTATAAATCTGAGAATTATCCTATTCATTTATTTTTAACCATTACACTAAATTTTTTTTGCTGTTTTAATAAAAGCATTTCAGCTAGAATATTCATTGCAGCAGCCAGCCTTTTCCATTGTTCCCTGAGTGCACCCCCAAAGTTTAAAATATAGTCCTCATTTTCATTTGTCATGTACTAACACGTGCTCTACACCTTAACTGCAGGCAATTACTGAAAATGTCTTTGATGCAGTAAGACAAGTTGTACCTAATTCTCCTCTTCTGACTCTTCATAGTTCAAGGATAAACTCTGGAAGTAAAAGGGGAAAATAAAGGAAACCCCCCCAATCCTTTTTATGAAAGCTTCCCTCAATTTTTATTCAAACAGTGACCAGTTGACTTCTCCTGCTACCAACAATTGCTAAATAGTGGTGAAAGCTGTGTAAGAAACTATCAGTGAAGCACACGTGAGATGCTCTGAAATAATCCCTAGAAAAGACTGGAAAATGTGCTGTAGGCTTTGTGTGCAGCAGTGTGTGAGAGTAGAGGCCTGAAACTGAAATCCTCAGTTACTTTTTGCAGTAGCCCGATGTCCAGCCCATGCACTTGTTTATTTTTGAATGCCTTTCCACTGTGTAAGAAGCTGAAAGTGTACCTGTTGGGCTTAAACCAACAGTAAGCAATGGTGGTGACACTCACTGAATCCCAGCTGAGTTGAATTATTGGTACAAGAAATATAATGAGAAGGAAAGAATCTAGCCTTTCCTGAACCCTTACTTGGTGACAAGGTCAGCGCTTGGCCAACTTTAATGTGTGTACGAATCACCCAGGGCATCTTCTTAACAAATATATTCAGATTCAGCAGGTCTGGGGCAGGGCCTGAGATTCTGCATTTTTAACAAATTCTCAGTGACCACTAGCTTCTGGTCCCCAGACCACAGTTTGTGTAGCAAAAGCCTAGATCCTTCATATTTAATACATTAAATTTGAGGGATAGATATTATTATTTTTTTTAAAGCTGACATTGAAGGAGAGATTAGAAAATTCATAAATGAAGAAAACTGTAATTTGACTTATAGCAAAGTTCCTATTCTTTCCAGTACTCTAATAGCATCCTGTAAGAGCAACAAATGCTTTATTTTATTTTTAAAAGTTTGTGTCTCAAGTATGCCTGGTCCCCTGTAACACTTGTCTAAATTTCTGATCCTCAGGCCCCACCCCAATCTATTAAATTGAAGTTGCTAGATGGCGTGCCTAGGAAACGGTATTTTAAACTGGTACTTAGCTGATTCTTGTGACCAGGCAAGTTTAGGAAACAATGATTACGTAGGTGATACTGTAGTTTTGGAACTGAAGTGAGGAACTTTGGTGTTCTAGCTTTATTCGAGAGTTTGAGCAGAACATTACCTGTTCAGAACCTTTAGTGCATTTCAACTTCACTGAGAAGGGCTGCTGGGGCACCGGAATGAAACTTGTCGGTTTCATGACATAAGGGATATGTTTAAACCTGTATCTTATAACAGGGTGCTAAAGTATAGTATCTAATTATGTCACTCTTAATTGTAAGGTGAAAACAACAACAGCCACAAAGTTTTCTTTCCCTCTTTACCAGGTAAATGATCTTTGCTACCAATCCAGTTACAATCGGTATTCTAGAATAGAAGCTCATCGGAATAATTTTTCCCATGTCCAAACTACATAATTAACTTTTTTAGTAGAAACTCTCAATGTGATTAAAGTAAGGTTGGTTATTTATCTCTGCTTTGAAAAGTTTACTTTGCACCAAGGAGATTACCCATGAGTTTTTCACTATAGCTCTGAACAGGAAATGAAGGGCCAAAGTAGACTTTTTAAAGTAAACATTGAGTTACTTCTTTTAGATCACTGATATTTTTTCTGGTTTTTTTTTTTTTTTTTGCGGTATGCGGGCCTCTCACTGTTGTGGCCTCTCCTGTTGCGGAGCACAGGCTCCGGATGCGCAAGCTCAGCGGCCATGGCTCACGGGCCCAGCCGTTCTGCGGCATGTGGGATCCTCCTGGACCGGGGCCCGAACCCGTATCCCCTGCATTGGCAGGTGGACTCTCAACCACTGTGCCACAAGGAAAGTCCTTTTCTGGCTTTTAAAAAACACACTTAGTGTACTGCAATACTATATGTGATTAAAAGGCACTTTAGCATCTTGGTATAGTTAAGTTAATGTACTTAAATATAATTTATTAGCTTGATACATTCTGCTATTAATGGAACCTAATAACTTAATAACTGGAAGACCTTGAATTTTCTTATATATTTCTATATTTTTAAGAAAATCTGATTATATATATGACCAATTTTCAAATGAAATGTCACATTTCCTTTTAAAATTAACAGGGTATTTCAAATATGTAAAAAGACTTGTATACTGAAATCTCACTGTGACACAATTCACTAAGGGTGGAATTTGCTGCAGGGAAGTTCAACCAATATAAATATTAGTCATTTGGAGACACTCAACTTGAATTTCAAACCTAGATTGGGCCAATTAAGTAGTTTTTCTGAGCCTCCATTTCCTCATCTGTAAAATAGGGACATTTCCTTGCTGGGTTATGTATTAGACTAGAGGTAGAGGAATGTGCAAGCATGTGGTAGGTGATTAATGAATGGTAATAATAAAACGGCATCATTGCTGAACTGCTGAAAGGACTTCTTTTTACTGATTATCACTTTTATAGTAATCTCAGAGAATGAATTCCATCATCACCCATTTAGCGAAGTTCCTGCGTATGTACTTCCTCCATTGGATCACAGTGAAGTCACATGATATCTACATTTTACTTATTCAAATTCAACTACATGCACTTGACATGAAAGAGAAAACATGGAAAGAGGGGAAAAATCCCCCAATTTATAATTGTCTAGGCAATTCAGCCCAATATTCCACTCGATGAGCATAAATATTCTGGTGTAAATATAAGATGAGAAATGTGGGGCTTCCCTGGTGGCGCAGTGGTTGAGAGTCCGCCTGCTGGTGCAGGGGACACGGGTTCGTGCTCCGGTCCGGGAAGATCCCACATGCCGCGGAGCGGCTAGGCCCATGAGCCATGGCCGCTGAGCCTGTACGTCCGGAGCCTGTGCTCCACAACAGGAGAGGCCACAACAGTGAGAGGCCCGCGTACCACAAAATAAATAAATAAATAAATAAATAAATGTGACTCTTTCTCTCCATTGGTCTTGCTTCCATTGGTTCATGCCTCTCAAAGCATGAACACTTCACTGTCCAAAGTATAACTCTAGGATCTTGACATATACATTTCTGTACAAAATATTCCTAAAGTGCAGGCCAACAACTGCACTTTATCTGCTGCTAACTGAAGAAAGAATGCTCTCTGTTTCAAAGCTGGAGGGAAAACTGGCTCTATTGGAACTATTGAGAAATACTGTGTCTCTCTTTGAAGTAACAACTTCCTGAGGAGTTTTCCAAAAATCTCTTATTTTGAAATAATTTTAGACACAGAAGTTACAAAAATAGTTCAGAAAGTTATTGTCTATCCTTCAGCCAGTTTCTCTGTGTTAACAACTTTCATCACCGTAGTCTAATTATCAAAAGCAGGAGATAAAAGCCTCATACTACTGAAAATGGACACTGTTGTTCATGGTGTCTATAAATTGTTAATGTGGCTACATTGAGAACACAGGTTTAGCTTCCATCACTGTAATTTTATTGCAGTGGTGACAGTGAGACCTGCAACTTTTTTTTTTTCCTTTGGCTAGGCTCATGAGTAAAAATTGGATATAACAAGGCTTTTCAGTACTAGAAAAGATGAAGGAATAAATAGCAACGTACTCACTATATTTAACATCTAGGGTCCTAAAGTAAATCGCTCGAGGAAATTGGATCCCAAAGATTACAGGTGGGGAATTTTGAAGTGTGTCCATATTCCACTGGAGATCAAAGAAGCCCAACTAAAAGAATTGTGGGCTGACTCACATGACAACTTCTTTTTTGAAAGGGCTATTTTATCTTGAAGATTAAGAGTTTGGAGGAACTAAGGTGATTGGCAGTGGAAAGAATCAGAACGTGTGAAATTCCTTAAAAACTTATTGACTTAATTTTGTCTATGTTACACATAATTAAAAAAAAAAACCCTTTACACTTTGTGCGGAAAAAAAAAATCAGGAGATAAACATGTGTATAAAACTCTTAACCAGGGCTTCCCTGGTGGCGCAGTGGCTGAGAGTCTGCCTGCCGATGTAGGGGACACAGGTTCGTGACCCGGTCTGGGAAGATCCCACATGCCGCGGAGCGGTTAGGCCCCTGAGCCATGGCCGCTGAGCCTGCGCGTCCGGAGCCTGTGCTCCCCAATGGGAGAGGCCACAACAGTGAGAGGCCCGCGTACCGCAAAAAAGAAAAAAAAAAAAAAACTCTTAACCAAACTCCAAAGCTTATTCGAATTTTGCCACATTTTCTCCAATGTCCCTTTTCTGTCCCAGAATTTGATCCAGGCTCCTACCTTTCATTTATTTGTTCCATTTTCTTAGTCTCCTCCAAACTGTGACGATTCCTCATTTTTCTTATCTTTCATGACTTTCATCTGACTCCAGGAAGATAAAGAAAAGTAAATCAAGTCATTTTTAAGAATGTCTGAAGTAGGTATCGATTTCTTAGCTAAAAAGTCCTGTGTAAATCCCAAACCAGGATATTTTCTACAGAGGATTATTTATCAGTTTGTCATTACACAAGTGAATGTACCAGGTGCCATTTACTGGAATGAATATAACTACCTGAGTGACAACAAAAGTAACAAACTTCTTGCTTTTGAATAGTGACTATTTTAGAGTCGGAGCCATTTCAGGCACTGGTGAAAGAATCTGTTGATGGTTCTCCATGTCTAACCCCTGAGATGGATTGGAGATTCAGCAATTTTGACTTCAGGTGCTTGATTTCTCAATGATCTTTCTGGGGCTTCCCTGCTGGTGCAGTGGATAAGAATCCGCCTGCCAATGAAGGGGACATGGGTTCGATCCCTGGTCTGGGAAGATCCCACATGCCTTGGAGCAACTAAGCCCGCAAGCCACAACTACCAAGCCCGTGAGCGGCTGAGAGCCCTTTCTCTGCAACAGGAGAAGCCACCGCAATGAAAAGCCTGTGCACCGCAACGAAGAGTAACCGCCGCTGGCTGCAGCTAGAGAAAGACCGCGCGCAGCAACAAAGAGCCAACGCAGCCAAAAATAAATGAAAATAAAATAAATAAATTTATTTTAAAAATAATCTTTCTGACTTTATTTAAAAGAAAAATGAGGTAAAATGTATAGATAAGTAAGAATCATCTCATGCAGAAACTTTCTAAGCAGTGATCATTTTAACAGCAGTAATTATCTGTTTGGTGCCAGTATATGCAAAAGTATCCTTCAGTTATAAACATTAAATGGGCATGAGAGCATCTTTTAGGGAATTTAAAGTATGGTAACAGAAATGGAAAATAATGGTTGAGACCTCAGAGGTTGAAAAATTTTGTAAACAGAATTCAAAGGATAGTAGTCTTCGATCTATATATATATTAACTAATAAGATAGATTTTTCATTGCACTTTTGAATATCAGTAGCAACATATAAGATTTTTTTCCTCAACCTTAGTGAGGTATAATTGCAAGTAAAAGCTATATATATTTAGGTTGTAAAACGTGATAATTTAATAAACACACATGTAAAATGATTACCACAATAAAGTTAATTAACATATCTATCACCTCACAGAGTTATGTGTGTGTGTGTGCGTGTGTGTGTGTGTGTGTGTGTGTGATGAGTCTGGAGGACTTTCTGTTTTCAGTTTTTTGTTCTTTTATGTCTAAGATTTGAAAAAATATTGTGGTTTGTTTAGAGTCTGATTTGTGATTACCTATTTTTTTAAGTAAACTTTTTATTTTAGAATACATTTTTGTTTACAGAAACATTGCAAAGATAATCAAGAGAGTTCTGGGGCTTCCCTGGTGGCGCAGTGGTTGGGAGTCCACCTGCCGATGCAGGGGACACGGGTTCGTGCCCCGGTCCGGGAGGATCCCGCGTGCCGCAGAGCGGCTGGGCCCATGGGCCATTGCCACTGAGCCTGCGTGTCCGGGGCCTGTGCTCCGCAACGGGAGAAACCACAACAGTGAGAGGCCCGCGTACCGCAAAAAAAAAAGAGAGTTCTTACATAACCCTCGCCAGTTTCTGCTATTGTTAACATCTAACACTACCATGGTACTTTGGTTAAACTAAGAAAGCAGCATAGACACATTTCTTAAACTTGAGATTTTATTTAGATTTCCCCAGTTTTCCCATTAATATCCTCTTTCTGTTCTGGAATCCAATCCAGGGGGCCACATTGCATTTCGTTGTCACGTTTTCTTAGTCTTTGCCAACTGGTGACACTTCCTTTTATCTTGTCTTTAGTGACCTTGACACTTCTGATAGAAACTGGTTAACTGTTCTGTAAAACACCCCTCAGTTTTGGTTTGTCTGAGGTTTCCTTATGATTACATTGAGGTTACATATTTTTTGACAAGAATTCCACAGAAGTGATGCTGTGCCTTTCTGAACCCATCCTATCAGGGATGTATGGTATCCACATGATAGTTTGGTTAAGTAGTGACTGCCAGGTGTCTCCACTGTAAGTTTACTATCCCTCCCTTTCCATCTTCTATTCTTTGGAAGCAAGTCACTGTCTAGCCTACCTGCAAGAGGGAGAAGAATAAATTCCACCTCCTGGAGGGGGGCTTATCTCTATATATTATTTGTAATTCTTCTATAAGGAAGATTTGTCTACACAGGACTTCTAAAATCTAACATTACTAAATTATCCAATTGATGTTGAAATAATGCTATTCATTTATTGCACACATTTTGGGTAGATACCAATAAAGTACAAGGCATGCTAGGTCCCTAACCTAATATATCCTAGTAGGAGAGAGAGATTAAAAACAAGTAAACAGCAAATGAAAAAATTACACATCGGGATAAGTGTTATAAATGATACTCAGTATGTCGCGAGAGAATGTGGTAATTCTGAGGTAGGTCACCTGAGAGAGTGCGGTTTGGAAAAGTCAGAGGTGTTGACATTTGAATTGAGAACTGGAGAAAGCGAACAAGCCAATTCTACAAAACCTTTCAAATGGCAGAATGGTCTGGAGGCAGGATATTGTCCTATGACGTTTCATTTCACGTGTCAACTTGATTGGGCCACAGGGTGCCTGGGTATTTGGTTAAATACTATTCCGAGTCTGCCTTTGAGGATGTGTCTGCATGGGATTTACATTCCAATGGGTGGACTGAGTAAAGCAGATGTGGATGAGCCTTATCCAATCTGTTGAAGGCCTGAACAGAAGCAAAAGGCTGAATAAGGGAGAATTTGCTCTCTCTACCTGACTGTGTTAGAGCTGGGACATCGGTCTTCTCTTGTTTTCAGAAGAGGACTTGAACTGGAATTTACACCATTGGCTCTCCTGGTTCTTGGGCCTTGGGGTTTAGACTGGAACCATATCATCAGTTCTCCTGGGTCTCCAGCTTGCTGACTTCAGACTAACATATGTCCCCAGAACAGAAAGGGGGCTGGGGTGACCCAAGTACAAGAGAAAAACATAAACTGCTATGAGAAGAAGCAGGGACAAGAAGGAAGAATGATAAACTTCTATGAAGCCTGCCCCAGTGCCGTCTTGAGGACCATGTGAGAAAGGGGTTTGAATTTTGCTCTAAAGATTGTGGGAAGCCTTTCAAAGATTCTCAGCAGGAAACTTAAATTATATATTACATTATTTAAAGATCATTCTAGGGCCCACAGATGGTAAAGGGCAGACGCCCTGAGGCCAGAGCTGTAGGCTGAGCTGGAGGTGTCTGTGTGTGGCCTGCGCTGTGTCAGCCTGGATGCAGAGAATTGAAGGGGTTCCAGAGAATGTTTGGAGGTAGAACTGACAGGTCCCCTGTATCACGGTGCTCTCTCAAGTGGTTTTTATTAATTTTTAAAAGATAAAGATAACATTCTTACAGAATTTTAGGTTAGATTTGTCCTAGGGAAGGGTGGGATCAAATTCCTGAGGAGGAGCACAAAGATATACTTACAAGATGTTCACTGCAGCAAAAAATCAGAAAGAAGTGTCCATGAATATGGAATACGTAAAACAGAACGTCCATTAAAAAAGAACACAGTAGGGCTTCCCTGGTGGCGCAGTGGTTGAGAGTCCGCCTGCCGATGCAGGGGACACGGGTTCGTGCCCTGGTCCGGGAAGATCCCACATGCCACGGAGCGGGTGGGCCCGTGAGCCATGGCTGCTGAGCCTGCGCATCCGGAGCCTGTGCTCCGCAACGGGAGAGGCCCACGTACCGCAAAAAAAAAAAAAAAAAAAAAAGTAGATTTTTGTGCATGGAAAAGAAATGATGTTCAAGAGATACTAAGTGAAAAAGCATGGTACAGAAGAGTCTGCATAATACAATCCCCCTGATGTGAATTAGAAGTGATTATCACTATGTCTACTCTATATTAAATATTATAAGAAAAAGTCTGATGAAGTGTATCAATATATGTTAACAGTGGTTAACTCTGTTGACAGTGGTCATGTCACGGTGCAGTGGAGATTATGAGGGATTTTTACATTATACCTTACACCTTTCTGTCTTACTAGAATATCTTAAAAAATGGATGAGAAAAAAAAATTTTTTTATTTAGACGTGGAATTTTCCTTCCTTTCCATATAACTTATCTAATTAAAATATTCATCTTGGTAGTTACCACAAAAAAGTAACATAGAAAATTGTATTTACATTTTGGGACCAAAATACAAATGAAGAACAAGGTAATACCTTGCTCCTTTCCCTCCCACTTCCTGGAAAGAAAGAAAAAGCCCCAAAGAAACTGCTCATTACACCAAGGATCACAAAGGGTTAATTTGTAATTTGGTGATTTGTATGTAGTGTAGCACAGAAAAAAAAAAATTGCACAAGTTTTCACAAATGAGACCAAAGGTTCAACATCATCCTGTGTCTGCTCTGCAGCCATTTCAATAACCCAGGAGAGGCGGTTGTTTAGAAACTCAGTTTTTCCTCTTCCTTCTGACCAAGTTACATCTCTGATGCAGACGCTCTTGGAGGGGAAAGGGGAAAAAAATTTTTTAAACCAGAGATACAAGCAGTACTTTTAGGATTAATAGGTACTTTAATGAAGTCTTTGAATCAACTTTAAGAAATAGTCCTATAAATATAATTTTCCTTTATAAAGAGTATGGATTATACTCAAACCAGGAAAATGGAGAATATTATTAATTAAGTTGAAATTATTAATATTTCCAAAATGATGTTGAAAACATAGTTATTCATTTCCTTCAAGTAACATCAAAAATAAATAAGTGGGGCTTCCCTGGTGGCGCAGTGGTTGAGAGTCCGCCTGCCGATGCAGGGGACACGGGTTCGTGCCCCGGTCTGGGAAGATCCCACATGCCGCAGAGCGGCTAGGCCCGTGAGCCATGGCTGCTGAGCCTGCGCGTCCGGAGCCTGTGCTCTGCAAGGGGAGAGGCCACAACAGTGAGAGGCCCGCCTACCGCAAAAAAAATAAAAAAATAAAAAAATAAATAAGTGTACAAAGATTTTCCTATGTCATTTATTTAGGCAATGGTTTTTGTGGTTTAGTAAAGAAAGAGAAACAGAAGTTTATTTGTGAAATAAAACGAAAGCTTTCTTTTTAAATTGTGCTTTATGAAAAGACTATTAATGCTTTGTTATCTCTGAGCACCAGATTATGGATTATTATGGATGACTACCATTTTCTTTTTACCTCCTTTCTATATTTTCCAAATTCTCCATAATAATCATAAATCACTTTTGCAATTAAAAAAATTGTTTCATTAAAGTTAGGTGTCTATAAATGTAACAGTGTATCTGATCAAGGTCAATCTGCTTGCACTTTCTATATGGCATCAAGTAGTTCTCTTTTTCTCAAAGACGGAAGTTTGCAGACCTTATTTACAAACTGGGACCAAATGACTTTTATCGTGATCACATTGGTCCCTACCTCTCTCTATCCAAAATGACAAGGCAATATCTATTGAGCACACCTTGACAAGCAACTTTTTAAAGGTCATTACTAAAATGACTATGCAGGCCTTTCATCGAATTCTACAGAACCACAAAGAAAGGTCAAAGCAAAGAGAAGCTGACTGTTAGAAAAACTCCAGCCTCTTACACCTTCTCTTAGCCACAATCACATGGTATGCAGCAAATATTTTTAGGTTACACTGAGAAAGCTTGAAACTGCAGCTTTTGTGTGCAATGTGCAAAAAAAAAAAAAAAAAAAAAAGAGAGAGAAGAGGGTCTTTTCATGACAATTGAAAATTTTATGCAAAGGGTGTGAGATCCTTGGATGAGCATTATTTAGTAAATACTGCACGACATGCACATTGTACAACTGTGTAAAATAATTCTAGCTTTCAACCACCTGAAGCCTTTCTTGTGCTTTCTGGTTTCAGCTTCTAAGCCGTGTAAATTATTTCTGACTCATTAGCCTTTCACCCTGGGGGCAACTCACAAGCTTCATAAATGTGTGAATATTTTTCTGAAATCTCTTTTCCAGCCAATGCATTCATTTGCTTTTTAGCCTCCGAATGTAAATCCCCATGGTGAAAAGCGACTAAATAATATGTGTCTCCCTCTCTTATATCTTCCCTTCTCTAAAACTGTCCTATTTATAATTAAAAGCACATAACCAAAGACCAATTCTACATTATTAGTTTACAGCTGGGGACCATAAGCTGAGGAGGGAGTTGGCAGCAGGATGATACAAACACTACTAGGCCAGAGCTCCCCAAGCTTGGCCCAACTGACACTTTAGACTGATAATTCTTTATTGTAAAGGGCTGTCCTGTGTATTGTAGCATGTTCAACAATATCCCTGGCCTCTACCCAATAGATGCCAGTAATCAGAGCTGCAACTCCCCAGATGTGAACACCAACAGTGTCTCCAAAACATTGCCAAATATCTTCTAGGGGACAAAATCATTGTCCGCAATTGAGAACCACTGTACTAGATCAAAGACTACAGAAAGACTATAACAGGCCCTCTGTTCTCACCAATACAAATTGTTCCTTTGACCCCATGGCCAACCTCTATTTACCTAGCCACCACCAACATAAAATACAGATACTCATAAACGCCCTCACACTCTTCATCTCAAAGCCCTTGAAGAACACCATCTAGAGTTCTTCTGCTGAATAATATGTGGCCAATTTATCTAGGAGGAGATAAGCAGACGCTGGTAAATTTCCCAGCCTTCCCTGACATGGCCGGTCATGCTTGTCACTTTTTTTTTTTTTTAATTTATTTATTTTTGGCTGTGTTGGGTCTTCGTTGCTGCGGGCGGGCTTTCTCTAGTTGTGGTGAGCAGGAGCTACTCTTAGTTGCAGTGTGCGGGCTTCTCATCGCGGTGGCTTCTCTTGTTGGGGAGCACAGGCTCTAGGCATGCGGGCTTCGGTAGTTGTGGCACACAGGCTCAGTAGTTGTGGCTTGTGGGCTCTAGAGCTCAGGCTCAGTAGTTGTGGCACACGGGCTTAGTTGCTCCGTGGCATGTGGGATCTTCCCAGACCAGGGCTCGAACCCATGTCCCCTGCATTGGCAGGTGGATTCTTAACCACTGCACCACCAGGGAAGTCCTGTTTGTCACTTTTCAGGTATGTAAGTTCATAATGTCTTGACTTCTGAAGCTCATGAATGCCCCCAGTTTCTTTATCCATTACCCACACTGCAAACCCATGCTCCCCCATGAATATTGTTTCAACCATAATTTCCTTTCATTAAATGTTTATTCTGCCTTGCAATTGTTCTTCTCATTTGGAACTTAAATACGCAATTATGATCCAGGCTCAAAATATTTATTTCCTTTAATTATCCTAGATTTGGAGCCAATTAATTAAAACTGAGGGATGGGATTTATAGATTAAAAAAAAACACTTTCCCTAATTCATCCCACTACAAAGCAACACATATTTGCACAAATAAATTTTATTTTTATGCCTCCGAATATATCCAAGTTGTCGTGTTTTTTTTTTAAATCAGGCAGATGATTCAAAATTCTTTTACTGATAATGAATTGATATGAAACTGAATTTGAATTTACTTAGTTGCAACTTCACTTCTCACTTTAAACAACTCTTTCTCAGTGATTGTCAGTACATAAAAAGCCCCTTTGCCTGTAAACAACGCAGCTCTAATACATAACAGGGCCTTGCTTATTCTTACTTGATGCCACGTTTTTGCACATACATGAATAACACTAAAAATATATTTACGCACTTAGTGGAAGCAGCCATACAAGAGTAACTGTAGGATTCCCTTTATATGAAATTCTAGAAAATGCAAACTACAATGTCTACCTGAAGATGGCAAGTTGGGTAGGGTTGGAAGAGAGATAATACAAACGGGGCAAGGAAGCACCAAGGAAAATGGGCAGAGGGAGTGGTTTCCTCTGTGGAAGAAACATTCTTTTTTTTTTTAACATCTTTATTGGAGTATAATCGCTTTTAATTGCTGTATAACAAAGTGAATCAGCTATATGTATACTTATATCCCCATATCCTCTCCGTCTTGCGTCTCCCTCCTGCCCTCCCTATCCCACCCCATCCCACCCCTCTAGGTGGTCATAAAGCACCGAGCTGATCTCCCTGTGCAATGCGGCTGCTTCCCACTAGCTATCTACTTTACATTTGATAGTGTATATATGTCAACTCCACTCTCTCACTTCCTCCCAGCTTACCCTTCCCCCTCCCCGTGTCCTTAAGTCCATTCTCTATGTCTCTGTCTTTATTCCTGTCCTGCCCCTAGGTTCTTCAGAACCGTTTTTTTTTTAGATTCCATATATATATGTGTTAGCATACGGTATTTGTTTTTCTATTTCTGACTTACTTCACTCTGTATGATAGATTCTAGGTCCATCCACCTCACTACAAATAATTTAATTTTGTTTCTTTTTATAGCTGAGTAATATTCCATTGTATATATGTACCACATCTTCTTTATCCATTCATCTTTTGATGGACACTTAGGTTGTTTCCACGTCCTGGCTATTGTAAATAGTGCTGCAATGAACATTGTGGTACATGACTCTTTTTGAGTTATGGTTTTCACAGGGTATATGCCCAGTAGTGGGATTGCTGGGTCGTATGGTAGTTCTATTTTTAGTTTTTTAAGGAACCTCCATATTGTTCTCCATAGTGGCTGTATCAATTTACATTCCTACCAACAGTGTAGGAGGGTTCCCTTTTCTTGTGGAAGAAACATTCTTAATGAATTCTCCCCTATGGAAAACTCTGGAAAGTAGATTTACCATTACTAGATTCATAATCTTGAGTAAGCGTCTTAGTCTCTGCTGGCCTGTTTCATCTTTGGTAAAATAAGAATGATGATACATACACTCTAAGGCATATTGAATGACATAATCTGTTTTAAGCTCTTAGGGCTGTGCCTGACATACAGGTATTTTGTAAGTGTTCCTTTCTATGCCACTTCCCTCCTCTGTTCCCAGCACTGGCTAATAATTTGTGAGGTCCAGTGCAACATGGAAATGAGGGCTCCCTTGTTCAAAAATTATTAAGAATTTCAAGACAGCAACAGGAGAACATTAAATCAAGTGAGGGGTCCTTCTAAGTGCAGAGCTCTGTGTTATTTCATAGGTTGTACACTCACAAAGCCAGCCTGGCTCGCTCCCCTAAGGTTGCAAGTTTCCATTTGTCTATTCTTTTTTTTTTTTTTTTTTAGCGGTATGCAGGCCTCTCACTGTTGTGCTCTCTCCCGTTGCAGAGCACAGGGTCCGGACGCGCAGGCTCAGCGGCCATGGCTCACCGGCCCAGCTGCTCCGCGGCATGTGGGATCTTCCCGGACCGGGGCACGAACCCGTGTCCCCTGCATCGGCAGGCGGACTCTCAACCACTGCACCACCAGGGAAGCCCCATTTGTTTATTCTTCTACTAAATTTAAAGTCACTCTTCAGTTTGACAATTGACAGGGAAATAAATTCAACTAACGAGGGCTTATGTGTGCTGTTTTTCAATGCTGGTTCACTTTTAGTCAAGCTGTTGAGTGTTAGTGACCCTAGGGCTCTTATAAAGGAACTGTTTTAATCTGCCATAGTTTTTCCCTGGTTTGTATCATTTTCAACGTGGAGGAATTGAAACAAAATACCTTAGTTGTCTACAAGTAATTGGACCCTTGATGATAGCCAAAGAGGCACTTAATTCAAAAGTACTTTATCTAGACTTATCAAATAGCAATCGCAAAGAAAGCAGGATAGCTTTAAATTGGTGTCTTAGATCCCATACTGGAGAGTTTGAAGGAACTGGTCCAGATGTCTAAGAGTAAAATACCCAAAGAGGAAGACCTGGTCTCCAAACCACAGAGCCCCAGCTCTGCCTGTTATTCCTTCTTTATGGATGCATCAGCATGTCCTTTAATGGGTTTCTCAAAGTTTTCACAACCTATTTAAGAAAAAGTCCTGTAAAAAATCAAAATACTTTTGTGTGTGTGTGTATATATATATATATATATATATTCATTCACACACACGCACAGAAATTTCCAAATTTTCTCTGTTGGAAGAAACACACACAGGCACAAAAGTCATCTTAACAGAAAGCAAAGAGAATGAACATTTATTGAGCACCTTCTAACCTTCCATGTCCCAGGTGTTTTATATTCATTGGAATATTAAAGCGTACGTTAGTTTTCATTCGTACATTTAATCCCAATACACACAAGACCTTTTTTTTTTTTAAACAGTGGAGAAACAGGTTCAGAGCAGTTATTTAACCTGCCCAAAGTCACAGTTAGCAAGTTGGAGGGTCTGGATTGAGAATTTTACCCGACTCCAAAGCTCATGTATCAAAATCCTATTCAGTTTAAATGATTAAAAATTCAGGGGTCCAATCTGTCACAGTATCTTTGAATCAAACACCAAACAAACAAAACGCAAACTTTAACATACTTGCTAATCATATTAGTTTACATGGTCGCCTTGCTGTCACCATAATTTCCATCCTTTCCTCCAACTCCATCAGCATAAATCATTCAGCGTCTAAGGGTTAGCAATTCTGCTAACAGTTGATCAGGAGAACAGGCTGGCTTCTAAGTAAAGATAAACAGTTAAAATTTGTGGTGTGGGACTCAATCCGAAGACCTTAAGAAAAAAATGAGCTGTTTGGTACGGCAATCTCTCATTCACTGCCGGGCGGGCGGGAACCCCCGCACGCTGGTCCGGAGGATTCCCAGCCGGCGAGTCCTTCGGAGCAGCCCGCGGGTCGGCGCAGACCGCGCAGGCGCCAGCGCGGAGCGGCTTCCCTGGAGACCGGGCGGAAGCGGTCGGAAGCTGCCCTGCGGTTGGCCGTTGGGGCGGGACACAGAAGCAGGGGGTGGAGCCCGAGGAAGAAGGCGACCGCGACGAGGAAGAGGACGCGGCTCGGGCCATGGAGCGGGCCGAGGCGGGGGCAGCCGGCAGCTCTCCGGGTGCGCTGGGGCCTGAGGAGCCCGGCGGCCTCCCTTGGTGTAAATGAGCAGCGCGGGGCGGGAGGACTCCCGGGGCAGTGGCGGCGGCCGTTGGGGTGCGACCGTCCCGCCCGGCTCGGGTCCTTTCGTCTTCCCGGCTCCGCTGAGAGAGCTGCCCTTCGCTGCCCGGTGTTTTGAGGCCAAGATCCCGAGAGGGATTTTTTTGACCAGTAGGAGTAGGGTGGGCGCGTCAGTTGGTTAATCGAGGTTGCATTTGTAATCCCTCAAACAGCCCAGTGAAAGCGGAAGAGTCCCCGGCCGCCTAAAGGTTGCAGAAGCGGGGGAACTTGTCGCCCGTTTGGCAAAGGTTGGGGCCCGGGCTCAGCCCAGACGGGAAGGGACGGCTCCGCTCGGAACCGGGGACGAGGCACGTCTGCAGTGGCCGCCTCTCCGGTGACCCACTTCCAACCTCTGGACCCTACTTTGCAGCGCGCCAACCCCCGGGCCTGGGGCCAAGGCTCTCCTTCCCTGCCTCCTAGACCCCCGCCCCCTTTTTTAAAAACTTAAATTTTGTAATAATTTTAGATTTACAGAGAGATGCACAGATAGCTTTTCGTAACTTTAATATCTTACATCACCATGATACATTTGTCAAAACTAAGAAAGTAACATTGGCATACTATTAATGAAAGGACAAGCTTTATTCAGATTTTACCAGTTTTTTTCCACTTAATTTTTTTCTGTCCGGGCTCCAAACCAGAAAACCACATTGCATTTAACCTGCCTTGTTTTTTTATTTGTTTGTTTTTTGGGTTTTTTTTTGCGGTACGCGGGCCTCTCACTGCTGTGGCCTCTCCCGTTGCGGAGCACAGGCTCCGGACGCGCAGGCTCAGCGGCCATGGCTCACGGGCCTAGCCGCTCCGCGGCATGTGGGATCTTCCCGGACCGGGGCACGAACCCGTGTCCCCTGCATGGGCAGGCAGACTCTCAACCACTGCGCCACCAGGGGAGCCCCCTGCCTTGTTTTTAACTGGTGTTAAGAGCTGGAATCTCCTCTGTCTTATCCCTCTGCCCCTTGCCTCAAGACATGAACCACTTTTTAAAATCCAGGAAATATTTACTCTGTCTTTCAATGTAGCAAGTATTTATTGGTAGTCTATTATATGCCAGGCTCTGTTTTAAGTATTGGGTATTCAGCATTGAACCAGCTAATCTTGATCTCATATGGGAGCTAAATGTAGTCCATTGGGACCCATAGGTTCCGTCTTGTGCTGCTTTGTATTTCAGATTATTTTTTTATTTTAAGGACATGCCACTTAGAATACCTTTTAAGTTGGTTGAAAGATCAGTGTTTAAACTTTTCTGCCCCTTGCAACTTACTCTAAATGTTCTCATAAACTTCCAAGTCCTAGGATTACCTCTTGCAATCTTCCATTATTGATAAAGTTTTTTCCTTAAATTTATTACTATCCTGAGAAAAATATAGTATACAAAGAAATAGTAAGTAAACAGGACTGAAGACTCTACTGTGGGTGGAGTTTCTCTCATGTCTGTAATTTTTAGATGCTTTGACACGTGATAAATCCAGGAAAAAAACTTTAAAAATCACTCTGCATTCTTCTTTCTCAGTTGCCATGTTTTAAGGGGCTGGCAGTTGCTCAGAGGAGATAAACAGCCTGAATGTATTTTTATATTTCTTTGCATATTGTGCCGCAGTCCATGATCAAGTGGTGCCAGCAGGAAGTTCTTCATCTAGAGTCATAGTACACGTGGATCTGGATTGCTTTTACGCACAAGTAGAAATGATCTCAAATCCAGAACTAAAGGGCAAACCTTTAGGTAATTCTGGAGTTTGATACTATTTTCTTTGTGTAATAGGATTCATTATTTATTATGTTTATTATATTATGATTTATTAACCATATTAATAAATGTTGGAAGCAGTTCTATGATGCTTTATAGACAGTAATCTTTGCTTCACTACAGGTGTAAACTTTATAATCGTTTAATAAATGGTGAACATGACACAAGTAGTATAGTTAACCAAACGGATGAACAGAGAGACCATGATAAACTTTTAGTCTTTTTCTCAATGTTTGGAATTTTACAACCGTCTTATCTTAAGAACAATCTCTCATTAATTTTAATGGAAGTTGTCATCTGTTCTCCCACTTTGAAATCAACTCTTGAATTGTGTAATATTCGACAAAATAGTTGGATTTTGAACAGAACCCAAAATGTTAAGGCATACAGTACAAGCTTTCCATAAAATAATAAGTATCTTTTAAAATAAAAGGCAAAGAGAAATTTTACATTGGGGATTTACTTACTATTATGTTGGCTTTTTAAAAAAAACTTTCTTTTTTTTATTATATCTTAAATTGGGAAAGTAATTTAAATTTCTAAAAATTTCTTTTATGCATGTAGTAAGGATTTATCTTTTAGTAAAAGCATAAAGAGCAATTTTGGTTCACCTGCTGCTTCCCTCTGGTGTCTATTTTGGTTTTGATAAGTCCCCAGTTCAGCTCAGCCTAGTCGATTTACTAAGGAACAGAGGGATGACTGATGACTAGTTTTTGGTATGCCAAGGTCAGTCTAGGATCTTTAAAATTAAGGCTGTCAAGGAGTTAGGATTAGGGGACCTCAATTTTCTTCTGAAGGCATTTCTAACTAGTAGCATGGTAACAAGATGTTCTGTAAGTAATGATTAGTAAAAAGGTATTGTGTAATTAAGATGCAGGAATGAATGATTACCAGGAAGTGAGGGATATAATGCTGAAAGTTTCTAGGAGAAAGCAGCATAGTCTTCCGTTTATACTCAGCAGATATATGACTACTTAACTTGGGCTGGTGACATAATGGTGAGTCCATTAATCCTGCATTAAAAGACTGCTTTTTTAGTTAAGGAAGTTACTAATCTGATTTTTTACATAGTTCACTGGTGAATCGTAAATTATTACTTTTGACTCAGTGCTTCTATTTTTGAGCATAATCTGATATATCAAAAATGTATGAAATAATGTTTCTTTGCCTTGTTTATAGTATCAACATTTTAGAAACAAAATGTCTTACATTAGGGGAATGGACATAACCTTTTTTTCCCATCTACATATTTGTGTTTTACATATTTTAGATGAACGTTACTTTAATAATGGTAAACAAGTAGTCAACTTGTGTAAAGAGAAAAGCAAATAATTTTAGCAATTTTAAGCTACTGGAAAACTAAAATTTTTAAAGTCTGTAGATGATCATAACTTAATCATTTTGATAAGGAGGGGGCTCATAATGCCACCTCACTGTCTATAATCTTTTCTGAAGATTACTATGAAGAACAGTTCAATAATTAGAACACTGATTGGGGGAGATCCCTAGTAATTGCTGTAGGTTGGCACTTGTAACAGAACATTGCTTTATATTCATTGGAAAGTTACTCAGGAGACAAGTTAGGTTTTCTAGCAGCAACCGGTAGTTAATCGTACTCAGTTATTTTCATCTGCTTTATTTTTTGGTAAAACATGGCCTAGAGTTATATATAAAGTTATATAGAGTTAATTCAATGTAACTTAATTTGGTTTTGTATTGTTTGAAAAAAATCCTCGAAGGATTTTATTTGTATCTTTTTGCAGAAGACTTCATAGAATTGCTTGTTTGTGGTAATTTTTGTTAAATTGTACTTCATAGAGCTTTGATGAATGGAGGCTGTATTTTTTAACTGAGAGCTTTTTATTCTTATCAAAACAGATGATATTACAACTTACAATTATAATATGGAATAAGTAAATTATATTTTAATTTTTAATCCTGCTCATAAAATATTTATTTTTCTCATAAAATATTTATTTCTTATAGGGGTTCAGCAGAAATGTTTGGTGGTTACCTGCAACTATGAAGCTAGGAAACTTGGAGTTAAGAAACTTATGAATGTCAGAGATGCAAAAGAAAAGTGTCCACAGCTAGTATTAGTTAATGGAGAAGATTTGACTCGTTACAGAGAGATGTCATATAAGGTTACAGGTACGTTACAGGTACAGATTATGGGCAATACACTTTCAGCATTAATTTTTATATAGGATGCCTGTTAACTACATGAATCTTTTAATAAATGTAAAATGCATAAGTCAGTTTCCTTTTATTTTGGGGCTTTCCCATTTAAAACAAATTTATATGAGAATGACTTAATATATTATGAGTAATGGTGACAAAAATGTATAGTTGGAAGGAATTTGAACTCTGTCACACTGATGTTTACATAAATATGAGAAAATGTAAAATAATTTTTAAGTGAGAAAATGGGAGAAGATAAACCAAAAAGAACCAGATATTTTAAATTATAAGTTTAAATGCCAAGTTTAAATAAACTATGAAGAAATATGCTGTACTCTAATGCACTAATGGTAGTTGAGAGAGGCTTCTGTAATGTTTGATTAACATAATTAAAAATCAATTTGTTAGGAAGTATTAGCAAAGATAAGGAGTATATTTTTTCTTAGATTTTATGTATATATTAAATATTTCAGTGTAGATAAACTCCCCCTTACTAAGGTTTGGGTTTGAATCTTAGTGTTTTAATAAATTACAGGAAAAATGAAACCATGTGTTGTACTGGCATATGGCAAATATATACAGTTTTAAAATGTATAAGGATCAGCTTTTTATTTATCTTGTTTGTTATTGTTTTAGTAAATTCCTTTTTTTTTTTTTTTTTTTTTTTTGCGGTACGCGGGCCTCTCACTGTTGTGGCCTCTCCCGTTGCGGAGCACAGGCTCTGGACGTGCAGACTCAGCAGCCATGGCTCACGGGCTAAGCCGCTCCACGGCATGTGGGATCTTCCCAGACTGGGGCACGAACCTGTGTCCCCTGCATTGGCAGGTGGACTCTCAACCACTGCGCCACCAGGGAAGCCCTGCTATTGTTTTTGTTTACTTGTTCTTTGGTTATTTGTAGCAGTTTTCAGATGAAAGCATTAAATATAATATCCAAGAGCTCTTAGGAATTAACAAGAAAAAGAAACTTAAGAAAAATGGACAAAGGATATGAATAGGCAATTAACAAAAAGAACAAATTCAACAATGTGGAAAAAGAATGCTCAAATTCATTAGTACCAAAAATAAGAATGTGAGAAAAAGTAGAAACAAAGTATTACAGCCTTTTCAAGAAAGCAATCTAGAAACATGTTTTGAAATTAAAGATACCTATTATATTCTTTAACCCAATAATACCACTGCTGGGGATTTATCTAATAGAACTAAAATAATGTATATGTACAAAAATGTTTCTTGTAGCATGGTTCATAATTGCTAAAAATATAGAATGAAAACAATTGCTCACCAGGATGAGAATGGCTAAATAACCTAAGACTTCTCTATGATAGAATATTATATGGCCATTAAAAAGAATGCATTGGTGCTGTACTGTTTGACTCATTGAGATTGCCTTGTTGAGTGAGTAAAAGGCAAGATGCAAAAACCAGTATCAGGTTTTTCCATATGTGTAAAACAATGACCCAAACCCCTTCCGCCACATATGTGTATATGTCTGTGTGTGAATAGACAATGTGCACAATTATGTGTGTGTATCTGAATATTCAGAAGTTAATTTTTACTGTACATAGAAGAGATGATATAATACAGACAGTGTGCATCTTGCCTTTGTTCTTGGTGATCTTTCATCTCATTCATATAGCTCTTCCTCATTCTTTTTAGTGCCTGCACAGTATTCTGTTGTATTTTGTCCCAAACTTATTTAACCATTCCTTTACTGATATGAAGACAGTATGTCCCACTTTATGCCCATTGTCCCTACGTAATTATTAATAGCACCTCCTTTTATTCAAAAGATATCTTGTAAATTATGTGGTTTCCCTGATAGTGAGGGATTATCTCTCTGTTACCAACTTTTTGCTCTTACAAATATATGCTTCAGTAGACATTTTCATACAGGAATTTTCACATACTTTCATGAAGATATCCTTAAAGTAAGTTCCTAAAGTTTAATTGCTAGATCAAAGATAATTTGTATTAGAAATACTGCTATATGTTGCACTTGAGGTTGTCCCAACATATTGCTAGTATGTATGACAGTATTAGATATTCATAAAGATTTTGCCTATAGGTAGAAAAAATAGTAAATCATTGTTTTGATTTGCATTTCTCTATAAGTAAGTGTGAGCATTTTTTCATGTATTTTTGGTCATTTATATATGTTTTCTGTGAATGGCCTTTTCACTTGGGCCCGTTTTTATTTAGATTGCTCCTCTCTTTTCTGATTGGTTTGTGTCATTGTTTGGGGAAGTTAAGGAAGTTAGCCCTTTGATGGCCATGTGTTATAAATATATTTCCAATTTGTGTTTCATCTTTTTTACTTTTCCAATTTGTGTTTTGTCTGACATTATGGTGTCAGACTTATCAGTCTTTCTCTTATGATTTCTGTGCCACTGCAACTCTTCACAGTGAAAATATCTACTGGAAATTCAATGAGTAAATCTCAGTTTTTATGCTGATTCTTAACTTATAAAGTAGTATCTTGAAAGAATTAAAAATGCACTAATAGAATAACAATAAATATTCTAAGCATGATTTATGCATCGATAAAATGTTATTTTGTTAATTTTTTTCATGGTATTTTCTGAGTTGAAATAGGAACATAGCCTAACAGTCCTATACTGAATTTATTTCAGACCAATTTATGATGTATAACCTTATTGTTTACTTCATATTTTTATTCTACAGTATTACATTTTTGTCTAGATAGTTTTTTCTCTAATTATAACTCCTCTCTTTGGCCTTGTGTAATCATATGTTTAATAAATGCCTCTTGTTTATGGAGTTGACAAGTTGACAGCAAAAAAGAGGTTAACTTCAGGAATGGATAAGTGATTTATTCCTATGACCTAGTAATAGAACCAATATAATCAATCAATATTCAGCGATCCACCAGCTTTGTGCATGATTTTGTACTTAACTTGCTTTTCTCCTTAGCACTTAACTTGTTCTTTGTTTTTTATATAGTATTGTTTTGATAAACGTTTATTTTCTACCTGTTACTGCTGGACATCAGGTATCTACTTTTGGGGAAGAAAAGCAGAAATTGATGAGGGAAATTCAAAAGAATCCTTTTATATGGTCAGACACCTTGTCAGTTTTTCCTCAGAGTAGATATATAGTTTTCTCTAGGTAGGTTGAAAGTGATTTTTGGTGGTCACCAGATCACACTGTTGTCTTTATTAATTGTTTTCTCCTGCTGTTATCAGTGTTGGCATCAATAAAACAGAGCTTTCATATTATAGGACTTTAAGAACCTATGCATTTTTATATAATAAGAGGCTAATAATTTGTTTTCTGCCATCCAGCTGGTATCATAGGTGATTTAGAGAGAAGTGAAAATTCTTCTTAATGATTTCAAATTATTAGTTTTAATCCTAAAAATGAGAATTGGTAAGTCTTTTTGAACTTATTTCAAATCTTGGTTCAGCTTGATTTAGTAAACATTTGAGTTACGGACTAGGCATTCTGTTAGAGGCTGGGCATTCAAATACATGTAAGTCATGGTCCATCTCTGCCCTTAGGAATGTGCTAGAGGGTGACTAATCAAAAAGTATTGCATTGTAGTATATTTTGAAAATTAAGTAACTTTTCTCTTTGGATTAGTATTAACTGGAAATTTAAAATTTTATTTTGTTTTGCCTTTTTAAAATTCTTATGAAAAACATAGCTAGAATATATTATTACTTGTTTTTACTTTTCTAAGCAGACTATAATTTATTCTTTGACCTACTGCTTCAAGATCATAATTAACTATAAGCATTGATGTTTAATGTAGTACAGATAGAGAAATTATAGGTATAGGGGATTGAGAAATTTATTGCTATGAGTATCTGCCCAGGAAATGTTATGTTTGGACTTATTTTGTTGGAAAATACTGCCTTTACTCAGAATGTGGTACAGAAAAAAAAATTCCAGTTAACTGAGGACTTCATTAAAGATATTATGGGACTGTGAATATATGTAAAACCTTTAACAACATACTTTGTTATTTTTTAAGTATAAAAGAGGTAAATCTATTCTAGTTACAACTTCAGTTACATCTGTGCTCCAATGTTATTTTAATTTAGAGTTGTTGGAAGAATTTAGTCCAGTTGTTGAGAGACTCGGATTTGATGAAAATTTTGTGGATCTAACAGAAATGGTTGAGAAGAGACTAGAGCAGCTTCAAAGTGATGAACCCTCAGCACTGACTGTGTCGGGTCATGTATACGGTAATCAGTGTAAGTGGGTTCTTATTCATTCTATTTAGTAACTAAAAGTATCTACATTTCTTAATGTTCAGTCAGTTCAGAGAGTTGATTATGTCTTTCTGAAAGTATTCTGGCTTTTGTTGGATGTATTAGCCATATTTCAGCAGTCTAAGATGATTAGAATCAGGTATTGCTATTCCATATTAAATAGGCAGAAAATTGTATTTTGATGACATTTAGCTCTGTGCTTTGCGCACTTTTCATTTCTCTGACACAGTCCTGTATTACGGTTTTTATTTTATTTTTTGGCTGCATTGCATCTTTGTTGCTGTGCGCAGGCTTTCTCTAGTTGTGAGTGGGGCTACTCTTTGTTGCGGTGCACGGACTTCTCATTGCAGTGGCTTCTCTTGTTGCGGAGCACGGGCTCTAGGTGCATAGGCTTCAGTAGTTGTGGCACGTGGGCTCAGTAGTTGTGGCTTGCGGGCTCTAGAGTGCAGGCTCAGTAGTTGTGGTGCACGGGCTTAGTTGCTCTGTGGTCTGTGGGATCTTCCTGGACCGGGGATCGAACCCGTGTTCCCTGCATTGGCAGGCGGATTCTTAACCACTGCGCCACTAGGGAAGTCCCTGTGTTATCGTTTTTAAAGAGGATGACTCTTTAGGTCATCCTTAAGTTACAGGAGTTGGCTTTTTAGAGTAATTTTTGATTTTCTTAAAACCATTTTTAAGCAAAATTTTAGGTAGACTAAATTTGCCTTTGCTGCCTCTTTGCTTGTTCACTTCTATTCTCCAAAGGCATCAAGACCCTCTCAAGATAGCCCTTGTGGAAGCTTGTCCAGGCCTACCTGCCATCTTTTGCAAGCTCATATTTAATCAGTTCAAATAATCTTTGCCAACTCTTAGCAAGAAAACAGAATGGTTCCTCTCCTTCGCGTATTAAAGTATGAATGACTGATGGTATTTCCAGGGGTATTTGCATTTGAAGATAAGCTGCAATCAACTCTACTGAATATCTAATTAGGCTTTCAAACATCTTGTGACTGCTGGTGACTTCCAAATCATACCACGTAGAAGGCAAGCTACGCTGCTTTTCTCTAAGACTTGTCCTGACATACTTGCTCATAGGTCTCAGCCAGCATGTGCTTTCTCTTATTCCCCTTTTTTGAGTGCTGGTGGATCAATCTTCAGTCATTATCCACCTCCCTGATATTAAAGAAGAAAAGAAGTAGAGCTACCATTCTGTCTTAGAAGAAGATATGAAGCTTTCATGTGTCTTTTGTACCTGTGCTCTTTTGTCACTTACAAGGTCTGGGTAGCAAGAAGGTTCCAAATGTGTTTCTGTATAATTTTTAAAGCAAACTTAGATTCTATTTGTTAGAACATATTACAGAGAGCTAGGTCTTATATCCTAAAATATCTAATTCTTCCTGAATTCTTCTTTCTCCTCCACATAAGATTGTATTAAAAATTTTTTTTAAACCTACAGAAAAGTTGACAGAATGGTACAATGAGAACAGTCAGTATGCCCTTCCTTGTAGATACTCCCGTTGTTATCATTTTGCCACATTTGCTTTATCTTGCTGTTTATTGACTGGTTGATAGATTGTGAGCCACTATTACAGACATCATAACACTTGAAATGTAAATACTCCTGAGGATAAAGACTGTCTCATATAACTCTAGTGTCATTTTCACACCTAAGGAAATTTGTTTCTATATAATTTCCCTATACTTTTAATAAAAGATCTCTTAAACTATATACAAATCCAAAATTGTTTTTAATAGCACATACCACTAGTGTGTAAAGTTTAGATTCAGATCTTTAAAGCTGTAATGTTAGCTTTATCATTAATGTAACACTTTTACTTTTATGCTTACTTCCAGATAAACATGAGTAAAAGTTCTACTAATGTCTGTCGGAATTTTTTATGAGATCAATTTTTGTAATCTGTTAATCATTCAGCATTCCCAGTATGCATTTGCTATCACAGGCCTTGGAATTCACTTGTGGTAGTTACTTTACAGAATTCCTGTGAAGGACAAGAGAGATTAGTTAAGTGTGTAGCAGTATGGTGGTAGGGAAGGGGGGTTGGATATAGATTAAGCCCTTTATCTTTTTAAAACTCATTTGTTAAAAAGAAAATTAAAATTTGTGATGGTGACTTTTAACAACATTGGCTGTTTTTATAGCTATAAACCTGCATGACATCTTGCACATCAGACTACTTATTGGATCTCAGATTGCAGCTGAGATGCGGGAAGCCATGTATAACCAGTTGGGTCTCACAGGCTGTGCCGGAGTGGCTTCTAATAAATTATTGGCAAAATTAGTGTCTGGCATCTTTAAACCAAATCAGCAAACACTCTTACTACCTGAAAGTTCTCAAGATCTCATTCATAGTTTGAACCACATAAAGGAAATGCCTGGTAAGACAAGTATATTTGAAAAATATATATTGGTTTTATTGTATTTCTTTAAGTTTAAAAATTACAGCTACGTGTAATTAATTCTTAGAGCCTGTGTACTTGGCTCTTGGTGAAAACCAAAAAACCTGACGTTTTCTGGAGGGAATCTATATTAGGAATCTATATATATGAAAGTATTTTCCTAGTTTTACCTACTTTTGTATAGTTTGAATATGATCATGAAAGTTATAACCTGGAAGCGTATGGTCCTTTATCACAGCATTAATTTTTTTCCTGTGATAAAGTATGACTGAGTTTTAGTGTAAGAACTTTGTCATAGGAGTTTCTCTAATGAGAAGATTTGTTTGTTTGCTTTCTGGATCGAAGTTGTATTTGGGATGGTTACTACCTCCAGATGTAAATGTGTGGTATTGTGTATAGAAATCAGTCAAGTTAGCTAATAATTAGCAAATGGTAATGAATTTTAATTGCTCTAGTGACAGTCTTTCTTTACATGAATAATAACTATGATTCTTCAATACTTCCACATTGTTATGTAACAGGTGGTAAAATTTTCATTTTATCAATATCAAGACAGCATTTATTGGTTGTCTCCTTATTCATTATATTATACTACGGTTGTTAGGTTTTCAAGGTGGTTCATAACTCAGAGGCCTTGAGCAGAACAACAACCTAATTTTTAATAAAGTTTGATCTTAGCAAAATACCAATTATGGTATCAAAAGACGTGGTTGATATCTTTATAATATTTTAATTGGCTAATTTTAAAGAGAAAAACTATTGTAACACCGTATGCATCTCTTTTTGCTTAGGTATTGGCTATAAAACTACTAAACGTCTGGAAGCACTGGGTATCAGTAGTGTGCGTGATCTTCAAACCTTTTCATCCAAAATATTAGAAAGGGAATTAGGAATTTCAGTTGCTCAGCGTATCCAGAAGCTCAGTTTTGGAGAGGATAACTCTCCTGTGACACCCTCAGGACCTCCTCAGGTATGTGGCGATGATGTTCATTTTAATTGAATACTGGTTGTCACATTATTTGAGGTAAAGATTTCTAGTTTTACTACTGTGTTCTTACTATTCTAATTTGCTTTTTAGGTTAGTACATGATCCCTTTCCTATGAGAAGGCTATTTATTATAGTAGATTAATAAATATTCTTAAATTGAATCTAAGAATTAGTATTTAAGTCTCAAGTTAGCCACTGTGATTGAACACTACTTAATTTTAATAGCCTATATTAAAATTTTAATAGCCTATATTGTATACAGGAGGCAAGATATTTTAATTTTTAAAAATCTTGTTTTCAGAGTAGTCTAATGGTTTAGGAAATGGAGAAAGGTATAATCACCCAGATAACATTGATTAATTTTTTTCCTGAGGGATAATAATATATACATTATCTCATTTAATCTTCACAGTGAATCTTCCAGGTAGGTAGTATTATAGTTTGTTCATACCTTTTCCCCCCTCCCTTACTCCCTCTTCCTCCCATTATTTTTTTAAGATGAAGATACTGTACTTTAGAAAGGTTAAATAACTTGCCCAAGGTTAAACTCAGATTCAAGTCCTAGGAGATTAAGAGCCTCACTGTAATCGTACAAGAAAGCGTGGCATTGGTACTAGAGCTTTGTAATTTTCTTGACTTCCAGTGCACTTTCTAGTGGAGTACAATAACTTGCAGATAAAAAGATTTAATATAAAAGTGAACTAAATGGCTCAAACTAAGTACATGAGGTAAGTTAGTAAAGAATGTGTTGAACATTTATTTGACATATACACTGATAATTGGATATGTTTATTTGGGTTTTTATTAATCCTTATTTGTGCTTCTTTGGTAGTCCTTTAGTGAGGAAGATTCATTCAAAAAATGTTCATCAGAAGTTGAAGCTAAAAATAAGATTGAAGAACTACTTGCTAGTCTTTTGAACAGGTGATTTTTCCATTTTGCCATATCATCTTATAGATTCTGTGTATAGTACATGGAAAGAATACTTGATGTTCTATCTTGGAACTTACCGATTAACTGGAGACTAAACATGCAAAGATAGATCATTATAAAGTAACAGATGTTTTTAACTAAATTTAATTCATCTACTTCCATTGGTCTTAATTTTAGTAACATTGTGGTTTACTGTGGATCTTAAGCTGCTGATCATTAACCTAAGGGAGTTGTATGGGTATCTCTAGAATCACGGCACCTATAAACTTTGTGATGATTGAGGATAGGAAATTGATGGAGAAAGCAGAAGAACCCTTTTATCTCCTGTGCCTCGGACCATGTGAAAGAAAATGGAGTCAGATGAAGGAATAGCTTAATGGGATTATGTGTGAGCAGTGAGAGTGATTGTGGGTATGTGCAGGGTTACTGGCCTATAAATACATAAAGAGTGTCAATTGGGATTATGAGTATACAAATAGCATTGCATAAACTGAACAAGACATTGAGTTTTCTGATGCTCCTTTGCCATCATATATATATTTCTCAGTACTCCATTTCTTTTCCTCCCATTTCTTTGATTTCTCAAAGTGAGGTGTCAGGGGTCTAACAGTTCTGGGTAGGTGTGCTTCTGTAATGATGCTAGGATGGCTAATGTGACTAGAGAAGATGGTTTTTGGATGACTGTAACTCTCAGAAAACTGATAGAGTGAAATTTCCTTCAACTTTGCAGTCATGCAACATGCATTGCAATCCCATGTCTTGAGCATGGCCGTGCAGCTCATCATTTGCTGCATGCAACTGTCTGGCTATATGACCCAGCTTCAGTGATATGACTCAGGCTGAGCCTGTGACTATGCTAGTGAAACTGGGTTATCTGCTTTGTTTCAGCTAAATATAAGACTACTGTGAAATGCCTGGTCACTGGAAAAAGTTGTGCACATAGAGAAACCACAAGAAGTATACATTTTATAGGTTCTCTTATTTGAAGCATCAACCCAGAAATGACTCTAGATGCTCTAAACCTGTGAAATAACTATTAACCATTTCTCCTTATCTCTGCTTGGCATTCCCTTTTCTATATAATGGCCCCTTATATCAGTGACTGAGTTGTATAATGCCATCTAAGTAACTGGCAAAAAAAAAATTGTGCATGTGTGTGAATGTTCTCAAGCATATAATGATTAATACTATAGATATGTAAGAGGTATAAAATCATACATCTAGGCACTGGTCCATTAATCCATTCTCTAGGCACTGGTCTTAAGATTGCTTAGAGTATAACCTTTTTCTAGTATGTCTTAATTAGTTATAGGAACCAAATTACACTCTTTGAGTTGCATATTAACTTAATAGAACTGGAAGATATTTAAACTAGTAACATGTTTACAGGAACCATTTAAGATATTATCTTAATAAAGCAGCAGTCAAGAAGTTTTGTGATAAAGCAATAAGAAAAAAATTGTTTACTACAAAAATCCAAATTTTCTAATTCAAAATCAGTTTGAGTATATTTAATAATACTTGTATTTTATGTTTGTGACACATATAGAAAGGAAAATGTTATTCTTTGATGACATTTGTTTTCTCTAGTAATTAGATTTTCTACTTTATAAGTGGATTTTCCATGTCATTAAAAGTTTTGTTTTCAACACTAAAACCAAGATTATTTGGATGGAACACTTTTTAAGATGCATGGACAAGTACTTACCTTCCTAAATATAGTGTATAATTAATCTTTCACATTATTTCTCTAAAGCCATATAATGGTGATATTACTGACTCCCTTGGATCTATTTGAGGAGTGCTTTTTGACAGAAATAATCTCATTAAATTTTTTTTTCTTTTTGTAATCTTATTTTTTTTACATGTGTAAAAAATTGTCACTTTTTGTATATTTGCTTCTGTCAGTAAATGATTCTCTGTTTCTTAAATTTCCTGCTGATTTTAATATGTTGCTTTTAGTTACGTTTTGGATTTAGATTGTAAAATGTCTTATTATTATATCTTATCTCTGTTCTTTTTCTGATAGCAATCAATTCTGCATGAGGCCTGAGAGCCTTATTTAAGTTTCAGATCTTTATTATGTAGACTTTGTGAAGTTTGCTTGGACTATTCAGGGACCTTTATTGCCTACTGCCTAATTATCAACTGTATTTAAAATTGTTACAGTTACTAAATCTGGCACCTTTAGGTAAATGAGGTATATTGGACCATTAAAAAAACTTTAGATAATACTTTTTCTAATTCCTTGTTTCCTCTTTCTCTTGATTTTTAGAGTCTGCCAAGATGGAAGGAAGCCACATACAGTAAGATTAATAATCCGTCGGTATTCATCTGAGAAGCACTATAGCCGTGAGAGTCGTCAGTGCCCAATTCCATCCCACATAATTCAGAAGTTAGGGACAGGTAATGGACTAATTTTCTGATAATTTAATTGGCAGGTCGAACTCTTAAAAAAACAAACTTTGAGTTAGAAATATGATCCAAAGATGGGTAGTCTTCACAGGGAGTTTTGGGTATCCAGTTGTTTTCCATGTGGGTATCCAGTTGTTCCACAGAATTTGTTGAAAAGAATGTTCTCTCCTCTTTAAATAGCCATAGCACCATTGTCAAAAACTAATTGACTGTAAATGTAAGGGTTTATTTTTGACCTTCTTATTCCATTGATCTATATGTTTATCCTTACACCAGTTCTATCCTGCCTTGATACTTTGTTGTAAGTTTTGAAATTAGGTAGTGTAAGTTCTCTAGCTTTGTTCTTTTATGAATAAGAATTTGATTTCTTTATTTGTTATAAGTTTATTCTGATTTTCTATTCATTTTGAGTCAGTTTTGGTCATTTGTATCTTCTAGGAATGTATGCATTTCATCCAAGTTGTCTAATTTGTTGTCATGAAGTTGTTAATATTCCCTTATAATCCTAATTTTTGTAGGGTCTATAGTGATGTCCTCTCTTTCATTCTTGATTTTGGTAGTTTGTGTATTCTTTTTTTTTTTTCCCTTGGTCATTCTAGCAAAGGTTTATCAGTTTGTTAATCTTTTCCAAGATTCAACTTTTGGTGTCATTGATTTCTCAATTGTCTTTCTACTTTCTATTTCATTTATTTCTGCTCTGATCTTTGTTATTTTCTTCTTTCTGCTTGCTTTAGGTTTAATTTGCCTTTCCACTCCTTGTTTCTTAAGATGGAAGCTTACATTATTTATTTTATACTTACCTTCTTTTCTAATAATTCAAGTTTAAAGTTATACATTTCCTTCTAAGCAGTGCTTTAGCTGCATTCCATAAATTTTGTTGTGTTTCTTTTTTTTTTTTTTTTCTCTCTTTTTGTGGTACACGGGCCTCTCACTGTTGTGGCCTCTCCCGTTGCGGAGCACAGGCTCGGACATGCAGGCCCAGCTGCCATGGCTCACAGGCCCAGCTGCTCCGCGGCATGTAGGACCTTCCCGGACCGGGGCAGGAACCCGTGTCCCCTGCATCGGCAGGCGGACTCTCAACCACTGTGCCACCAGGGAAGCCCCTGTTGTGTTTCTTTTTCATTAACACTAAAGTAGTTTCTAATATCCATTGTGATTTCCTCCTTGACCCTTAAACTTATTTAGAAATTTGCTGTTTAATTTCCAAATATTTGATTATTTTTCAAATTTCTTTTTGTTGCTGATTTCCATTTTGATTTTAGTTGATCAGAGAACATACTTAAAGTAACTTCAATCCTTTTACATATATTGTGCCTTATTTTGTTGCCTAGCATATGGTCTACCCTGGAGAATGTTCCATTTGCATTTGAAAAGAAGAGTTGAGCAACACCATTCTACTTAACTAAAATTTATGGACTACTTCTCCAAAATAGCATTTTTGAATGACAGTTTGTCTGGATATATAACCCTTTACTGGTTTCTTTCTATACTTTGAATACAGTATTCCATTGCTTTCTGCTTTTCATTATTTTTGATGAGGAGGCAGCTGTTAATAGCTTAATCAGGAGAGATTCCTGTTAATAGTTCCAATCAAGAGAGAATAACCACACAGAAATCTGGACAGGGAAAGTTTCAAAGAATTACTAAATTATGATAGGGGAGTGACTATAAAGATATAAAGCTACTCTAAGAGGTACCTGAGGGCTAAGGAAAAGTATCCAAGGAAGGGCAAACTTGGAAAAGAGAGTCCTCTTACCCCTCAAGGAGAAGGTGTGGTTGCAGAACACTAAATGGTAGAGAAATCCTTTGAGTTACCTGGCCCAGAGCTGGTCCATAGTTATTGGGCAAAGAGAATACCACGCTCTGATCTACAGATGAGCTGAGGCTGATTGGTGGGTGCACAGGAGGTGTTGGGATGTTGGGAGTTTGCTCACCGGCAGGGCAGCGCACGAGCTGGGGTATGCAGGTGTCCATGTTGGGAGGGCTTCTGTTAACAATCCTCCAGGATGTGGGCAAGCTGAGACTGGTAGGTGTTTATGCTGAAGGAATCTTCATTCTTCTGCTAGTGCAAAGGTGGAGGGTATGGTGTCTGCATAGGAAGAGCTGGAGGAAACAACTTTCTGTGGCATATGCAAGTCAAGCCTATTAGGTGGGTATGCAGGAATAGTCAGGGTGCTGTTTATGGCACAGGCCTGGTATGTGCAGTGTTTGAGTTGCTAGTGCCATGGTAACATGGTCACTAGGCTTGGACTGGGGCTGGAGGTTGCTGAGGGACGGAGCGTTCCACAAACATGTGGTATGGCACAGCACTATTGGATATTTCCACACATATGTACTGCACACAGACCATGTTATGGGAGCAAGAAAAGGTAAATGACAGTACATCAGAACCAGGAGGAGAAACACCCTTTCTCCTTTAATGGTCCTCCAGTTCTCCCTACTGACAAAACTTAACAGTTGAGTTCAATGTAAAAAAAATTTTAGAGTCCAACGCATCATCACACAGCAGTTACTGAAGGGTGATTTGTAGCTGAGAGGCAATAAATTGTTACCAGGCACAGTTGTATTGTTGTTCTCCTTTACGTGATGAGTTATTTACCTCTCTGTCTTTTTCAGCAGTTTGACTATGGTATATCTAAGTGGTTTTGTGTGTGTGTGTGTGTGTGTGTGTGTGTGTGTGTGTGTGTATTTATCCTACTTGGGATTTATTGAGATTCTTAATTCTGTAGACTAAATTTTTAAATGAAATATGGCGAGTTTGGGGCTCTTATTTCTTCAAATATTCTCTCTTCTTTTTCTTTCCTTTCCTTCTGGGACTCTCATTGCACATATGATGGTATGCTTGATAATAATGTCCTATAGGTGTGTGCAATTCTATTCATTTTCCTTCAGACTTTTTTTCTTCTTTATCAGGTTAGATAATTTCTTTTGAGCTGTATTCAAGTTCTCTGATTCATCTGTCACTTCAAAACTGTTGTTACACATCTAGTGATTTTGTTGTTGTTGTTTTGGTTACTATACTTTATAACTCTAGAATTTCCATTTGTTTTGTTTTGTTTGTATGTTTGATTCTGTTTCTTTATTGAGACTCCCTCTTTTTTGGTAGTGGTTATTATCTTACTTTAATTCCTTAAAATGATCTTCTTTCTTTGAAAATATCTATAAGAGCAACTTTGAAGTCTTTGCTAAATTGAACTTAAAGTCAGTTTCTATTGACTGCTTTTTCTGCCTAAGTATGAATCACATTCCTGTTTTTTTTTCTTTTGGTATGTATTATAATGTTTTTTTTTTTTTTTTTTTTTTTTTTTTTGCGGTACGCGGGCCTCTCACTGTTGTGGCCTCTCCCGTTGTGGAGCACAGGCTCCGGATGCGCAGGCTCAGCGGCCATGGCTCATGGGCCCAGCCGCTCCGTGGCATGTGGGATCCTCCCGGAACGGGGCACGAACCCGTGTCCCCTGCATCGGCAGGCGGACTCTCAACCACTGTGCCACCAGGGAAGCCCTATAATGTTTTGTTGAAAATTGGACTAGATAACGTACTCTAGAAACTCTGGATTTGGATTTTTTTCCCTGTGGGCTTTTTTTTCCTTTTCTTTCTTTGTAACCTGTCTGGACTTAAGCTACCTCCCCTGTGATGTGTTGCCCCTGATCTCTCTGCTTAACTTTTTTTCTTTTTAATTTAAATTTAAATTTTTAATTTTGTTTTCTTAGGAGATTACCCTGTGTCTGCATAGTTTGGTGGTTAGACAATAATTGGTCAAAGGTTAGCTCAAATACTACAGCCTGGAAGGCTTTCATTTTCTGTCAGCAGACAAGTGCTTGGGTTGGAGAGCACTTTCAAAATTTAGGCCTTTTTCAAATCTGCCTTGGCCTTTATTTTCGGCTCATCCTTCTTGCATCTCCCCTGGTATGCTTGCTGCCATTCTGGTGAGAGATGTGTGGAAAGCTTGGCTCCTCTCTGTGTGTGCAGCTCTCAGTCAGCTGGGGTTGTGAGGAGAGCTTATCTAGTCCCTCTGTGGTTCTCTCATTTTCAGATCTCCTGGTTAAGTTTATGGCTGGTCCACTGATCTTTCACTCATCCCAACCACAGTTGCAACCTCAGGCTCAAGAGCTATGTGATTTCCTTTGTTTCCTACCAAGTTTGTTCATTTTTCTGGCAACACTGCTGGGTGTGGGCTTTTGCCCTCTACCTCAAATCAGGTCAGTCCTTTCTGGCAGCAAAGCTTCCGGCTTTCACAGCCAGCCTCATCCTGGTAAAACTACTATACAAACTGCACTGTGTAAATGGGGATACAAGCAACTCCAACCAATAAGGCTGCTGTCCCCACTTCATTACCTAAGTTCCAGCAGCTTTTCATAAATCAGTGCTTCTCACTTCATTTGCCTTTGGTTCATTCCAGAATCTCAGAATGATTATTTTTGACCATTTTGTTCAGTTTTATTTTAATTTTATGGGGAGATTTTCTGACCTCATCATTCTCCCATAACTAAAAGTTCCATATTTCAAATCTTCTGAAAACTTTAACTCATTTGGCAGTTGGTGTTAATGTTGAGATGTCCCAGTTCAGTAAATAATGTCAAGATGTCCCAATGATATCTATTTAGGATTTTAACTTCTTAATCTAAGCAATATAAATTAGATTAAGCTCTTAATATCAATTATGATATAATGTGTTTAGATATTGTCTTCTTAAACATTTTATTTAGGAAATTATGATGTGATGACCCCAATGGTTGATGTACTTATGAAACTTTTTCGAAATATGGTGAATGTGAAGATGCCATTTCATCTTACCCTTTTAAGTGTGTGCTTCTGCAACCTTAAAGCCCTAAATACTGCTAAGAAAGGGACTATTGATTATTATTTAACACCATCATTATCAACAACTTCACGCTCTGGCAAGCACAGTTTTGTAAGTACACTGTTACTAGATTTGTATGGTTAAATTTAGAGATATAAATTTGTGTTTAACTGATATAATTTAGAGATTCTTTTGGGTGATATTTTAATGACTTACTTATAATAGTGCCTTTCATATTATGGTTTCTAGCCTTAAGTATACGGTACTGTGATCTAAGAATAAAACATAAACATCGTTGGATAAAAGAGAAAACCTTGATAGAAGTTCTCTGTTTTGGAACTGTTAAAACATTTATAACAGTATATAGGAATACGATGATTAGCTCATATGAAAATATTTTCAAATACTGGAAATCTAATCTTGTCAATTTATACATAAGCTACCAGTGACAGCCCCCCCAGATGTCTTTGTTCAAATATTTAAATTTTCTTCGTTTTGAAATTACATAAAATTCTGGTAGCAATATTGATAGAATATGACTCCTCATTTTACAATTGTAGAAATTAAGAGTGTGGCAATAGAGAGGCAGAGGCTAGTCATATTTTCACATGACTAAAAGAAAATGCAAACTTTTGTTTACCAAATGCTTTAAAATATAATCATCTTTTACTAAATTGTTTATGCCTACAGTTAACTCTTAATTTTATTTTATTTATTTATCTATAGATTTTATTTATTATTTATTTTTGGCTGCATTGGGTCTTCGTTGTTCCACGCAGGCTTTCTCTAGTTGTAGCGAGCGGGGGCCGCTCTTCGTTGTGGTGCGCAGGCTTCTCATTGCAGTGGCTCCTCTTGTTGCAGAGCATGGGCTCTAGGTGCGTGGGCTTCAGTAGTTGTGGCACATGGGCTCAGTAGTTGTGGCTCATGGGCTTAGTTGCTCCGCTGCAGTGGGATCTTCCTGGACCAGGGATCGAACTCATGTCCCCTGCATTGGCAGGCAGATTCTTAACCACTGCGCCAGCAGGGAAGTCCAACTCTTAATTTAAAATGTTTTTATTATTTTCTTTATTTTTATTGTTTAATCAGTCATTATAATTTTAGTAATATTTTCATTTACATTTAAGCTTATAATGAGAACAGAATAGTGTTATGGAAATACGGAATTAGTGCCCTCTTCAAATTACTTTTTTTCAGTGGCCCTTTTTATTCTGTTTATTAACTGACATTTAAAAAGATGTTTACTTTTTACTTTTTAATCAGTCTGTAGAATGAGAATTAAAGGTCTTTCATTCACAGTAGTATTAGAGAGTAAACATAAGTGAAAGTACCTTGTACATGTCTGGCACACAGTTTGTGCTCAATAAAAACAGTGACCCAAATCTCTTCTCCTCTTACTTTTTGGAAGTTACTAATGTGTTGATGTTTCCTGAATTGTATTTGACTATCTGTACATTTTTATGGTGCTTGAAAGCAGAGGGAAAATTAGGCAAATTAAAATGGAAGGTGTTTTAAAATTTTTATTTCATGTAAATATTGAATAGTGTTACATCTTAATAATGATACTGGGTTTTTACCATAGAAGTATTTTTTTTTTCTGTTAAATGTTACACTTCAAAATAGGGAATTTTAGAAAACCAGCCCTTGATGCTATCTGGGCATATACATATATTTTAGATACCCTTGGTGAATCATTTTATTTTTATAGGCCACCAGTCTTTTTATTCACAGAATTGGAAGTTTGAATACGTGATTGTTAAGGTCCTTTTCAGGTTTCCAGTACATACCTACTTTCTAGCTCAGTGCTTTCTAGGAAGGAAGCCGTCTTCCTGGAATAGTGAGTAAAGATCCACACAGTTGTGTGACTAATTGTGGTGGATTGATCATTTCTAGTTGTTTGGAACTGGCCAAAAGGATTGAAGTTATGGAGTAGGACAGGAACATGTTGGTCGGATAATAGCTACAATCACACTTCAGCAGCATGAATGTTTAAAAGATACCAGTTATCTAAATTTTTCTGTTATCCTTGTATTCTAGAAAATGAAAGACACTCATATGGAGGAGTTTTCTAAAGACAAGGAAACAAATTGGGATTTTCTACCAACTGGAAGAATTGAAAGAACTGGGGAATCTCCACCAGATACTACAGGTTTTTCTAAAGAAAAAGACAGTAATGAATTTCCACTCTCCTCACTTCCTGAGGGTATTGACCAAGAGGTCTTTAAGCAGCTTCCAGTAGATATTCAAGAAGAAATCCTTTCTGGAAAATCTAGAGAAAAAGTTCAAGGGAAAGGAAGTTTGAGCTGTCCATTACATGCTTCTAGAGGAGTATTATCTTTCTTTTCTACAAAACAAATGCAAGCTGGTTCCTTAAATCCTAGGGATCATTTATCCAATACCAAACAGATATCCTCTGTATCTCCCTGTGAACCAGGAACATCAGGCTTAAATAGCAGTAGTTCCTCTTATGTGTCTAACCAAAAGGATTATTCACATTATATAGACAGTAACTTAAAAGATGAACTAATGAGTCAAGGACCTAAAGAGTCTCAAGGATTCCACTTTTCAAAAACAGACCCTGCTGTATCTGTTTTCCATTCATTTCCAAATGTGCAGAGTGAGCAACTTTTCTCCAAAAACTGCACTACAGACAGCCATAAACAACCGATGGCAACAGTCTTTATTCATGAAGGACTCACAGAAAATAGAGAGCAAGATTCTACCAAAGAGAAAATTACTTTTCCTTCTGACATTGATCCTGAAGTTTTCTATGAACTACCAGAAGAGGTACAAAAAGAACTGTTGGCTGATTGGAAGAGAACAGGATCAGATTTCCACACTGAACATAAATAAGCATGCTCAGAAAAAAGGGGAAGACGGTTGTTCTCAGATTAAGTTTATTAAGCTCTTCTAAATTAAACCCTAATACTTTCAATAATGTAGAAACACAATATAAAATGTTCCAAATAAAGCAAATATAGTTATGGGAAGTAAATTCTGGCACAAAGCATAAACATATTCATAACAGAAATAATGTAAAATATTACCTTCCTCTTATTTCTAAAGCTATTTTATATTGCTTTTCAATAAAAAGAATATTATGGTCAGCATTAGTACATTTTCCATTCATTGTGGAAACATTGGGAGGAAGATATATATGACTGTACATAAAAAATAGAGTGGCCAAACCATTGGTATGCTGTACCAAAGAGCAGGTTTTTTCTGTGAACTATGGAGTTGCTCAAGAAGTTCACCTCATTAGGAAATAGCTATAAGAAATTCTATTGCCAGCTAACCTGCTAAAAATGTATGTCTTTGACTGAAGTACTATGTACCATTCGATAAGTTGATTTAAAAAAAATACCAAAGCAGTGTATATTCAATTAATGATTCTTAGTATACCTAGAACCTACCACAATGCCTGGCATACAGAGGGTGCTCAGTTAAGTATTGAACGAATGAGTTGTGTGGCAGAGGCCCAGCAGGGAATTGGGCTGGGGAGTGTATTTGTTGTAAAGAACTAGAAGGAACTCTCCATACAAGTTGATTAAGGGAAGGATGACACTAGAAATTCAAAGTGATAGGTCTTTAAGAATGTCAGATAATGGAAGAAGTCCATTTCCTCTGGCCAGTCTGTAGGGTCTAAAAACAATGGATTAGGTGTGTTTTAATCTTCTCTACAATTTTGTAGATGAAGATTTGGAGATGAGATTAAGGATATCATACCCACAACAAATATACACAGTGACTAAAGTGATGGGTATACTATTTCCCCCATTGTTGTTGCGTTCCCCTTTTGCCTTCCAGATTAAGAATCAGATATAAGCTTGTGGACATTTTATAATTTGCAAGACATAGAGGATGTTTCTAGAAGACACCAAAGTGTGGGTCAGCACTGGATTGGAGTAGGTCTGTTCTCAAGTTTATATCCTTTCCAGATATAAGAAAGAAAGGATGATAAAAATAGTGTACAAACATGAATAAAAGTTGTTTAAAAATAGTTTCTTCCTGGTGAGGACTTTTAATTAGTTTTAGATTTCTTGACATCTGAAAATTCCCTAACTATCAAGGATTTTTAACAGGGAGTTGGGGTTATCAAAAACAATAACCTGGAGCAAGAATATCAGAAATTATTTACCATGCAAATATTTAGTGCTTAGGATCAAAGACTATAGAATTTTCTACATGCAGTATTCTGGTAAGGTAGTTAAAATTCATATGAAGGTGTATATTACTTTTTTAGATAATACATTTTTACAAATTTTCTAATAATCCTTGTAATTGTTTCAGCCAGAAATCATTGGACAACTGGAAAGTTAGAAAAAAAAAAAAGAAAGGTTAAGAAAAGTAAAGTAAACAGTTTGGGACAGTTTAAAAAGAGAAAATAAAGTAGTAAAAAGTACACTTTCTTAAGTGAGAATGCGTATATCCCCGCTCTGCTATTTATTTATTCTGTGGCCTTAAGTTGGTATTTCAACATCTTTGTGCCTCAGCGTCTGACTTTTTAGATTATCTTTTATCTCTATCTACTTTTAATAAAATAATCTCTTTTTTCTTTGGTGTTCTACAGGTTTACTGTAATGTTTGGAGATGTGAATTTCTTTTTATTCTTGGTGTATGCTGGCTTTCTGATTCTTTCAATTCATTTTAGTTCTGTTAAATTTTTAGCCACTCTTCAAATATTGCTTCTCTATTCTTCTAGGACTCTGATTGCACAAATGATGGACTTTCTTACTCTATCATGTCCTTTAATCTTTCATATTTTTCATCATCTTGTTTATCTGTGCTGCATTTTGGTTAATTTCATCAGCTGTCTTATTTAGTAATTCATTTTTCAGCAATGTCTGATCGATTTAAAAACACTAATGATGGTTTTAATGTCAATAATTATATTCTTCATTTTATTCTTTTTCTAATCTTCCTGTTTATTCATTATAGTCTCTTGTAAGTTCATTTCTAATTTTAAAATTTTCATAAATATTTCATATTCTATTTCTGATCATTTCGGTATTTTAAGTCTTGTAAGTCTAATTTTTTGTGTGTACCATTGTGTACTAAATACTGTTGGGTACTACTTTGGCTTGTTTTCTTTAGTGTGTGGCTAAGCTAAATCTGTGGGAAAACAAAGGACCTAAATTGTGTATGCTTTCCTTCAGATGTGATTTTGCATTTGCTTCCAGTGAGGCAGTTCCAAACCCATTGGCACCACTGTAGCCCTGGCAAGGTTCCTGACTGAATGCAGTTTGTCTTTGTCTTATTTTCAGCACTCAGACAAGTTTGCTTCTTGCCTGATACTTCCTGCTCATTTCCTGCTTTTGTTTCAGCTCAATTTTTTTTTCCCCTTGTGTGAGTGTAGAGGGATGGGACCTGGAAATTTCTCTTATATAGCACAACGCAGCAATGAATTAAATCGTTTGTTTTCTTCAGAATCTAGTGTTTTGTATTGGGAGAACACTTAAGAGTATCTGTCCCACCATAGTGCAGAAGTGCAAGTCTGTTTGGATTGACTTTTTCCATCTTATTTTGTGCTTTCTATTTTTTTCTTTTTCTATGCTATGCTTCTTTCCCATCCTTATCCCTTTCCTGGTCTTCCTTTTGGCTTGGTTGAATTTTCTATTTTCTTTCTACTGATTTGAAATTTAAACATTCTAAGTTTTTGATTATCCTTAAACATTTAACATACTTAACATCTAAAAATTGTATATATCTGTACCCTCTTTCCAAACAACACAAAGATGTTAAAATATATTAATTTTAATCAAATTCCTCCAAATTCCTCTTTATATAGCCTCCAAATTGGATATTGTTAGTATTTTATATAGTTAATGTTCGGGTTTGCTCACATATTTATCTTGGGGCTCACATATTTATCTTTATCGTATATATATTTTAACATTTAGATACTTGGGGTCATAGAAAATAAAACAAATTTTAAAAATTAGCTACTTATTTTTACTGAGGTATGATAGAAAATAGATAGATAGTGATTAATTAAAGAACCCAAAGCATAAAATATATTCTATTAGGATAAAATTATGCAAGGGAAAAAGAGTAAAAATACGGGATCAAGGAGAAAATAAATGACATAAACTTTCTGTTAAAGGTTATATGTATTTTGAAATTGATAATGTAATGGTGGGTTTCAAGTTGTTATGGTATTTAGATTCCATTGGATGCACTTAGAAGGGTGATACAACCATTTTTTTTAAATGTCAGGATTTAGAGTATGCTGGAAATTGCACCCTCATAATATAATGCTATGAAAAATTTTAATATCAACTTAAAAATGTGCAAGGCAGTATACAGTTTTACAAAATTCTCTTGGGGGGTTTGAAGACCACTGCTCCAACAAACCGTGAGTGTCTATATTCTTACACCCTCTCTATGCAGAGTTTAGACTATTTTTACATTGTCTCAAGTGGCTGGACTCACTAGCAGTTTGTATGGTCTTAAATCTCTATTTGCGTTTACTAGGGCTTTACACACTTAACAAAGCCTTTCCAACATTTACTGTAGAGTACCTTTACTACAGATAATATGTTTTATAAGTTTACTACAGGACTTGGGCTGCATGGAAAGAGAAGGTACAAAATTACTTTTTTGTCACTACCCTTCTCCAGCAGGATGCTAGGCAGAGTTTCCACCCTAGGTGGGATATCTAAATCAGACCTTTTGTCCTATGCTTTTTGCAGTGGAAAGGGAATGGTGACAAGGTGCAAGAAGGGGACTTTGCCTGTGAAGCACACTTTAGGTTGTGTAGCTTCCCAACTAGAGTCCCCACCAGCAGCTGATGTACCTAGCTGATTTGGAGTAATAATCCTTCCCTGTTTTGTTCTTTCCTGCTGTGGAGAATAAAGTCCTGGCCATAGATATAAAACTGATGGATGGTCAGAAAGGCCATATCGTTATCAACATAATCATCTGCATCAATGATCCTGTCCATTAACGTAAACATTTGTGGATATCTTTTAGTTCTCTAATTCAGTAGAGAAAATATTAAGGAGTACAGGTCTAAATGTAATTTTATTTTGACTTCCTTCACAAAATTATTTTTCTCATATTGAGTGGTTTATATCTGACCACTATAAAGTTTTACACCTGGTTTTATGTGTCAGTATCTTTTATTTAATATAAAATCATTTACCAAAAATTAAAACGTAATGAATTTGTAGAATGATATACATTGAATTAATATATATGCATTTAAAGACTATGTGTGTTGGATGCTACCATCTTATCCCTAGGCTGGCCAACTGTGGGCAGTGACTCATCTCTAATTTCTCCAGCTCTTCCCTTTCTGAATTTACCTACTGGATGGCTCATTCTGCAGGTATCTGTTCTCAGTAGGTAGTCCATTGGAAAGAATTTATTCAAGGTAAAGCACTCATTGCTGATAAACGTAACTGCATTATAATTCTAGGGAATTTATTTTTAATTTGCAAAAATTCTAATTCCATTAGAGACAGAAGTGACTCTAATGGAGAAACATAAAACATCAGGTTAAGGTTAATAGGAGGGGGTGAGGATGTTTGTATATACGTGACTAGTGCCAGAAACCTCAAATCATACTTTATAGGGAATTATCCATTCTGATTATACTTAAGACAAAAATACTTAAAAAATTATTTTAAAAATTGTATTTAGGGGCAATTTTTTTCCCAACAGAATATACCAGAACATATTTCTGGTGAGTTAGTTAACAAATTACAAACTGAACTAAAAAACTGTTAAAAAATAAATATATGGAAATAACACTTTTGCAGAGGTGAACATATATAGCCACAAGCATGGTTACAACCACGGATATAATTTGAAGATGGAGGATATGCTGGAAAATCCACACTAGTAGCTAAGTGATTAAAAAGAATTAAAATGAAACTTATTCCACAAAGATGAAAAATTCTGTTTCCAGTAGCATATTTAAAAAAATGTATGACATAGCACTTGATTTAACTTAGTTATTATCAGCAGTGACATTAGTTTTATACATATGTATGTATGTTTGCACATTTGAATGTGTACACAGGCCAAAAATGAAAGAATATCAGTATGATCACTATTGTCCTCTCAAACTTTTTCATGTAATACTTTGAAAGATGCTGTTATCTTTCACATACAGGAAAAACTGTTAAAAGTATTGTTCAGTTACTTTCTGAGATTTGAAGCAGAAATCACAAAGAAAGAGACTATTCTATTAGGATAGTGGGTTTATAGACATTTTGGTTTATAAATTTTTAAAATAAAATATTTGATGTAGTTATTTGGTCTGTCAATAGAAGTAGTTTAAATGCCCCTTTCTGCCAATTCCCTGTAGCTAACTTCAATATATAATTAAAAATCAGTAGATTTTGTTTTGGGAATTATGCAGCATAACTGCATATTGTATGTGAAGTTAGAAGGGAGGTGATCTGATTATGATTATGTTTATGATAATTATATATACTCTTCCAAATATATTTGTTTACTCTGTGCAACTATTTATTCTGTGCAACAGAATATATTTGTTTATTCTGTGCAACTGAATCCTGCTCTTGTCAGAGAATTTTCCTATATGATTTTAACATAAGCAAACACTTCTGTAGAAATATAACGTTAAGCACTAGCTTAGGACTAGCTTAGGAGACAAATGTGGTGGAATCAATTTCCCATTTTCATTACCTGTTTCATCATCTTAACAGAGCCAATTATGTTGGCAAAATGGTACTGCCAGAAGTGATATTAACATATTTTTTCACTGTTTAAGATATGGAGATTATATTTCTTTATTTTTAAAAAATTTGTTATATTCCACAAACAAGTATGGGTCTTTTGTGAGGCACATAGTATGATAGTTAGTACAGATTTTGGAAAATCAGAAAGACTTGAGCTGCTTATTAGCTATGTAACTTGATTTCTGTGAACTTCGGTTTCCTCATTGGTGAGGAAATGCATGCAAAATATGTAGCTCAAAGCAAGGTACACAGTAAGCTAGACAACAACCGAAACATTAAGAAGAAAACTATCAGTAATCATGAAAAACTCATTCAAAGAAAATCACTTAAAGCAAATTCAGTAGTGATCACTGAAAGACTGATTATAACTATTTATTGATTTTATCTTCCATACTTACTTTTTACCCTCCCTCTGACCACCAAAAATGATATACAAATTGAATGCTTTCAAAATATAGATAATAACAGATCTATGCTTCAAATGAACAGTATTTTGTGTTATAGGCAGTGAATAAATTTTTATGTGCCCTCATTTAAAAATGAGACAACTAAATGACAACTGTATGAAACTCTATGAGACAACTATGTGAAAGTGATGAACATCAGTCCCCAGTGGTATGGGCAAGAGAGCTAACTGTGTGCATGAGTGCTATCAGCAGAGCAATGACTCAGTCCTGGACTCAGAAACTTAAGAGTCCTACAGATATATCAAAGTAACTGCAACCTCGTTGGAAAATAATAATTAACAACACTTAACTGTCCCTCCCCGAGTAGTTTACAGTAGGGGAAACTATTCACATAGGAATAGTGAGATTAAATTGAATTATAGGGGAAAAAAGGGCTCTAGGCCATTGTCCTACCAAAGTCCCTTCACCATGAATTATCTTGAGTTCTTGGAGTCCAAAGATCTTTGGGGTGTGAACTGGTACGTTTTAAATGAATAACGCAAATTAGGAAGTGGTTATGTATTTGTATTTTACAGAGTGACACATTTTTTTTTGGCAGAGGGTGGATAAGGGCATATCAAAACCTCCAGTTTTTAAAAGAAATATAAGCACATTTATGAAAACACCTATCTATTGAAATTTTCTTCATGAGTTTTTTCAGTTTCTAGATATACCCATTCTATGTAATTTAAATACAAAAGTATATATCCAAAGATCAATTTTGTTTCTTAGTAGTTTTATAATGTATGCTATGATGTTTTAGCCTGCAAGTATCTATCTATACTGAGTGCTGCAGGGTATATGCTGCAAAAAGGCCAGGAGATGCCATAATCATTGACTATGATATAAATGGCACCTCTAGAATTAGGTAAAACTTCAGGCTTATCTATATTAACATGCATTTATTGGTCTCACTAAGTAAATACAAAAATAATTAATTGAAAATATTGTTTCTTTCAAACTGTGAGTTAAAAGTAAAAAAAATTTAGGGCTTCCCTGGTGGCGCAGTGGTTGAGAGTCCTCCTGCCGAGGCAGGGGACATGGGTTCGTGCCCCAGTCTGGGAAGATCCCACATGCTGCGGAGCGGATAGGCCCGTGAGCCATGGCCGCTAGGCCTGTGCGTCCGGAGCCTGTGCTCCGCAACGGGAGAGGCCACATCAGTGAGAGGCCCGCGTACTGCAAAAAAAAAAAAAAAAAAAAGTAAAAAAATTTATTAATGACTCGTAGTAATTCCAAAGTGTGGGCAAAATGTTTCAACTTACAACTGATAATATCCATATTCCCTTCGTAGTGCTTCAAATACACTAAGTCGATAAAGTCTCAGGGGGATATTGAGCCCATGGCAAAACTTTGTGTAATGGTATGACATATGAATGTGTCCTGAAACAAATCAAATCATAAAGATTGCAACAATTATTTAATATTGTTCTTTGTACTGCTCCCCAAAGAATTTCACTGCATAAGGTTGGACTGTATTTGGAAAAAGCAGGGCTTTGAAGTTTTAAGAATTTATCACCAAGTCAACTTGCATTTTCAGTGTTAAAGAAACATTAGATGTATAATTATAAGTGCAAGGCAACAAAAGCAAAAATAAACGAGTGGGACTACATCAAACTAAAATGCGTCTGCACAGAAAAGGAAACTATCAACAAAATGAAAAGGTGACCTACAGAATGGGAGAAGATATTTGCAAATCATATATCTAACACGGGTTAATATAATCATAAGTGTGACAGAATCAGAAAGGAATCTTGATATTATCTAACCTTTGAACTTTTAGATGAAGAAATTGAAGCCTAACATTAAATTACATGTAGAACTAGAGATATGTATAGAACTAGAACCTGGATTTCCAGTACAGTATTGTGTCTACTACCCCACACTGACTAGGTAATATATTCTGAAAAATATATTGCCTTAGCGGCCTGTGGTGTAAGGCCTAAAATTAAAGGCCAATATATGTGCTGCTTTGACATCTGGTAAAACTGGGAGGGTTGTGAATGGCCGAAGTGCAAGTTCCTCTCCCCACTCTGTTCCCACAGATAAGAACCCTTAGTCCAACAACCCTCCTTATCAGCAGGATCAGACACGATGCCTACTTATACCTGAGTAGTGCATTTCAGTTCCCGGCTACCCTGCAGAATTATTCCAACAACCAATCAGATCCTCCTGCAGAAATCAGGGGTCACCTCAACGTCTTGACACTACAAAGCCTGCCTTGCACAACCCCTAGTGATTCACTCTGTTCCTGAGTGCAACTCCCATGTCGCACTGCATGACACGGTGCATCCTTGAGAGCTGAGCTAAGCTACTCCATGGTGCTGCTGCCTGAGTATCCGTTTTGTTTGGCCGAGCAGCCTGCAGGGGCCTTAAACTAACACTAGTCCTCTCATGTAAGGACACCCCCAGATAACAGCCCTCAGAGTCAAGCCAATGTAAGTTCCTGATACGACTTCCCCAACAGCACTTCTGCTCAACTGTCTCTCCCACTTCCCAGGGCCTTCCCCTTGTGAGCACCTTAGGTAAGATGCCCCCTGTGGAGCTTACTGGAAACCCTGCTCTTTTTGGTTCCAACTGATCAATCTGGCCTTAGCCCAGGAACCCCAAAGCACTCCACCCACAGACACTAATACAGGCATGTGCCTCAGGTCCTGCCTCTCTCTGTCTGCAGCCTGCCTTGACCTCCCCACATGGGGCCCTGGAGGTGTGCTGTACACTTCCTCCTCGACCCGTGAGTAATAAACTTCTCTATTTCAATTTCTCTTGTGGTCATTTGTAGAACCTGGCTCGCTATTGGCACCCTGCACTCCACTAACAAATGTTAATTTAACAAAGTCTTAACAGTCCTTCCTGGGCTGTGATTAAGGATTAACAAAGTGCTGTTGATCTCATTTGTCTAGTGCTGGTGTCATGTGTTTGACCACCACCATAACCCTAGAGCAGGAATCCCTTCCTCACCAATGGGGTGAATGAGTCAATTAAAATGCACCCCTGGGGCTTCCCTGGTGGCGCAGTGGTTGAGAGTCCGCCTGCCGATGCAGGGGACACGGGTTCGTGCCCCGGTCCGGGAGGATCCCACATGCCGCGGATCGGCTGGGCCCATAAGCCATGGCCGCTGAGCCTGCACATCTGGAGCCTGTGCTCCGCAGCGGGCGAGGCCACAGCAGTGAGAGGCCCGCGTACCGCTTCTTAAAAAAAAAAAAAAAAATGCACCTCTGGAAGTGAATGCTACAAACATTCACTGGAAGGCAGACTAATTCTTCTCACAGTACAATGTGATTCAGAGACACTGTGGTATACTGGAAAAGGCATCAAATTTGGAATCAGGAGATCAGGTATAAGTCCTGGTTATACCATACATTGGCGGTGGTGACCTTGGGCATATCACAAAATTCCTCTGAACCTGTTTTCAAGTTTTTTGATGCCAAATCTAGTATACTTTCCATTATTACAGCTGACTTGCAGCAACAGCAGAAATATCTGAAATGCTAATGAAACTGTATTATTAGTATCATACAATCATTAATGAAACAGTCCAATGTTTGGATTTTCATTTGTTATGGGCCATGTTCAAATCCCAAGAAGGTCATGGACAGGTGTTCTTTGTGGATAAGAACTTCAAGGCCTCTCTACAAGATGAAACTGCCTTACCTTTCTGGGCTTTTCTACAATCTCACCCCCATCCCAGATTTCAAAATCAGTTTAATAAAAGGAGGTAAAGTTAACCTACAGAGTTCTAAATAAATGATAAGGTGATGGCAGATATGTGGGCCATTTGTTTTGATGAGTGAAATGCAGCTTGGAGACTCTAAGAACCAAAGACTCCGTGATGTGGAATTTTACAAATGCAGCTGTTTAAGTTTGCATTACTCCAACATTCACATTTACCAGCTCCTTCTAATAAAGTTATTATTAGCCAAACAGTAGGACTCAATTTTTAAAAGCCGCTTATGAGGTATAATTTACATACCGTGACGTCTAGCAGTCTTAATAAGTGTCAGGCCTATACTGTGCTGTACCAGAGTTCAGAATCCCTCACCCCACTCCTGTCTTCTTCCTGTTCCTCCTTCTTTCTACCAGCTAACAGTCTTTCTCATTTCATTCATGTTTTTCTCCTCCTGAGCTTTCACTCTACCCTCACCTCACCCTGATCTTCTCTCCCCTTTTAAGCCCTATTTGCCTCTTGCATTCTGTCTTTCTTTCTCTCACCTCTATGACTTTAAATTTCTACTCCATTACCTGTATTTTTCTTTTCTCTGTTTTTATTCTCCCTCTTCATTTCTGAGATAATGTATTTGAAAGTGTTTCTAAAACCACAATATAATGTTATTTCACACTTACTCTTTAAAAAAGTCACATGCTGTTTGTTCCTAAGTCCTTACAGTAAGTGTCTACAGTGTTCCTGTTATCTAGTGTATTATGACTAAGATAAATCTACTGACTTCCCATCAACAAGGCATGCTTAATCTTTTTATTCCACCTAATGGAGGAGGTGAATCCACGAGTTCAGTCCCCTCAGTAACCGAAGGCACACATCTGCAGGACAGCTGACCAAGTTCAGAGTGTGGTATTCATTTAAAACAGAATAAATGTAATTGGAATTGAACTCTTGACTAATAAAGGAGGAAGTTTTAAGCTTTTTATAAAAATTTCAACTTGATTTGAACCTATAAAATACAAAGTGTCCACATAATACAGATTTAATAAACTCAAATCACTAAGATAGAAAACTAAAAGTGTACTCATACAGTGAAAGTCCAATATTAAACAGTAAATTACCGAATCAATTTTTTGTACCATGCTGTACAGTTTCAATGATTTGTCCCATGTGACCCTGTTTTCAGGTTTGTAGAGGAAATCGGATAGTTTAGATGTTGATTCTGGAATTATTCCTTCAACACGATATCTATAGTTAACAAAATAAAGAAAATTCAAAATTTAATAAGTTTAGTCTAAGTTGAAAATATAATGCTATCACAGTATAAAGCACACTAATTTAGCAAATAATGTAAAGAAAACTTGAAGGTAATATCAGCAATTTAAAATAGTAATATTCAATTGGAAGTAGCCAGGTTTATATAAATATGCATTGTAATAATTAATATAAATTATTTAAAAATTCATTTTTCTACAAATTTTGTTTATAATGTTTCTATAGTTGTCTTTTTTTTTTTTTTCTTTTTGCGGTATGTGGGCCTCTCACTGCTGTGGCCTCTCCCGTTGCGGAGCACAGGCTCCGGACGCGCAGGCCCAGCGGCCATGGCTCACGGGCCCAGCCGCTCCGCGGCATGTGGGATCCTCCCAGACCGGGGCACGAACCCGCATCCCCTGCATCGGCAGGCGGACTCTCAACCACTGCGCCACCAGGGAGGCCCCTCTATAGTTGTCTTTTTAAAGGGGCTACTTTCATTTAGAATTTTTCTAAACTCTTTCTCACAAACATTTACCTACTGTATTTATCATAAGCCAACAGTAATTGATGAGAAGTTTGTGTGGTTGTGCAATATCTTGTGGTCTTAATTCGCGGGCCTCTCACTGTTGGGGCCTCTCCCGTCACGGAGCACAGGCTCCGGATGCGCAGGCTCAGCAGCCATGGCTCACGGGCCCAGCCGCTCCGCGGCATGTGGGATCTTCGCGGACCGGGGCACGAACCCGTGTCCCCTGCATCGGCAGGCGGACTCTCAACCACTGCGCCACCAGGGAAGCCCGTGGCCTTAATTCTTAATTGAAGGATGTAATATGGTCTAAAGCAGTGGTCAGCAAACTTTTCAGTAAAGGGCCAGATGGTAAATAATTAAGGCTTTGCAAGCTTCATGTTCTATGTTGCAACTATTCAACTTTGCTAGTGTATCAGTGAAGCAGCCATAGACAATATATAATGGGCACGCTTGTGTTACAATTAAACTCCATTTATGGACACTGACTTCTGAATTTCATTTATTTTTCACATGTCAAGATTTGAGAAGTAACTAACCTTTATGTTAATTCATCAATAGAATTGGGTTGGGCTATCACAATCAATGAAGTTACGACAATGTGAGAAAACTGGATTAAAACCCACTATTAGCAGTAGGTTGTTAAATGAAAATGAAATCTGAATAATATTGGCCATACTTCCTCTCTCTGTTAATCATTCTTTCTAAACTAAGGAGATAGGTTTAAGTAAAATCAAAATTTTAAACCTCTAAAAAGTTAAAATTTTTGGAGGAAGTGAGGTAAAAACTAAATGCTATAATTACAGAAAATAGCTGTTATATTTATGAAGAGTTCTTCCTCTGAACCTTGTTTTTATGATTTGGTAAACAAGTAAGTCATTAGACTATTTTTTTTCTATGTTAGTCTCTCTTTAAAAGCTCAGCTGGTCCCTAGTTTTCTCTGTGAGATATCCTAAAATTTTCTTAGTATGTAAGGTTTCCTTCCTTCAGATCTACAAAGTTTTTAAGAGCTTATTATTAAACTCTATAGAAGACAGTGACAAAACAACCTGAATAATTATCAGGTCCTTTGAAAAAGAAGGCAGATATAAAACAGTTAAAATTTAAGCACAAAACTATTGTTAAGGGGTTTGTATATACCTCCCTAGATTGCTTTTTTAAATTAATCTGTTCTCTCTCTAATATTGTAAATTTTGAGGATAAAGAGTTTTTGACCTTTTTGTATTTCTAACTAACATCGAATTAGGTATCTTTTATTAACCACTTACTATATATTTACTGATAATGACTACCCTTAATCTTTTAATAGCACTATTTTATTGACTGAGTGATCAAACATTTACTATTTATTATGTTGACGCTTGAACAACATGAAAGTCAGCAGTACTGAGCCCTTAACAATAGTTTTTGGAATATTACTCGGCCATAAAAAAGAATGAACTAATGCCATTTGCAGCAACATGGATGGACCTAGAGACTTTCATACTAAGTGAAGTAAGCCAGACAGAGAAAGACAAATGTGATTTGACATCACTTATATGTGGAATCTAAAAAATAATACAAATGAACTTATTTACAAAACAGAAACAGACTCACAGACATAGAAAACCAACTTATGGTTACCAAAGGGGAAAGGGGGGCAGTGGTAGGGATAAATTAGGAGTTTGGGATAAGCAGATATAAACTACTATATATAAAATAGATAAACAAAAAGGTTTATAGCACAGGGAACTATATTCAATATCTTTTAATAAACTATAATGGAAGAGAAAAAGAATGTGTTTGAGTTCATAATAATGCATGATTGAAACTCTGACTGCCTCCCAATCCCATACTCTTTTCACTATATTATACTAATACATTGGGGGGTAGTTTACATATGTGTTTCTATGACTTGGATATGAAAATTGTTATGGGAGGAAAGAAGAGTCCCTAATATACATATAAGTTTATCAGTATTTGAGGATTTGTGATTTTTCATATCCTCTGTTTAGGATAGGGGTTGGCAAACTATGTCCCATAGGTCAAATCTAGCCTACTTCCTGCTTTTGTAAATAGTTTTTTTGAGACACAGCCATACTTATTCATTCATGTATTGTCTATGTCTACTTACGTATTGTGCTTTTGTGCTATCATGGCAGAGCTAAGTAGTTAGAACAGAGGCCACAGGAGCTGCAAAGCCTAAAATATTTACTCTCTGTTTCTCTACTGAAAAAGTTTGCCAACTCCTGGTTTAGACTGTCTACTCAATGGCTAATTGTTCATTTTCCAGTCATTTGTAAAGGTGAGAAAAGTTTGAGTTATTGGTATTATATGACTGCAAGGCAGAAATTATTTATTTTGCTTCCTATAAGATTATGAAATATAATTAAAGTTGTGTCTTGGGTAGAGGGTAGGTTACTAGTTAAAAAGTACCTTAGCTTAGCCTTCCCTGGTGGCACAGTGGTTAAGAATCTGCCTGCCAATGCAGGGGACACATGCCGTGGAGCAACTAAGCCCGTGCGCCACAACTTCTGAGTCTGTGCTCTAGAGCCCGTGAGCCACAACTACTGAGTCTGCGTGCCACAACTACTGAAGCCCGTGCACCTACAGCCCGTGCTCCGCAACAAGAGAAGCCACCAAAATGAGAAGCCCGCGCACCTCAACAAAGAGTAGCCCCCACTCGCCGCAACTAGAGAAAGCCCTTGGGCAGCAACGAAGACCCAACGCAGTCAAAAATAAACAAACCAAATTTTAAAAAATGAATTAAATCTATCTTTAAAAAAAAGTACCTTATCTTAATTCACTAGTTAGAGGTGTATTGGAGTTACTGGCTTTTTAAAAATATGTAAATATCATGCCTCTTTGAAAACATAAAACATCTCTATGTCTTGAATACTTGAATCTATCACTGAATGAGCAATTCAGTATCTACTGTGTTCAAGACTCTTCAGAGATATCAATTTTGTCATATTTGAATCTAAGAACTATATTTTTATATCTATTGATCATTAAAATGAATGGTTCTTTGGATATTTTACTAAGATCTATAATAAAGCTTCATGCTCATTATGAATAAAGTGACCAAGTCAAATTAAAAATATTTTAATGATTCTCTCTTGTCTCTCACAGTTTCTGACAAGCTTTAGCTGGTATGTGGGATAATTGATACATGAAATTGTTTCTTACAGATCATCATTTCATGAAGCAATGAACACCTTTTAGGAAATGTGCATTTGTTTCAACATGCTTATTTGAACATGCATCTCTAAATCATTTTATAGCCTTTTATGGCTTCTGTGAATGAGTACTGCTGAACAGTAAACTAGGAGGATAAGGGAAGAGAAAACAGTAGAAAGTGCCTGTTTTTGCATACTAGAAATTATAAACCTGGGGAAGCACCTGTAAGATGATAGGCTTTTTAGTGACCTTATTTTTGGCATTTCCTATGTGATAATTAGAGTCGGGAGTGGGACTTCCAGAGTGGCTATGTGAGGAGCTAAGGAAACCCTCTTCCACAGCCACTGAACTGGTGAACATTACTTTTAAAACCTACTTAAATTCCCTAGAAATCGACCTAACAGCACACAGGAAATGAAGAAACATTTATTCAAGAAAACCTACTAAATCTAGGTAGGAAAAGTCAGAGTCTGTAGCATTTGAGCCACCACCTCCTTCCAGCCACCCCCCTCACTCTACGGTAGCCCTGCTCCAGCTGGGTGCAGACTAGAAGACAGGGGTTCCCTCTCCCCACGAGATCCAGGCTAGGGCTATGGTTTCATCCTGGGATCAGCAGGACACTGACATCTCTCATCACCGAAACTCTCAGCTCATGTTGTAGAAGCTCTATTCCCCACATGCACTGCTCAGAAGACTAGGGTTTCCTGACACCCTGATCTCACTGGTAGGGTGAGGGCTTTGCCAAGGCACAGTAGGCTGTGAATCCTGGGGCCTAAATTGCCCCTCACCTCCCGAATAACAGGAGCAAACTGAGAAAGTCATGGTACCATCCTTCCCCTATGCTACCCACTTGCTCATGGAATAGAAGTGTTACTTGGCTTCAGTGTATTAGTGCATAGGTCCCTACTCAGAGCCATCAGAGGGAATGTTAGGCTGCCCTTCATCAGAGTAATGAGAGTAGATATACGAGGTTGCCCACTCAGGAGAAATCAGAGTGGGTGTACTAGGCTGCCCCTCCTAAGGAACATTCAGAGTGATGTACCAGGCTGTCCCTAACCGAGAAGCAATGGGAGCTTTGTACTAGGCTGCCCTTACTCAGGCAAATCACGCTGGATATGCTAGGCTGCCCCTACTTAGGAGCAATCAGTCCAATATGTGGCTTGAACGACTTGCAAGCATTCCCCAAGCCATACACAGATTAAGTGGCGAAGGGCTGAAGTCTTACTGGCTCAAGAGACTTAAGCATAATCTCTGAGTCATCACTGACGGAGCAATAAGCTATTCTGACCACTTTAAAATAAAATCATACTCATCGCTGGTGGTTTGGAAGAATGTGTGTACCTCAAGGCTATGTCCTCTGGGGAGTGACTGGTGACACAACTTCCAAGCTACCGGCCCCGCTGGCTACAGGGCAGGGCAAAACCATAAAACTCCCTGAACTGTGAAAACAGTTTCCAAGCCACACACAGAATTGACAGTAAAGGGTAAAAATCGTACTGGCTTTGGGTGCTAAGCACAACTTGTGACCAATAATGGCTTGTGTTAACCTAGGGATGACCTATAGGACGCCAGGCTGAAAGATAAAAACAAGGACAAAAATCAGGGCAGGTATATCTGAGGCTGCAGACTGGGTGGGGAACAGACTTCACGGAATTGGTCCAGACAAATCACTAAACAAATAAACGCCCAAGCAAGAAGCAGCCCTGGGTGAGTGAGTGGAATCTGTATCCAGAGTTGCTATATTACCTAAAATGTTCAGGTTTCTTTTTTTTTCAAGGATTAAAAAAAATTGATTGATTTTGGCCGAGCCATGCAGCATGCAGGATCTCAGTTCCCTGACCAGGGATCGAACCTGCACCCTCGGCAGTGCAAGTGCAGAGTCCTAACCACTGGACCTCCAAGGAATTCCCTAAAATGTCCAGTTTTCAAGAAAACTGTGAGGCATGCATGCAGAGAAACATGGCAAGTGTGATCTATACACTGGAAAAACAACAGGCAATAGAAACTATTTGTGGGATATATGGGTAAATTTAAAAATTAAATTATTTAGCTTAGTGTGTGACATACAGTAGATTAATAGGGGAATTAATAGGGAACATAGGGGAATGTGTCAGCTGAACTGTGTGCTGGTAGGTCTGTATTTCATCTCTTGAGGGTAGAAAGGAAAAAAATTCCAACCAAAGAACTGGCCCCCTTCTCATGCATATAGGCAAGTGCTCAAAGCTAACCACAAAAGGAGCTTTTTGGGTGGGAAATTAATAAGAAAAGCTGAAAGTGCTGAGAAAATATCTTCAGGTTTTGTTGTTGTTGTTCTGTAGTTATAAGGGAAACAAATATGTTTAAATGCTTTCTATTTGGCAGCCAATATAACATAACTAAAGTCCATAAATTCATTCAGGAAATACTTATTAAGTGTTTATGTGACAGACACTGTTCTGGTGTTAGGGATACTACGATGAACAAGAGTTTATTTCTAGTCTGCTTCTTGTTCAAGTTCCTATTCTCAAGTTTATATTCTAATAAGAGAGACGTAATAAATAAGACAACAAATGAAGAAGATAAATTTCATCTAGTGATAGATGCTATGAAGAAGGTAACAGCAGAATAGGGTAGTAAACTGTGGCTTGGTGTATTTGAGAACTTTGACCAATTGGCCAAGAAGGTCACTCTGCAGAGAAGCAATGAAGCTGAGATCTTGAAAACAAAAATGACATCAGCCTTAGAAAGATTTGGGTGAAGAGCACGCTAGGCAAGAAAAGAGCAACTACGAAGGCTCTGAGACGGCTTTAAGTTCAGTGCATTTGTGCAAACAGTAGTCCTACGTGGCTGTAGCTTAAGGAGAGCAAGGATGCAGTGGTAGGAGAGGTCAGAGAGGTAGGTGGGGGCCAGAGAGTGCCTTGCAGAGCATAATAAAGCCTTTAGAAGATTTTAGGCAGGGGAGAAACACTGAATTATATTTCAAAAGTCTACTTTAACCATTGTGTGAAGAATAGGATGTAGTTGAGTAAAGGTATATATGAGGAATCCACTAGGAAGTTACTGAAATAATCCATGAGATGCAAGAGAATGATAGCAGGGAGATAATGAAAAATAAATCACTTCTCTCTGTACATACCTAGTCAATTAGAGCTTCTATTAGAATCCAAATGTGAGACGAGTGACCCATTATGTATCTAGGTCAATGTTTTGCAAGCATGTTCTTGGTTGAAAACATCTGGAAGAGTCTGAATTACAGTTTGACAGATGTCTTTACTTTAGGACTTCTCTGAACCTTAGAGAAGAGAAAATAGTCTAGAGTGTTTTGAGAAACTTGACAATGCAACCCATTTTCCCCACAGGGCATTTTGAAGGATAATTTCTCCCAGACACTAGCTTGGCAAACCATATTAGACCATGCTATATATCCCCAAAGTGTGCAATATTTACACTTGGTTGTCAGTCTAAATTAACACACATATGTTTCTTGCTTTGATTATTTATAACCCTATAAATAAAACTGTGAAGCTTGAAGTACTGGAAAATTTTAAGCTTCCCTAGCTTTTTCCCTTGATTTATTTGACGGCAATCTCACCTTCTTCTCATTCCAAGCTGGGGGAGGTAAACGTTTCGACTGAGGCGGACCAACCTGATCAACATGTTCAGATTGATTTCCTTTGGAAGAACCTAAATATCTGCCCCAGCTGATTTAGAATAATATAGATATTTTGAAAAATATTAACTGCTCCAGTCACACTCTCCTGCTGTACATAAACATGCTAAATTTAGAAGAATCAGTGGGCTGTGCTTGACAAAACAAGCATGCAAAATTGAGATTTGTGTATCTTCTAGCAGTCTTAATTTTGAAGCTGTGCTTGATATTTATTGGATGGTAGTTGAACTGTAAAGAAGAATTAAAAGAGAGTTTGCTAAAATCATCATGTGATAGGCAGCCTCTAAAATGGCCCCCAGTGATCTCCACTTCCTGCTATTGACACACTTATGTAATCCCCTTCCCCTGAGTCAGGGTTGGATCTAGTGATTCACTTCTAATAAACTGAATACTGCCAAAATGATGCGGGGGGGGTCACTTCCAAGATTAGGTTACAGAAAGACTCTGGCTTCTATCTTGTTTGCTCTTTGGCTCTCTCTTAAATCCCTCCCTCTGAGGGAGGCAAACTGGCATGTTGTGAATAGCCCTATGGAGAGGCCCATATGTCAAGAATTGAGGAAGGCTTCTAGCCTAGAGCTGGCAAGTAGCTGAGGTCCCCAGTCTAACAAGCTCATGAAGAACTGACTGCCAGTGACTGTGTAAGTGAGCTTGGAAGCAGAGCTGCCTTCAGGTGCGAACTAAGCCCCAGATCACACCGTGACTGCAGCCTTGTGAGCATCCTTGAGGCACAGGCACCAAGCTAAGCTACATCTGGATTCCTGATGACATAAACCATGAGACAGTGTCTTTTAACTCACTAAGATTTGGGATAAGATATTACTGTGTATTAATAAATAAACTAGTATGCAGTGCATATAAATTTCTCTTAAAGCAAGTGCAAAAAGTTTCAATTTTTTTTGTCTGTGTAGTATGGCATGTAAGAGTACAATATCATTGATGAAAAATTTGAATAAAGCTTTAAAACAGCCTTATTGAGGCTATTTTTTGAATGGCTCTAGGCATTGTGCAGAGCACCTTGTATAAAAATACCCAGCAAGTATTTGTAGAATAAATACCTTCCAAGGTTTCTTTGATGCATAGCTTGCTGTCCACACTGGTCTGACCTGGAAGGCACCAAAAAACTACAACATCCAAAAGTTTATTCCCATAGTGTGCCTGGGCTTGACGTTCCCCACTCCCTGCTCAATCTATTTTTTCAAGTGCCACTATTAGAATCATTAATTCTTTAGATAACAAAGGTAGGGATTACCTTCCTGATAATTATTAAAATGAATAGGAGAAAGTATACCAGCTTTGTCCTACAGTAAAAAAATTGAAATGAAACACAAGATAGATCATTTAGTCAGATGAAAAAAAGAGCAATAAGCACAAAACAGAGTAGTGAAAAGAAGGAGTGGACCCCTACCCCTCAAAAATAAACTAAATAATATTTGGTTTTCTCAATAGCATATGACGATCTGATGGCATTAATGTGATATCACGAGCAACAAAGGAACAACTCTTAAAAAGAAGGTTAAAAATATCAGCACAATTTCCCTTAGAGTACTTGTATCTGAAATAACAGGATCCTCAAAAATACCCTTAAAAGCAGCTTACAGAATAAATTATATATGTTAGCAAGAGGAATATATTGGGAAAATAAACTTTATCTTTAAGTGGTTCATTTAATGGAAAGGTGAAGTGTTTAAAAGACCACGAAATACTGTTAGAAAGAAAATATCCATCTATTTTTATAGTAATTATTTCTTGAAGTGGAAATTTCCTATCTTAGTGAATTATTCACTAGAAGTGATTTTCTTTTCTGATTGTCTTCCGATTTGGAAATTAGATGGTATATATTGCTCATTTTATTAATTTTACATTTCAAACAAGTGACTTTATAATTAATTTCTACTTCCTGTTCACTATCAAATAACATTTTATAGCTAATGAAGTAGCATTGAACTCTAGATACATCAATGTCATTGAATTCAAAACAATGATTGTAAATAGGAGATTGTACTTACAGATTTCCATGGAATTTCTTAGAAGCCTTGATGGAAACAGTTATCTTTTTCTCAAAGGGGAATAAAAATCCACAGATAAATTAGCTGTCAGATACAGAAAAAATGAAAAACAAAAAGCAAAAAATAAAGCAAAAGTAAAAACTTTTTTTTGGCTTGTAAAAGAAAATATTTTTTAAAATGTCTTTGCAATGAATTGTTTCTCATTAAAAAACAAACTCTTGAAACATATTTAACTTCTTTTCTTACAGAAGTCTTAACCACTTTCCAGCCTGATGTATCTTGATAGTAACCTAAAATTTCTTGAGCAGTTTGTTGGGCAAGTGCCTTATAGTCCATCTACCTGCAAAGTTTTAAAAACAAATGACTGATGAGAATGTAATCGTACAACATTCTTTTAAAATGGTGTGTTACATTTTAATACTATTTCTATGTCTGTCACATAGCAATGAACAATAACTACTTCTGGAATGCATGCATACATGAATCTCTTCCTTTTTATTCATAGTCTTTCAAGTGAGAAAATGTGATACAGTAAAAAGAGCAGGCTTTGGCTTTGGAGTCAAAGAGACCTGGGTCAAATCCTGTCTCTGCCACAGACTAATTGTGAACCATGTTATTTCATATTTCTCTTTCCTCATTTTCTCAAGTTGTAAAGCTGGGACAATACCTAACCTGGTAGAACTGATATGGGGATTAAATGAAATAAGGCACTTAAATGTCTTACCCCTTTGCCTGGCACATAATAGTTATTCAATAAATTATTTCTAACAGATAAATCATGCTTCCTTTCTCTTGTAAAGCAGCATAATCTGTTGATCATGTGTTACTGGGAATTCATCTTTTTAAAGTGAGTGGCAGTGGCACTAAATGATCTGACCCCTGCCTTCCTCTCCAAGGCAATTCCTACCTGTCTCCTTCTTTCCCACTTAGCTCCACTCATACTGACCTCCTGGCTGTTCCTCAAATACAACCAAGCAACTTCCTACCTCAGGGTCTTTGTACTTGCTGTTCCCTCTGTTTGTAATGTTCTTCCCCAATATATTCACAGGACTGACTCCTCTTCATTGGTGTCTTTGCTTAAATGTTACCTCTTCAGAGAGGATCAAATTCACATCAAATTCAACTCAAACACATTTACTGAATCCTTGCTAAGGGTTAGATATTGTGGTAGATGTGGCAAAAAAGGTTGAGTAAGATGCTGTTTCTGCTTTGAATGAGCTCAGGAAGGTGGAGTCTCATTGGTCCTTTGGCCCATCACCCAGTTTTCAATTAAGGGAAGCTGGCTGGTGTGGTGGAAAGAATATGACAACACAGAGCTGGATTCAAATCTCGGTTTTGCCACTCACCACCAGCTTTACCATTCTGAGTAAACTGCTTAAACTTTGAACTTCAATTTTCACTTCTATAGATTGGGGATAGTAATACCTATCTCATGGGGTCATTGTAAGGATTAAGTGAGTTAATATACATAGAAGTGATTGAAACAGTGTCGGGCCCCTTCTTGGTGATCAAAAAGTTAGTTTTTTTCTTAAAATGGACACATTTAAATCTACCTTAAAAAAAACTCTCCTAAGAGCTGCCTGAATAAACCTTCTTAAAGTTTAATTATCAGCACACGTCTTCCTTAGCTCTTACCTAAAGGCCTTTAGGTGGGATCATAAATCTACTTTCTCGTGTTTAGTTCTCCGGCAAGGCACAGCACGTAGTTGACATGTATATTTGAAAAGCATTAGTAAACCATTATAATTCCTCCTTCCTAGGAGACTCATGGTTACTTTACCTTTCCTAGTAGATCTAGTCCAGAATTTTAATAACTATTAGGACTCTTCTCCAAATCCTTGTGGAGATCTCCACAGCTTTCAACCTGTGAAGGAATGAAGTGGAAGTAGAATTATTTTGATCCATGAATTAGGTAAATATATTTGATAATTTCCTTAATATTTTCTCAGTGTCCTTTATTTATACTTTATGTACTCATTTGGAAACATTTGATATATCTTTCCTCAACGAAGGAAAAAGGTAGTAAGAGAAACATTAGAGATAATGTTTATGAAAAAGAACCTTTAAGAAATTATCTTTAAAAAGAATAGGTTAAAAAGATACTTAGGTTGAATGTGGATAAAAATGTCGAAGTTTTTAAGGTCACGCCATTAACAATCCTGGCTGGTCCCTGACCTGGGCTTGTCCCAGCATATATAACACGGTTCTTTATTTCCTACCAGCAACATACTTGATACTGAAGGATCAAGAAATTGCAGATTTTTGGAACATACCACTAGCATGTAAACTTCCTGCAGGGACTTTGTCTTACTCATTTTCAAATCACTAGCACTACTTACTGCCACAATAAACGTGTTTAATTGAAGCACTCAACTAAATTTTGTAGCTTCTGGACTTTTTCATTTGCTAAGAAAAAAAGGGAAGGTTAAGTTTAGTGGGCTAGAGAGGGTGAAGAGAAGAAAAGAGCAAACAGCAAGACTACAGTTGTATTACCTGGTGATGTAACATCGGATGAGCTGGAACATATTCAGACAGAGTAATGGTCAAGGATATCTTCACCCATAGGGTCAGTGGAAAATAAACACAAACCAACACTGAGATGGCATCTTTTTCCGATACACCACTCGGTTGAAACTGGATTCTTCGCACCTCATATCCCGTCCCAGCCTTGTAGACAGGTTCACACATGTTGTTAAGTGGGTCTTTACATCTGTTTGTATAATCTCCCTGTTTCTGGGCTGCCCGACTGGGTCCCCAATCCGTGCTGGGTCACTGCCATTGTTCCCTGGGAATCAAGGTCCCCAAGGAGTTTGTTAAGTCCCATCCCTGGCCAAACTCCCTCCTCCAATCCCGCGTCTGCTTTGAAGGTGAGGGGGCCGGCTGGAAACCCAGGAAGGCTGGGCTCAGGGGTGGGAAGGGGAAAGCCCTGAAGAGGAGGGAAAAAAGAGGTCGGGGGATCTGCCCCCGCCGGCCGAGTCGGTGTCTTATCCGGGGAGGGGGTGCTCTGAAGGCGGGGAGGCCGAGCGTGTTGGAAGGACTGTGGCTGTAGGGCTGGCTCTCAGCGACCGAAACGGCAGCCGCCAGGGCCCCAGGTCCCCATCCCCGCCCCGTCCCGTCTCGAAGCCCCGGGAAACTGGCCGAAGGAAGCTCAGCCTGTCATATGCGCAGACCGGCTGCGCAGAGCCGTGACCGAGGTGGGGAGGGCACGCGGGGTAGCGACGCGGAGGTAGTCGAGAACCTCCTCGCCCAAGAAAGACCAGGAGGGAGAAACTACACTTCCCAGCAGGGAGAGCGACCTACCGCCCCGCCCCGCCCCCTGCCCCTAGCCCTGCTAGCCCCAGCGCCCGAGCGCCACGCATGCGCACCGCAAGCCAGCGCCATGTTGGGTCAGTTTGAAAGGGAGCGCGGGCGCCGCGCTCGGCTGTGACGGCGGAGGACCCTGCGAGCTAGCGGAACCTGAGGCCGGGCGGCGTCCGGGTCTGGGTGCGTTGTCGCGTCTCCCGTCGGGTGGCAGGCCAGGGCTTTGGGTGGAGAATTGAGGACGTGTGCACTTTTCTCTCTTTCCGGGCCTTCGTCGGTGAGTTCGGCCGGAAAAGGGCGTGTATTTTCGAAAGGCGTCCCATCCTTTGACAGCCCGAGGGGAGGGGTGGGCTGCCTCCCGAGGGAGGGGGCGGGATGAGAGTCCCGGTGGAAAGCGGGCAACTTTAGGGGGAGGGTCGCGGAAGAGGACGGAGAAGACCTGACCTGGACCTCGAGGCGCTGTCGGCGATTGAAGCGGGCGGGGAGGCAGGGTCTTGGGCTTTAGGGGCCGTCACCTCGGCAAAACTGTCTGCTCGCTCTTGTTGTCTGATGAATGGTTTGTGAGAAGCCTGTGTCTGGGACTGTGGTGGGTGGGTGGGTGCTGGAATCCCCAAGGGAGGTGTTTCCTAGTTAAGGGCGGAAGCTTTGAAGCCGAAGATGCTCCGCTGCAGGGGCGCCAGCGATCTTCGCTTTCCAGGGTCATTAATTCTTGTCTTTTTGCTGCAGAACAAACACATGTTCATTTTCATAACATAAATCATAGCTGTTATTTCTAAGAGTTCTTCATTTCCTGTGAGCTATTCTCATTGGTGTGGTAATTTAACACTACGTTCTGTTTTTGAATGAAAGGTAGTAGAGATCTCTGGCCACTCGTGCTAACGTTCTATTCGTCGGAATGATGGATTTCCTTTTGGAGATACACCCGGAAGTGTTAACGGAAGAAATGGTAAGATGCAGGGAATTTGCTTCCAAATAATTCTGTGGCAGAAGTGAGGAGAAGTGGGTGGATAGAGTTTCGTTGTGTTGGTAGTTGAAGCAGGATGATGGGTGCATAGGAGTTGATTAAACTTTTCTTTCTTCTTTGGTGTACTTTTGGAAACTTTGCACAATAAAAATTCAGTTGTGGATTTTCTTTTTGCCTCCTGTGAATTAAGATAAATGTTATTACCCACTTACTGAGAACTGTAATCCAACAGCTTTCCCTTTTAGGGTTTTGTTTTCGTTTTCAAGGTTTTGTAAAATAAATTATAAAATCGGTAACCTGTCCTGTGTTGGAATAAGGGAGGAAACGTTTGGTCAAGTTTGTTATCCAAGCAATATTTACTTGAGAAAAGTTAAAATCATTAGTGAGAGGGGTGAAGAAAGGGCAGAGCTGACTTGGCCTAGCCAGTCTTTAGAGGTATACCAATAGTATCACAGCATTCAGGGAAATCAGAGGCTAAATAACCATTATCTTATGTTCTGCTGCTGCTTGCACTGACTAGTGTCAGCTCTGACCTTTTACTCTTTTCTTCGTAAACGGAAAACTTTCTCAGTATTTTAAAGTCAAATTTGACAGTTATTAAGATTACATTAAAAGTTGTTAAAACTTAAACATTCCAAAAATTATAGCCAAAAATTAAACATTAATTTTATAACATCATAGCATGTGTTAAGTCCTAGACATTAAGCTTTCATTTTTACTTCGGAAAATCCATTGATTTAATTCTAAAAGAATGTCATTATTTACTGAAGCAGTGCCTGTTCACTCTGTTATTTCTTAGGTTTTCAAATATAGATCCTATCGTTGCTATATTAAGGTAGACTGGAATTCTCGCAGTTTTAGTAATGGAAAAACAGATGAATACATTAAGGCAATTTCCAAACTATTAAGTCTCCTTTGAAAGAGAGGTGGGCTGAATCCATTTCACATAAGAATTGAAAATAGTGAGGATAGTATCAAAAATGAATGTCAGAAAATGATTATTGACAGTGTTATTTTAGGAAAAGAACATTTTGCTAGCTCATTATATGGTAAGACTTGCAGTTTATTTCTTTATAAATGAATATTGTAAATTATTTTGTTTTCTCAAGTCTTGGGAGAAGGGGTTGGCTAAAGTTACACATTGGCATTTAAAATGTTGAAGGTGTGTATTCTCCATTGTTCCTTCTTGTTTCAGCTACGTCATTTGATGCCTTTTAAAAATTTATCAAGCACCTACTATGTGCAGCGCGTGGTGGTAGGCTTAAGAATTGAAAAATATTTTGTATAGGGGAATGTTAGGTATTGTGATGTCATAGACTATATCAGCATAAGAAAAGACTGTACATCAGTAGTTTTTAGGACTTTAAAAAAAAAAGTGAGTATTCTTCCCTTGGTACTTTCTATACATAGTCTTAGATGATTTTTGTATACATAATTCCAGGCACATAATAGGTGATCAATAAATGTTTTCTAAATTGATGATGAAGGAATTCACAATAATTAAAACAGATAATCTATAATGTGCATTACCTAAAAATAATTTATAGATAATGGATTTTATTTTTTAAAGAAAGTTGTAAAATGTTTACAGATTTAGTAATTTCTCTGTGTATAGCTATTATTCCTTTTAATTGGAACTTTAACCTTTTGTTTTTGTATTACAGTTGTTTCTAAGAGAAATGAGTAGAAATAACCCATTTTGAGGAAGCCATGGCAAAATTAAATACAAAGTGCAGAGTTTGTTCTCGGGAATCTTCAGTATCTTCTCTGTTAGCAAGCTGCAACCTGAGTGGTAGTAATTCCTCTAACTCTGATGGCTCTTTTCAGTATAAGGATAGACTGTACAGTTCTGCATCTCAGGCTCTACAGGCCTATATTGATGATTTTGATCTAAGCCATATGTATCTTGGTGCAAGCACTGGAAAGATTAACATCGATAGATGTTCTGCTAATATGTCAGCATTCTCCAACTATGTTTATAAACCAAAGAATGGTATGCTTTATTCTTTGTTTTCTTTTTGCCTACCGATTTAAAGCATTTTGAGAGATGTATTGTAGCCTTGGAAAACTAAATGCTTCTTTGGGGTAAAAATGACTTGTAATATTGAGATCTGGATATATTTCTTAAATGATACTGTAATTTTCTGGTTCTCAGGGGTTTTCAGGTAAGATCCCCTTTTGACCTTGGAGGAGAAGCTCATGAAATGTAACTAATAATAGTAGATGGCTGATCCTAAACCCTTAAGCCATTCTGTTATAGCATAACGGAAATAGCACTGACTTGATGGTTCTAGCTTTCATTAACTAGCTTAATGACTTTAAACAAATCTCAGCCTTTCAGAATTTATAGTTGATCAATTCCAATTGATGGGATAGGGCTATATTAGTCTTCCTGATCTGTATTCTGTGGGACAGTAATATTCACAAGATGTTAAGTGTTTTTCCTTGGTAAGGTTTCCATGAATACAAGTTTGGAAAATGCATCTGTTGATAATCCAGTTAACACTTTACTGAGCACTTACAGAATGGCCCCTAGTGTGGAAAAAGTTTACATTCTACTCTTAGAAGTGGAGAATATATTCCAGAAGGGAAAATGGCAAACATGATTCTTAATTCTTAATTTTCATTTACTGTTGAATATTATAAAGTATTTTTATATGTGATACAGGAAGATAAACAGAACTATGCTTTGTTTTTCAGCTTTTGAAAATCTTGATGACAAAAAAGATTTGTCCTTATCCTGTAGAGGACAGACTATTAATGACATGGACTCCATTAGCCTAACAACTGATGATCTATTAAAACTTCCAGCAGATGGATCATTTTCTTTCACTTATGTTGGAGCAGGTCACGGAATTAGAAAGAAAAGCAAGAAACATACTGGAAGACTGAGTTCATCCAACAATGAAAAGAATCAAAATTTTCAAGAACCAGCCACTCTCCTGGGCAAGGATAACTTAGTTACCCCAGTTGTATACACAAATGTAAAAGGAAAGCAGTGTGGTAGGCTGAAAAACCCAAAACTTGTGAATAAGGCTAATAAATGTATTTCTGTACCATCTTTACCTTTTAACAAGAAATCATCTTTTAGGGACAGTTCAGAACACAATCTTGAAAAGAATTACCCAAGATGGCTCACTAGCCAGAAGTCTGACCTTAATGTTTCAGGGATAACGAGTATACCGGATTTCAAATACCCAGTCTGGCTCTACAATCAAGACTTGCTGCCCGATACAAATAGTCAAAGGATTTATCAAATATTTAAAGAAGATCACTGTTCCCGTAGGCATAGTTACCAGGCACAAAGAACTTGTCGGCTAATGAATAAATTAGATTGTTTTGAATATTCTTTTGAACCTTCAAACAATTCACATTCCTTGAGTGATGATAAAGGATTAGTTAATGAATATAAATGTGATTCTGAATGTAGCCAATGTCAGTGTGACAATCCACTTCTCCTAGGATCCAAAAAGCCATTCAGTGGTAATTGTTTTGTTTTGTTGTTGTTTTTAAGAACCAAAGAAAGTGCTGTAAATTTGACCTCACATCTAGGGGTTTTTATGTCATATTCTTGATGTAACCATCAAGTGATATATCTGTTTTGAACTCTTGTGGTCTTCATTTATGTAGCATTTTGTGACTGGAAAATGTCTTTTCTTTTTTCTTTGTGTCACAACAGATGTCACATTTTTTTTTTTTTTTTTTGCGGTACGTGGGCCTCTCACTGGTGTGGCCTCTCCCATTGCGGAGCACAGGCTCCAGACGCGCAGGCTCAGCGGCCATGGCTCACAGGCCCAGCCACTCCGCAGCATGTGGGATCTTCCCAGACCGGGGCACGAACCCGTGTCCCCTGCATCGGCAGGTGGACTTTCAACCACTGCACCACCAGGGAAGCCCCAGATGTCACATTTTAACATAGCTTGCTATTACAGATACGTGTATATTCCAAATTATCTGAATTCTTGTTGCCTTTGTGAGGTTTTGCTGTGCTTTGCATTTATATCTTAAAGAATTAATGTGATCTTTTAAATTAGGTGACAGAATTGAATTGCTTATCCTGAAGGCCAAGAGAAGTCTAGAGCATTGTACTGAAGAATTACCGAAGTCTATGGAAAAGGATGACAGTCCTTGTTCATTAGATAAACTTGAAGCAGAAAGATCATGGGAAAATATTCCTGTTACTTTGTAAGTAAGTTACAATAGAAAAACTATTCAGTTTTCCAAATGAAGAATGTCATGTGAACATCTGATTTATCTTTTAAATAACAATGATAATTGACAGTGGTAATAACATGGTAATTCTGTAGAGCATAGCTTTCAGTGTTGCTTGCTTTAAATTGCATTTTTCATTTGTTACCACAAGATGGCGTAATATTTCATAATCTTAGGTACATTATATAATTTTTGTCTTTTGTTGCACTGTAAAATATTGATATATATTAAATATGAGGAATTAGAACCAAGAGCAACTATTTTGCAAATGGAGAAGGCTATGAAATTCTTGTTACTTTTTTGACTTCAATTTTTTTCTTCCTCTATATTCTCTCCATATATTAGAGTTATTCATTTCTTTTCATTTACAGTTTACTTTCTTAGTCATTATTTTCTGTAAATAATGGCACATTTTCTTGTATGGTAAATGTTTTCAGTTTCTAAGATTGTTTTCCTTTGTGTACTTAACCTTTCTATGCCATAGTTTCTCAGAATAATTTAAAAAGTGTTTACCTAGATACCCGTGAATGTGAGTATAGAGGAAGAATCGAGAGCTGAGGTAGGAAAGTTTCTTTTAGTGACATTATTACATGTATATTCATCAGAAATGCATTCTTGGTAATCCTGTATCCTGCCTTAGGCTCTGATACTTTATTATCTTCAGTTTTCTAATCCTTCATTCTGTTGCAGACAGAGTCTGTTAATTCCTGAATCCTTTTCTTGATTCCTTCTCAGTTGAACATCTTATTTTTCTGCAAGTGGACACTGACTAATTCTAGTTTGGAATCTTAGCTCTGTCACTTCCTTGCTGAGACTCTGTACAAATTACTTCTCCTTTGGGGTTGTGAGGATTCAGTTGATTAGAAAATAAATATACAGCACTATTTACGATAGCCAGGACATGGAAGCAACCTAAGTGTCCATCAACAGATGAATGGATAAAGAAGATGTGGCACATATGTACAATGGAATATTACTCAACCATAATAAGAAGTAAAATTGAGTTATTTGTAGTGAGGTGGATGGACCTAGAGACTGTCATACAGAGTGAAGTGAGTCAGAAAGAGAAAAACAAATACCGTATGCTAACACATATATGTGGAATCTAAAAAAAAAAAAAACCAAAAAGGTTCTGAGGAACCTAGGGGCAGGACAGAAATAAAGACGTAGAAATGGACTTGAGGATACAGGGAGGAGGAAGGGTAAGGTGGGACGAAGTGAGAGGAGCACCGACATATACACTGACAAATGTAAAATACATAGCTAGTGGGGAGCAGCCGCACAGCACAGGGAGATCAGCTCAGTGCTTTGTGGACACCTAGAGGGGTGGGGTAGGGAGGGTGGGAGGGAGACCCAAGAGGGAGGGGATATGGGGATATATGTATACATATAGCTGACTCACTTTGTTATACAGCAGAACTAACACACCATTGTAAAGCAATTATACTCCAATAAAGATGTTACAAAATAAGTAAATATAAGGTACTTAGGACAGTTTCTGATTTATGATGCTGTCTTAAAAATATTAATAGTGGCGATGATCATCCAGAGTATTTTTTGTTTGTTTAGCTTCAATTCCCACTTGTTGGTTCATTAATATCTTTAAAAAGAAAAAAACTTGGGTTAATAATTAGCTCACTTAATTCTTAAACTTATCTTTCATCTTTAGTAATTTCTTATTTTCTTATCAGTTGGTTGTATTTGTATCTGTATTTGTAAAATCCTATAGCTGCAGTACTTTGCTTTCAAATGGAACCAAAATGGGTGAGCAAATCATATCTGAGATGCTTAAATTAAGAGTAAAATTTTTGAATGCATCAAATGTATTTTATAATTAGATACTATGACTTCTGACTTGTATAATTATTATTAATGGTTTGCCCTAGTACCTTATGGTACAGTTGTTGATTTTTGGAAGATTAAATTCATATTATGATGGATATGTTTTACATTAAATTAATGATGGTGTGAGAAGAAGGAATAGACCTGACTTCAGTGTGATAATGACAAATTATTATCAATCTGTCCTCAGAAACAAAATTGACTGGGAAATACTCAAAGGTAGTGTACTGAGAGAGTAACTACAACCAGACAATTTTTTTTTTTTTGGTTTAACTTTTTATAATGGAAAATTTCAAACAAATACAAAAGTATAAGAATAGTATAATGATTCCCTATGTATCCAGCACCCATCTTCTATAATCAGGTAAATGCTTTTTTGTTGATAGTTGGTGGGTGTACAAACTCTTTGGTAAAGAATGGGAGAAAAGACTACTTGGAAGCGAGAAAAAGTTCCTAGTAAATTACAAATCAAATGAGTCAATAATGAAATGCTGCTAATTATTGAGAAAAAATTAGCATTATGACATTTAAATGTTTTAAGAAGATTCTTAGATATCTGAGTACTTGAGTTAGAGCCACATCTTATATTGATATATAAATGAAAAAGATAAAATGAGTTTCTTTATTCTCTGTAACTAATAGAATTTGGTTTGGGGAAAATTTTTACTTTTGCTGGGGATGCCCTTTCCTTCTGCTTGAACATCAAGATAGAAACTATTATTTATTGAGCTCTATTCCGTGTACCAGGTATATAGAGTTAATTTATGCAATACTTCTGTGACATAAGTGGGACTACAAATGTAGAAACTGAAGTTAAGATAAAGTTTTGTGAAGTCATATAAGTGAGTGGGAGTGGTATTTGAACTCAGGAATTTTAATTTCAAAATTGATCCTTCTCCCACTTTAATCTGTGTGCCAGTTCTGGGGGAGAAGTCTGTCCTATTGCTTTGACGTAGAACAGCATGTAACTGCCATCCCAGTAGAAACTTAATAAATTTCTGGCAGTTTTGTGTATTAATATTGAGTAACTAACAATGTTTAATTGGAAAAATGCACTGCTTATTTCAAACAAATGAGCTTTTGGAGGATACTTATATTTGAAGGCTTATTTGTTTAGTTGAAGTCTAATGTCTTCAGTTTCTTTATAGTTTTTCCTTAAAGCTTTAAAGGAGAAGCAAGGAGATAGGGCGGGATGAAGGAAGAAGTTTAGGGAGAAGGTGAAGGAATCACTAAACAGCATCAGTATGAATCCTAATGGTTATTTAGTGGTGACCACTTTAATTTAAATGATAACCATCAGTTATATACTGTCTAATTTTTGTAAATTGGGAACTTATTTGCTGTCTCGTATCCTTAAATCCTAGCAAATCTCCTGTTCCGGTTAACTCTGATGATAGTCTTCAACAAACTTCAAGGGCAAAGTATGCTGACGGGTTCCTTGAAGACTTTTTAAATAATGATAATCAGGTGGGTGATGTTAAATCTTTTTAACTTATTAAAAGAATATTTATGACTAATATATATAGATATTAATTTCTAAGTTATTTAGATAGTATAAAATAAAAAATGACTCAAATCCATTCTTCCCCAACACACATCCATAAAACCATCACTCCTAGAATTATTGATAATTTTATTTTAGTATTCTAAAGTAGAGGGACCTGGGATTGAACTCTACAGGGAACCTAAATTGTCATTACAATGACTTTTTTTTTTCTTCTGGAAAACATACAAAACAGAACCTTACAGAGTAAATTATATTTTCCCATAGGGCAGTTACTTATTGAGAGTTATGTTTCTAAGATGCAATTATACATCCCTATGATTTAAAATGGGAAATTTATTTTCCAGTTTTATAAAATCAGCATATGTGTATCTTGCAAGTAACCCTAAAATAAAGTGTAAATGTGTATATATATACATAAGGAATGATACATAATATGATTTAGAAGTATAAGCCATGGCTGTTAAATATTGAAATACACTTTTGATATTTTAACATCTGGAAGATTTGAGAGATTGAACACTCAAAGCAAAAATTAGCTAAAAATTTTAATACAATATATATCTTTTCCTTCAGTGAAATTTACTAGAGAAAGTAGAGGCTGTCAGAATATGTCTGACCTTAGAGCTCTCTTTTTTTTTTTTTAATATTTATTTTGTCCGTACCTGGTCTTAGTTGTGGGATGCAGGGTTGCAGACTTAGTCACGGCATGCATGTGGGATCTAGTTCCCCGACCAGGGTTTGAACCCCGGCCCCCTGCATTGGGAGTGCAGAGTCTTACCCACTGGACCACCGGGGAAGTCCCTGACCTTAGAGCTCTGTATAAGATACTATAGGAGATGCTGATTAAGTGAAGCTTAATTATCAAATATTTATTTGCCAAATATTTGGATACCAAGCACTTTTCTAGGAACTGTATTCCTAATAGTAAATAAGAGAGAAGAAACCTTGCATCTTGGACTTTTTACTCCAAGTTGGAGAGATAAGCTATATCAAAATGTAATATATAAGGGAATACTACAAATGTTATGAAGAAAAATTACTTGGGATAGAGAAATTTTAACTAGAGTAGGTAGGAATCGCTTCTCTAGTGAGGTGATATTTGCGCCAAAACCTAAAATGAGTGAATAAGCCGTGTATGTACCCACAGGGAAGTAACTTTACATGTAGAGGGAATAGTAAGTGCAGAAACCCCAAGGCAGAAAAGTGTTCGGCATGTTCAAGGAATATCAGAGTCCAGTCAGTGTAGTTCAATCAGAATGAACAAGGAAGAATGGTTAAGAGAGAAGATGGAGAGGTAACCAGGAGTCAGATCATGTAGGTATGTAAGCAATGGAATGAAGATTTTATGTTTTATTTCAGTGAGAGGAGAAGTCACTGGAGTACTTTGGAGGAATGAAATTATCAGATCTACATTTTAAAACATAAACAGGCAGCTGTATGGAACATAGACCTTGAAAGGAGCTAGAGAAGGACAGGGAACCCAGTTAGGAGGCTTTTGCAGTCTTCCAGGATAGGGATTGTAAAGGCTTGGGAACGGTGGGTACATTGGAGGTGGTCAGAAATAGTTAGACTTGGGATGTGTTTTGAAGGTGACCTTGTAGGATGGAGATAGAGAGGATTCAAAGGATGGGTCCAAGATGTTTGAGCCAAGCAACTAAAGGATTGGGTGGTGCAATTTACTTGGGTAAGGAGCGCTGGTAGAGGCACAAATTTGCATAAGTTTTTCAAAGTTTGAGATGGATGACTGTTAAATACTAACCAACTAATCCCTTTTCTTATGCCTTTACACACACAACCTCACTACCACGGTGTTTTTTTATTTTTAAATAATTTTAGATGTACAGAAAGTTGCAAAAATAATACAGGTCGTTCCTGTCACCCTTCTCCCAGCTTCCCTAATGTTAACATCTTTTATCATAATGATCACTTAGGCCCAATACTGTTACCTGAACTATAGACCTTATCCTGATTTCACCAGTTTTTCTACCAATGTCTTGTTGCAGGATCCAGCATTGCATTTAGTTGTCATGTCTTCTTAATTTACTTCAGTCTGACAGTTCCTCAGTCTTTCCTTTTCTGTCATGACCTTGACACTTTTGAAGAGTTACTGGTCAGTTGGTTTTTTTGTAGATAGTTCCTGAATTGGGTTTATCTGAAGTTTTCTCATGATTAGAATGAGATTATGAATTTTTGGCAAGAATGCGACAGAAATCATGCTGTGCCCTTCTCAGTGCATCATATCAGAGGGTTCATGATATATTGATATCATTGGTAATATTGATATGTCCCTTAGTTCAGGCTGCTGTAATAAATATGCCATAGACCAGTTGGCTTAAACAACAAACATTTATTTTTCACAGTTCTGGAGGCTGAGAAGTCCAGATGAAGGTGTCTGGTGAGATCCTGCTTCCTAGTTTGCAGATGGTCATCTTCTCCTTGTATCTTCACATGGCAGAGAGCGGAGAGGGTGAAAGCTCTCTGTTTCTCTTCTTATAAGGGCACTAATCCCACTCATGAGAGTTCCACCTTTATGACCTAGTTACCTCACAGAAGCCCCTCCTCCAAATACTGTCACATTGAGATTAGGCTTCAACATTTGAATTGTAGGGGGACACAAACATTCAGTCCAGAGCAATATGTTAATACAGTAATATGTAATATATAAAATTATATTAATACTTGTGATGTTAGTCTTGAACACGTGGTGCCTACTGGTTTTCTCTTTAGTAAAATCATGGTTTCCCCTTGAGATTAATAAATATTGTAGGGGAGATACTGTGAGACTATGCAAGTAGTCTCAAACTTTCATCTACTAATTTAGTATCCATTGGTGGATATTGACTTTTTGTCTGCATTATTAATTGAAATTCTTGTGTAATGAAGAGCTATTCCTTCTCCCCCATTTATTTATTAAACTATTTATATTAGGACTCATAGATATTTATTTTATTCTAGGTTTAATACAATACAATATTATTACTTATTTTGTTGCTTAAATTGTTTTAGTTTAGGCCATAAAGAGTTGCGTCAGGTTGGCTCCTGTGTCCTTTTGACATGTCCCTATGCTTTTTTGAGCACTTCTCTGAGGAGCCATGGTTCTTTTTATTGGAATATGGTATTTAGAAACTAAGCTCTAGGCACTAGGTGTGCTTATTGCTGCTGGATTTTTATTTATTCTAGACTTTCTCAGCAGGCAGACTTAGGAAACATAAGTTTACTAAGCCATGCATGCACACATATATATTTGTATATCTATTTACATATGTATATTTTATATGTAGGTATAAAATCATGAGTTCGTACTGATACTACTGATTCTAGTCCAATACCACAGGGTTTGTTTTAGCCCCTCTGTTCCTTATTTGTAACTTCTTTCTCATCTGGTGAGAATCTTTACTCTTATTATCTATAATAGGTTTACTTAATTTTTCAGTCTTAGCATATGCATAGTTTCAGAATTGCTAACCCATACTGCTGTAAGAAACACATTTACTAATTAGATGATATTATTTGTGTATGGTTCTTTTTGTCTTTTGCCTTACAATATCCAGTCAAACTATTCTTTTCCAAAGTTACCGTGGTTAATTATTTTCTGCCCAGCTCCTTTCAGTGTGGTCATGTTGTTCATTTGTAATGCTGTTAGGTGGCTCATTTTTTTATTGTGTAAATTGGGTTATTCCCACATTTTATGTGGTTTAAATAATTGTTTTTTGAATACATGAAACATTACTATAGTTCTGAGAGTCAGAGCTATACTATACAAAAAGACGTACTCAGAGACATTCACTACAAGGATTTAACGAGAAGTCTCAGAACAAATTCTATCAAACATGCCAACGTTTATTAAATATTGATTCGTGAATGGCACAGAACAGTTCATATAATCTGTTTTGTAGTTTTCTTTTTTGGTATTCTGACCACAATTTTGCCTGAAAAGTTCACTCAAGGCAGACATAGCAAATTGCAGAGGCAAGCTTTTGTAACTTTTATGGTTGGCATTAGGCAACCTGAATTTCTTCTAAACCAGTGGCTGGATGCAGATCATTTAGAGATAATGCCTCAGGTGCTGTCTCCAAGGTTGTAGGAGTATAAGCGGAACTGGATCCTTATGCCCTGTTTCTTTTGCTTTCTTTCTTTTTTTTTAAATTTTGGTAAAGTATATATAATATTTACTATTTTGACCTTTTTTTTTTTTTTTGCGATACATGGGCCTCTCACTGTTGTGGACTCTTCCATTGCGGAGCACAGGCTCTGGATGCGCAGGCTCAGCGGCCATGGCTCACAGGCCCAGCCACTCCGCGGCGTGTGGGATCCTCCCAGACCGGGGCACAAACCCGTGTCCCCTGCATCTGCAGGCGGACTCTCAACCACTGCACCACCAGGGAAGCCCTGACCATTTTTAAGTGTATAGTTCTGTGCAATAAGTACCATACCTTCACATTGTTGTGCAACCATCACCACTATCTATCTCTAGAACTTTTTCAGCTTTACCAACTGAAACTCTACCCACTAAACACTAACTCCCCATGCTCCTTTACCCCCAGCCTCTGCTAGCACCATTCTACTTTCTGTCTCTATGAATTTGATTATTCTAGGAACCGTATATGTTTTAGTCTGCTGAGGCTGCCATAACAAAATACCATAGGCTGGGTGGCTTAAACAACAGATATTTGGTTCTCACAGTTTTGGAGGTGGGGGAATCTAGATCAAGGTGCTGACTGATTCTGTTACTGGTGAAGGCTTTCTCCCTGGCTTGCATACAAGCCATCTTCCCACTTTGTCCTCACATGGCCTTTCCTTGAGCTCTTAAGTGTCTCTTTATGAGGATACTAATCCTGTGGTTTCAGGGTCCCACCCTTATAACCTCACTTAACCTTGATTACCCCCTTATAACCTTATCTCTAAATACAGCCACATTCAAGGTTAGGGCTTCACCATGAATTCTGGAGGGGGACACAATTCAATCCATAGCATCGTATAAGAAGACTCATACTATATCGTTCCTTTTGTTACTGGCTTATTTCACTTAGCATAATGTCTTCAAGGTTCATCCATGTTGTATCATCTGTCAAAATTTCCTTCCTTTCTTAGATTGAATAATACACCATTGTGTGTATGTATCATGTTTTGTTGATCCATTTATCTGTTGATGGACACTTAGGTTGCTTCGGCCTTTTGACTATTGTGAATAATGCTGCTGTGAACATAGGTGTACAGATATCTGCTTGAATCTCTGCTTTCACTTCTTTTGGGTATATACTCAGAAGGAGAGTTGCAGGATCATTGTGGTAATTCAGTATTTAGTTTTTTGAGGAATTACCATACTGTTTTCCAAAGGAACTGCACCATTTTATTACATTCCCACACCTTGTTTCTTATACCCTGTTCATATAACTGTGGAGAGTGCCTTTAAAATCTTTTTGGCCACTATGCTTAACTCCGTATATATGTTATACTGTCTATGTTGAAATATTTTAAATTATAGACATCTTAAGAGGCCTATTTTCCACTTTGTGGATGATTATCAGGACACAGCAACTCATTTGAAAGATGTAAAAATAAAGGTAAGACTTTTAAAAAGAAGTTTGAAAATATCCTGTACAGGTTCTCTTAACTGACCACCTTATGTGTTTAAGTGCTGTTGCCTTCTTTGGATGCAGATAAGATCAGTGGTAATCGATGTGTGAGTGTTTTTAAGGTAGCAAGGAATGTGTGGTCCATAAAGAGGTGAAAAACCAGCATTCCCTGTGTGAAAACGTATTTGGAAGTGTGCAGAGAATATGATATTTGAAATTCTAGTCCTTGTTCAGCTGATAACCAGCGTCATCTACACACTTGAAAAGAGCATATTGACTTACCTGCTCTCTGAGGACCTTTCAGTTCTAAAAATCTATAATTTTAAGTGTACTAAGTGAATGCATTGCAAATGTAAACATGTACCATTCATTTTAAAAGAACAAGGACTGGGAAGGATGTGCCAAGCTGTTGATAGTGATTGTCTTTAAGTGACTGGGTAAGGGGAGGTTTATGAGTTACAGTTTTCATTTGTTGGAACACTTTATTGACATGTATTGTTTGGATTTTGCATTAATTTTATATTGTGGGGAAATAATACAAAATATAACTTTTCTCCTTCTGAATTTGGATGGTTCATTCATCTGTTTTAACTTTTAGAGCTGTACCCTTTCTGGAGGGAAACATCATGGTCCTGTTGAAGCCCTGAAACAAATGTTATTTAATCTTCAAGCAGTGCAAGAAAGTTTTAATCAGAATAAAACCACAGAGCCAAAAGGTGAAATTAAACAAGTAAGCACAAACTTAATTTATGAATTGAAATCTATGAATGTGGATTGAGATCTGTGAAGGATAAGATTTCCTCCTAGATCTTTCTTAGCTTGACCTCTAACTTTATGTTAATAAGCATGATATTAACACAAGTCGTAGATTTGTACTGTTGTTATTCTTTTTTTTAGAAAGTAACTTACTCAAATTTAATACTGTAAGATTTTTGCAGTTGTGTACCCCTGAATGGATTGTCCTATTAAGTTTATGGTTATAAATACAACATCGTATTTAGATATGATGTTATTAAAACTGTAGATGAAAGGATTGTAAGAGTTGTTTTTTAATGCCCGACAAAAGTATTCTGTCTAGTCCAACTTCTTGTGTTTATATTTGAGGTGGCCTAGAGAACCTTTCAACATTAGACTTCTCCCCATAACCTTTGTCATCTGAAGTTTAATTTTGTTACCATGTGTTTATTGACTCTTAATACGGTTATGTAAAGTTTTATTTTAAAGTAATTGTGTTTTTGTGTATTTCCTAGGAATTTGGAAATCTGTTTCTGCTTTGGGCTGATATTTCATAGGGGTCGAATTTTCCTCACAGTAGTGTAGTGTTTACAAACCTAGCTTATGTTCTCCCAAGCCTGATTGTGAATTCTAATTCTGCCACTTACTAGCAAGTGCGGTATTTGTACAGATCACTTAACCTCCTTAATTTCAGTTTCCTCTTCTGTAAAATGAGATTGTTGAGAAGACAAATTGAAACAAACTATAGAAAGTACTTATTTATAGTGCTTGGCACCTGGTAAAAACTTAATGCCTGGAAAATACTTAGTACATTTTAATTGATATTGTTTATTTTGTTATTCAGTAGAGCTTTACAAAATTCAGTTTTCATCACAAGTGAGTGTACTAGATTTTAGGAACTATCACATGCTACTCACTTAAGTTGTATTTCTTAATTTTTCTCCTTACATTCTAATGATCATAACACTAACATACAGTGCAATCCATCCTTCTTTTCCTTCCCCTTTTAAACATTCTTGAGATAAAGCCTTGTTCAGTAAAGTCATAGTTTCAAGCCAAGATTTGATATTTAATGAACAAACATTTAGAAGCATACTTTAGGACAGTTGCAAGATGAAAAAGTTGTAGTATTTTTAGAATAAAAAATATATGTATATATTTAATGCTTTACTGAAAATTATTTGCTTAGAATTATTTCCTTGGGAATGCAGACAATATTTTTAATGTTCTTATTAATCACACATGTTAAATAGCATTTAGGTTTATAATTATATAATATTTTCACTGTTTTATTATATTTGGTGTTTTTAATAATAGGTTTCAGAAGATGATTTCTCTAAATTACAGTTGAAGGAAAGTATGGCTCCTATTAATAGGTCACTTCAAAAGTAAGTGTTCTCTGTTAATTTCTGAGTATGTTATGGATGCAACCATCTCTGATTGAAATCAGAAGGTTACAGGATGGAATTAAAGTCGCTGGAAGAGGAGGTGTGCTAGGTATATTTAAGATTCTTGGAGCATATTGTTTAATCCTGAGATTTTCTCTTAAACTTGCGCTATTTTCTATTTAAAATGTTCTTAGGACCTAATGAGATAACTGTAGACACTTAAAATTTAATAGGTGTGAATGGCCTAGGGAAATTCTCTTTTCATTTCTGAGTAATACCAACAATCTGAGATAGTATCGGTGTGGATCTTCTGGAAGAACAACTTGTACGTGCAATGTGTTGTCATATATTCCCTCTAGAAGAGGTAAATAATCCTAAGTAAGTATATCATTATGTGACATATCGCCACAGAAATTTAAGTGGATGTGATGTCCTGGATATAAAGATAGGTCTAAATGCCCTAAGGTGTTAATCTACTTATTTTCTTAGTTACATACCTTAAAAAGTTGGGAAGAATTTCCTACAGTCATGATCTTGGTAGAAGAGATGAGTATTTATTTTACAGATTTGATTGTGTGAATATGAAGTGCCCTCAAAAGATGGAATACTGAGTTTAAGATTTTTTACTTTGTAACAAACACCATTTTGCTTGACTGTAAGTGTGGCTAAACAAATACGGTCTGCCTTTTGTCCTTTCAGAATTTGCTTAGGATTCTCTTACCTAAGGAAGCAGTGGAAAAGTGAAACACTAGACATGTAAACTTATGACTCTAATTGTCATGATATATATGTATCATTTTTGTTTTCATTCTTAAAAAATATGTATATATGTGTGATTTTTTCCCCCCTCTACTTCTAGTATTCTGGGTAGAAATAATGCCTCTTTCTTTGTAGCTTGACATAGTCTTGGATATAGTGTTTCATATTTAATAGGATTCAGTGAATAATGATACTAATAACTAACATTTATTGAACATTTACCAAGTATCAGTGTTCTGAGTGCTTTTGTATGTAATTCATGTGCTCTTACAACCCTATGAGGTTAAGTACTATTATTATCTTCATAATACAGATCAAGTAATAAAAATCAAGTAATAAAGTAACTTGCCCAAGGTTACATAGCTAGTAAAACAGCACTGGGATTCAAACCAGACAGTGTGATTCTATAGCCTATGTTCGTAACACTCCTCTCATTAGTGATAGTGGTACATTATCCTTTTAGACTAGGTGCAGTGCCTCAGTTGATTCTCTAGGATAAAGACCCCATGCCCGCTGTGGCCTCTCCCGTTGCGGAGCACAGGCTCTGGATGCGCAGGCTCAGCAGCCATGGCTCACGGGCCCAGCCGCTCTGCGGCACGTGGGATCCTCCCAGACCGGGGCACGAACCCGTGTCCCCTGCATCGGCAGGCGGACTCTCAACCACTGCGCCACCAGGGAAGCCCGACCTCAAGCTTTGATACTGAACCTGTGTCATAGACTTAAATGTGTTTCCCGAGTTAAAGTTCATACCCTGGAAGATGTTTTTCTCGGTGAAAATGAACCCTGAACCATAAGTAATTAAATAACCACAAAAATTGATACTGATTATAGGTGCTTTTACCATTTTCTGTAATTTTTTTTGATAGTAGTAACTTCTTTCTAGCGTAGGCAATCAGTAGTTTGCTACATATAGAATGCCATTTTTAGAGAGTGAGATTCATGTTTTGTTAGATGGCTTTTAGCTTTTGATTCTGTTGGAGTAGCTGAAGCAATCTTAATTTGGCTTTTACTTTACATTTCAAAAGTATTATCAGTAAGGCATTTTTACTGTTAGAAAGTAAGTTTAGACTTACAAAAGCATGTTAGTACATTTTTCCCCATTATTTTCAGTCTTTAGATTGACTGTTTTTAGGATAATTTAAAATTAATTCAGTCTCAGAATTCCTCTTTCTAGACTGCAAAATGTTCTGTTTAGATTTATGGTCTTTTCATATTTTAAAATAAATAGACCCAACTTTTTCAGAAGTTACAGATTTTACCTTGGGTGCTTTCTTATTATGTTTCTCCCCATTCCTCAAATAACTGCTTTTCTTTCTAACTGTTTGGATTGCTGACCAGTTTTAAAATATCTTTCATTAGCCTTAGGAAACTCCAGGATCTTAGTATGGGTTCTTTTTATTCCCTTGGAAACTCAGTTTTCTTATGTTCTCTCATTAGAAATAGCTGAGAAAGATTCATTGGATCTGAAGTATAAAATGATTGGTAGCAGCTTAAAATGTTATTTTTCCCAGAGGGATTTTGCTTTTAGTAGGAATCAAAGTTGTAATTGTTTTGTATCCCTGTAACACTTAGCTTTGTCTTATGCATTTACATACTAAAATTATTATCTTAAGGCAAGTGAAAAAATTGTAGTGTTTGAACAAGGTCCTTTTCTAGAATCTTTTATTATTTCATGTAAGCTTAGGCTGGTTGTAAAAAATGAGCAATTGTATATTGCTCGCATACTATAAAGGTGAGCAGTAGTAGACAATTGCAGAATCATCAGTCATCCAAAAATAATTTGTTTTTGGCTTCAGAATGTGTTGTTTTACATGTAATTTGGAGATGAATGTGTAAGATTTTGTAATTCTCAATACTAAAGGCCATGCTGTGAAAACCAAACTTAATGATAGCTGGAAAATTGTCTCATTTCTCAGATCTCTTTTCTTGCTCAATTTTCTGGTCTTCATTCTACACTAGGGATAGACAGAATTAGCTCTCAGACTTGCAAAACTTGACCCTAAAGCAAATATTTTTCTTTATTCTAATGTGCTCATATTTTACTTAGATCTAGGAAATAGTAGGCAGTTTGTTCTGAAAAGCCTTTCATTCAGTTCTTGCTGGATACTAGGCTGAATAGAGGCCAGTAAACATAGTATTTAAGAGAACAGCCAGTACAGTAGTACTAGTAGAAAAACGAATGTAAGATGTCAATGAGTAATATAGCTAAATTGCCATCACATAATCAGTGTTACTGAGTTTCTGTGGGTTGATTAGTATTTACTTGAATGATCATCAATAGATACATTGTCACAATAAGAAATGAGTTTTTTAATTTCAGTTTTTAAGGTGAATGACTATTCAATGTTGTAATACAACCCTTAGGTTGATGTTTTCCGCATTAGCCTGCTTTTTCATTTTTTGAGCGCAGAAAATCAAGAATAATTTCCTTCTACAATTTTATTCTTCCCTTCTCCCTACACTTAACTTTGAAATACCAATCACTTTTGATAGACTCTTCTCTAAACAGATCGCTTTATTCTCAAAACGGGAGATAGAGGTTAGATGAAAGGAACTGCCAAATGATTGCGTAGCTGAGGTAGAGAGACTGAAGATTTCACACTTCTACTTAGCTTTTTTATCCCTTCCCATTATTACCCACTCCCCTTTCTATCTGACATTTTGTTTTAAAGACATAAAATATACTACGTGGGATTAGAAAGGAAACCAGTTATAGTGCATTAACTATGAAAATATTAAAATACATTTCTAATTAGTAATATATGCTTCTCTTTATTGCATTTAAAATAAGACAATACATTTAAAATACAGGTAAGTTAAAATTCATTTTGTAAAAACATGTATTAGTGTGAAGGCCTTTTGCATAACTTGAATAAAAGCATTAAACCATGGTGTGCTCTCTTACTTACCTTTCACATATTGATCAGCAAACAATTAAAGAAAGGGAATATTGGAAGGCATTGATGTCTGGGTTACCAGTGAGACTTCACTATTTGATGGATGAAAACTAGACTTAAAGTTGTCTAATAGTTGGCCAGTTATGTCATATGAACTTTTGGACTGTAGACAGAAAGACTTAGAGGACGTATGTTTTAGCAGTGGGTTTAATAACTTGTAATTTTGTAACTATTATATAACTATTGTAATTTTGAAGTAGTGATGAGTATAAAACATACTTGCAATGACTATAATGTGATATGAAAATACCTCTGATTTCTATGGCATATGAGGTCACAGATTTTGGCTGTTGCTTACATTCATAATGGAAGGAAATGCTAATTTAGAGATAGCATTTTGTGAAAATAAAGATGATTTTTTCCCCATCCAATTTCATAGACCCTCTAAATCTAAAGGATCTGTTGACCCTCCGATTTGTAAACAGTAACATCAGATTCTAGCCACTTGTCATCTTCTTTCTCTTGAGTAACAGCCTGAAAAGAAAAAGGAAGATAAGCCCCAAGTATATTTACAGATTATCTTCTTCCTCATAAATATGTCTGTAGGAAGAAAATAATTCTTTAAGTAGAGAGAGATTACTGTAGGATGTAGAAATAATAAAGTCTAATTTTACCTCTGATTGCTTAGTAACCCTGGGTGAGTTATTGTCATTTAGTTAATGAAGATGACAGTCTCAAAAATTAACAGAAGCTGCCAAAAGGATGGCAGAATTCAGATTCTTAATACATTTGAGTAAAAGTGTCTAAGAAATAGAGTACAGGGAAATAGACATAATGCAGTAATTAACACTATTAATTTCCTCCATCTCCTTATCCTTGATAAAGTGGAAGATGTATTTTATTTAATATACATCAATTGAACCTGTGTTGGAGACTGTAGAATAAAGTGTTGTCACCACCTTTCAGTAACTTCTCACTAATTTCTCACCTTAGAGATTACTGGTATATTATTTCTGTTTTTCTTGGTCTCTTATTTATCAGAGATCTGAAATATGGTTGATTAACATATTTTTGAGTGATCCTCAAGGATCTGAAGGGTAAGGGAGAAGGAAAGCTGGAAGAATACTTTTAGAGGAAGACTGGAAAGTTAAGGGCTCCTATCTTCTTGGTTTGTCTGAGGGATGATGGAGAAAAACCAGGTTGTTGGTATAATACTACGTTATTCAATGTAATTGTCATTTGTTTTCCCCCATGCTCAATAAAAATGAGTTTTCCTCAGTTGTAACTGATTCTTTAGTGCTGTTTAAATTTAGCTGCCTTGAATGTACATGTTAAAAATGAATTATGTCCTTTACTTCTTAAATGATATACACAGTATATCAGAAGGTATCATTTCATTCTGCAAAGTACATGAAAAAGATGCTTTAAGTGTGACACAAATGATACCTATTATTGTTTCTTATTAGGCTACTTGGCACACTTTCAACAAAAAAAAAACCCTTAAATGTCAAACATATAATTTTTTTAAGTAAGTGTTTATATTTTTAGATGAATTATTTTAACCCTCAGTTATTCAGATTGCAAGGTTTTGTAAAGAAAAATTTTCAGTTTTGATACTAAAACTATTCCATAAACTTATCTCTCATACTAATTTTGAAGTTAAGAAACAATGTAATCACCATTTCTTTTTGCATTACCTATTCATTCCTTAATATTGGTTTGTAATGTGTTTTATACTTTTTAATGAAGGGCTTTGCACCATTTATCTCGCCTGAGAGACCTGGTTGATGATTCCAGTGGGAAACAGTCACCGAAAATATGAAGAGGAAAATAAAAGTCTAACCAATAAATAGTCACCACAGAACAAAAATGTATTTTTTTTCCTATTGCTTAAACTGACAAAGTAATTAGAAGCCATATATTATTCTGTGATTGGTTCAAGTATTATGTATTTTTTAAAAACCAGACTTGACAATGTCCATAGATTTTTGTGGCCTATCCTCATTTTGTGCCAGAATACCAGGAGGTGAACTAGAAGGACCCATACTATATGTCCTAGTCTGACTTTGGTCTTCAGGCTGTCAAATGTCTAATATTCAAAGATGGATGACTTCCGTTCTTGAAGCTTACATGGACTTAACCTTCTTCAGCATCCTCATCATTTTATCATCTGATTCTGGATCATTAAGAAGCTTTTCCTGGTTTCTATCCAAAATCTCTTAAATAGACTCTTTTATAAAGTTAGTATCCACTTAAGGAGCTTGAGGAATGTCAAAATTGTTATGGTGTATCTTAACCATATGGAAGTATGTTACTTTCAAGTTTCATAAAGCAAACATTTAAGAATATGTTATATTTGCAAATAACATTAATTGGTACAGTGCTAAAAGGATGTTTTATATTGTGAATTCCAGGAAAACCTCATTTAATTAATGCTTTGATTCTATGTAGGATAATCTTGACAGTACTTGACAGTTTATAAAATATTTTTGGGGGGATATTTGAGATTTTAATATTTTGATATTATTTCCCAGATTTAAGTTTTGAGGTTAGCTCAAACTAGTAAAAACTATATCAGTGGCCAGTTGCTTTATGAAATTTGATAACTTAAATGAATATGGAAAATTAGAAAAGTGCTGAACTTTCTTTAAAGCAAACTTTCTTTAAGGTTTGTCACTAACTAGGACTGAACAGAGCTCTATAATTTTGCAACTTATACCAAGTGAGCGTCTATTAAGCAGGAAACATCTTTACCAACAAAATGAAGAAATAATTCATAAGCCATGGTGAAGCATATTAAAAAAGCCTGATGAAATTAAAGAATAGGTATGTATACAAATAGTACAAATTAACACTACCCAAATTGGAGCGTTTTTGCTAATAAGTAGCTTCACTGTCAAATAGGAATTCCTAAGTACATTGGGTCAAAGAATTTTCCCCCCCAATTTAAAGCACTATCTAAAGACCTTTGTTATAGAACTTACATGTCAAAGACTGTGGAGTGAAACCTGTCTTTTTTCCTTGCCTAGTGAGTCAGTCACTGTACTATTCTTTTTGCCCAGTTTAAGAGTCACTTGCTAATAAGTTTGTTTTGTTTACTCTGTGGAGGTGTTTTTGCCGCAGACATTCTATTTCTGATTATGGTCTTCTGCTTCACAGCAGATAGTTTGCATACAATCAAACAAGACATTACTTTGATGATTGAAATGTGGTTGGCCGTTAAAAGAGCAGATAGATTTTAAGTGGATGAACATAGATCTGAGCGGAGCATGTTCCAGTGAAATCCAGTATTCCACGAATTCTAAAGGCAGAGCAGACAAAGATATCAGATAATTACATATTATATGTTGATCAGATATAATATGTTTAGTATACCTAGAAAGCATCTCCAAAGGGATTATTATGCTTTGTTAACTCTGAGTAGCACTGATCTGGTTAGTGCTCCCATTTGCAAGAACATATATATCCAGTACTAAGTAAGATAAGCCTGTTCTAAAATTTTGTTATAACTAGTATTTTAAGAAACTTGATTATACTTACCCTAGAGTATTTTTCCTTTTGTATTAAATATGGAAGTTTAAGTTTTTTAGCAAAAAGAACTTTATCTAAATGATTAATTCTAACCTTTCAAAAAAATATATAGGAGATTCAAACAAGAAAAAAATGTAAATGATAAATGTTCAATAAATTCTTTAAGGAATTCATTTAGTTAATTGTTAAATATTTCAGTATTTTTTATTTTGAGATTTCCAGAGGAAAAAAAGGAGACAACAGTATTGAGACTGCTGAGTTGGGAATTTAAAGCAGATGAGAACAATTAGATTTTAAAAATAGAATTGTGAATATGAAGTTTTATCAACCTTTTTCTCTCTTTTAGGTATATTGAAAAATATTAAATAGAAAAATGATAAAATTTTAATAAGACATTTCAGATTTTTAGTTGAACATGAAAAAATTTAACCTAATTCCAAAAATTATTTGAGATCAAGGGATAAAAGTGTGATGCATATGTGAAGACTTGAAACTCAACTGTATTTTCTTTGTTATCAGTAAGAACTCTCAGTTTTTTCTGGGACAATTCATTTCAGCTTCATAGAGATTTCTGACCAAACTGAGGAACTCTGTCTTCTTGGGTTTGTTTGGGTTATATGTCTCTCTAGTTATGTTATTTCTTGTTGAAATTTATAAATGTGGATTTGGGGGGGTTATTATTTTGTATTTAATGTTTGGGATAATGTCTTGTTAAATCATATGCAGTTATACCAAAATGTTGCCTGAAGATAAATCATGACAAGATTTCTTTTTTTCCCCCCTGTGTTTTGAGTATGTGGAATCACTCATAACTTTGAATTTGTTTCCTTTTTTCCTGTCCCACCTTTCACTATGTCTCAGAACCTCTTTGTTAGAAGTGCTTTCAAGAAGTAAATTTGACAATAGGTGAAAGGGAACAAAATTCATTTCAACAAAATAGCATGAAAGGGAACAAAATTCATCTGTGGCTAAGATCATTTTCCTTTTTTGAACAAAAATATTAGTTTTTTGCCCTCCCAGTTTATTCTACATTGTCCTTATGGTAGACCAGACATGTCTGCGTAACAACTTTTTTTTACAATGTAGCAACTTCGTTACATTAACCGAGACTAGTCCATTTGCCTCCTAATATTTATTTCACCCTTAACCATTCTTCCCCTCATTTTCAGTTCATACATCCAAAGACATCCTGACTAGTGTTTACAAGATACTGTTGTACACACCACCACTGTAATCTTACTGATTTATTTCAGCAAGTTTGCTGCAGCTAAATTGCTTTACTCAGATTCTCCCAAACTTTCTATGTATATTCTCACCTTTATGCATATTATTTCCCATACTTGAAGTACTCAGTTTTCTTTCATTCTGGTTATTTAAAGCTTACTCTTCCATTTCTTTAAAGCTCTGACAGAGTTTATACTTACTTTTCCAAACATTCTCACCTTCCAAACTCTGGTAGGTTGGCTCTTCATTTTCCTTCCCCATTGCTCATTTAGCTGTTATATTTCTTGTTTATGTTTTTTATATTCCTCTTGTAGCAAATTTGTATCCCTAGGGGAGAAAATGTCTCAGAAAGTATTAGATGATTGATTTTGTTTTGTCTCCTTGATAGTGTCTCTTACATAATGATGTATAACCAGAAACATGTAAATTTAAAGTGTTAATTGATAACTCTAAGCCTGATTTCCTATATAAGGTTGTAAGCTCAAGATAGGAGAAACCATGTCTTTTATTTATGTGATGTCCTGCAAATCCTTTTTAAAATGAGGTAAATTAAACCTATTATGGAAGAGATTTCTTTTTTGATATTGCAGTTTATCAAATTAACATTTTTGTATTTTGGATGACTTGGCTATAAGCTTTCTAACCTCTTGAGCCCTGAAAACTTTTAAGATTTTTGAGTTTTTATATATTCTGCATTTCATCAGGTACATGAACTATTTTACAGATCTAGGACTAAGTCTAGGGAAACTTTCAGTGGCTGGTTTTCATTGTGTTGCTTCTCTGAGCCTGGCTTGATGAGAAACTATCAGTCTGGGTCCAATCTAGAAACAGAAACCACACAGTGATTGTAAACAAGAGAAGCTTAATCTAAAAAAAGTTTTAAACTGGTCAGACTCCCAGGAGTTCAGCATTTGCAGCAGCTGAAGAAGTGGTGTTTCCCTGGACCTGGCTGCCTCCCTCTCTCCCGGGTTCCACAGGGGGAAAAAAAGTTTTAAATTGTGACAAAAGAGATAAGATATAAGAGAGCTCTATATGGTACCCCAGAGGTAAGGGAGAGTACTCAAGGAAGGACAACCTTGTAGGAAGGAGCTAAGATTTGGGTTCAGAGCTTGTTGAAGGGGTACCTGCAGTCCACTTGATGGCACAGTTCACTGGTTTGTCCAGACCAGAGTCGGTTTTCAGTTACTAGGCAAGCAGGAAGCCATTCTCCAAGGTTCAGGGAAGCTGCAGGTGGTGTCTGGGTGTGGGCCTGGAGAGGGAGTGAGGATTCTTCCTGCACGCTGGACAGTGCTGGCTGGACACCTGGAGGGTAAGGGGTTTGTATTGGGAAAGTTGAAGGAAGGTGATCACCAGCCTGGGCCAGGTCTGTGAGGTCGCCAAGGAGAACCATACATTCTGGGACTGTGACTGGGGCAGAGAACTACCTGGTGTCTTTATACCCACCTTGTTTACTGATGGTGGAGCTGCCAGAAAGCAGCAGGTGAGCCCCGTCAGGGTGAATTTGGAGCTGAGACTATAAATTGATGACTGGCATGGAAACTTGTCAGGTTCTAGAAAGGTTTTGGTGGGAGAAAATATCATAAGGGAAATTTAAAAAAATGCTTCACCTGTCCAACCCTGACCTCCCTGTTTTGCAATAAACTGTGTAGCCTGTCCAAACCAAAACCTGGAATAAAGGTAAAATAGCAAAAATGTCAGGTCATTTGGGAAACAGGCCCAGTAAGAAACCTTGGGCCAATATTTTCAAAATCTAATGAATTTGTCAACTTTGTAAAAGAAAACGGATCTGAACTAGAAATCTGGGACTACTATAAATACTCTGGAATTATATGAATGAAGATCAGAATATCAGGGGAGTAGATTGCATTCCTTCAATTGTTTTTCATCAAGGTGCCACATAACTTTGAGTGTTTTTGGAAATTCAGCGTTTCCTGCAATTGGAATGCTTTGTTTTGTAGTATATTGCTTCAGTTAAGCCATGATTTTTTCTGTGTCTTCCACATATTACTCTTAGTTTTGCCTTTCAAGACAGTCTCACATTTTGGTCTTCCTAATATTGGAACCAACAAAAATAATGCTACTTCCATCTTTCAGGCTGTTTTCTAGTTTCTAAATTATTTTTTTGGACAAAGTTTTATGTTCATTATTGTCTCACTTTTTTTTGAATGCTGTCTAGCTTTCCCTGTGTTGTTTAAATGTCTACATTGTACAAATGATCCAGAGCCCTACTTAACAGCAAAACTCTATTAGAGTACGCACTTTATTTTTCGTAGTGATATATGATTGACATATATTAGTTTCAGATGTACAACATAATGATTCGATATTTATATATTTGATATTTGTATATGTCTAGTTAACATCCATCCACTGTATTTTTTCTTATTGACACCCATAGCTAATTTTTTTCCAGCTTTGTTGAGGTATAATTGACAAAATTGTAAGGTATTTAAAGTGTATGTCATGATGATTTGATATACACACATTGTGAAAAGATTCCTCCATCTTGTTAATACATTCATCACCTCATATTTATCTCTCTTTTTTTTTGGTGAGTTGTTTTCATTTTTTAAGAAATGTGGCATCAGATGTCCAGGATGCATAGAGTAGATCATAAAGGATCTACATATTGTTCTTTGATAATTTATTATTCCATTCAGCATTCATTTATTTGGCTCTGCGTGGCGGTGGAAGGAGGAGAGAGGAGTGTAAGGGTGGGAGAGATGATGACAAAGTATGGCTATTTGAGGAACTCGATGGAAATATATAAATGGATACAATTACACTACCCCAGGTAAGTATTGTTTCAGAGAAATGAAGACGGAGCAACTGCTGTTAAGGCACGGGCGATGGAGCAGCCAAGTGACCCGAAGAATCAGGAATGAGTTTGCTCAGGAGGGAATGCTTGAGCTGATCTCCAAAATGAACAAATTTGCCATCAAAGAAATTGGATGGAAGGCAGAGAGTAAGACGTGCAAAGACTTGAGTCATTAAAAAGGTCTGATACAAAATTACTGACTTGGAAGAGTATGTTGTGTGTTGTAGTGGAAGAAACCAGTGCTTTAATATGGGCAGATTTGTTTTATGATTCCACGATTTATTAGCTCTTTGTTGTAAACAAGCTCCTTGATCTTGCCTGAGGCTTTATTTAAATTTCCCCTTCCATTTGTAGTAGGTACTTGGCAGTTTTGTTTCAAGAATTAAATGGTAATGCCTCACACATGTGATTTCAGTAAACACTAGCTGCTAATAATGTTTAATACACCTAGGTGGGGGGAGGCGCTAGGAATAAGACAGAAGGCTGAAATTACCGTCGTGGTTCCCCATTCTACTCTGTACATTGTAGCAAGAATTATCCTTGAAAAACATGTCTGACGATGTTGTACCTCTTCAAACTTTCCAGTGGCTTCCCATCTCAGAGTAACTGTGAAGTTCCTTCCCTAGCCTAAAAAGCCCAGTAAGGTGTGCCAACACCTCTCCCTTCACCCCTGCAAGGCCGGGACCTTTCCTGTCACCCCATTTGCCCTCTGATTCAGCCACATTGGTCTTGCTGTTATCAAATAACTACAAACATGCCTCTGCCTCCAGGCCTTTGCAGTGTTTCCTCCCATCTGGTCAGACTTTCCACAAACACCCCATGATTCCCTCCCTCACTTCAGGTGTCTGCTCAAATGCCACTTTACCAAGCAGGCCTACCCTGAACCCTCCCCGCCCAGGCCCCATGCTGGTATGCCTTTCCCCTTTACTCCTACCTTTTCTTCACTGAATGTTGAGGGCAGGAGCTTTGCATTATTCACTGTTTACCCCTCAAGGACTAGAATAGTACCTAAGGGTAATTAAAGTGCTACATAAATAGTTCTTCTCTGAATGAATGAGGCTGAGAGACTGGTTTGGGGGGCCATCTGAGGATGGCCCCCAAGAATTTTGTATTTTATTCTGTAGGCAAAAGGAATGGGGCCAGTTTTTTGTGGGTTTTTTTTTTTTTTTTTTTTTTTTTTTTTGCGGTATGCGGGCCTCTCACTGCTGTAGCCTCTCCCGTTGTGGAACACAGGCTCCGGACGCGCAGTCTCAGCGGCTGTGGCTCACGGGCCCAGCCGCTCCGCGGCATGTGGGATCCTCCGAGACCGGGGCACGAACCCGTGTGCCCTGCATCGGCAGGCGGACTCCCAACCACTGCGCCACCAGGGAAGCCCGAGGGGGGGCCCGTGTTTTTGATGCAGCTTCAAGTGAATGTTAATTTTTGCTACTGTTACTGTTAGTCCCTACATTGATTTGTGGCTGCAGTCAAATTGAACTTTTTTCCAAATACAATTTTCCATCTTTCCGGTAGTCCTTAAAACCTGATACCATGACATAAATGCATTATGTTAGTAATTTCTTCAGGAAATAAAGCTAGAAAGTAGGCCTTATTTAGTTTTTGTTCAGAAATACAGTTTTACTGAGGTTCCTATGACATTGTAAAATAAGTCCCTAGAATATAGGGGGTTTTTTTATAATAATATTTAGACAGCTATTTATTTGTCTTAGTTTGCAGTACTAGATGTTACTTGATTTACTGAATGATATATGTTGGCTTTTGGACATGAGTATAAGAAGACAACAGAAACAAGCACAAAGAAGTCTCTTGGAGTGGGATTCAGAAGCCCTGATGACAGGAGCTCTGGAAGGACCTCAAATCATTTCGGTCTTCTTTTTTTTTTTTTGGACCTGGGGGAAATATGAAGAATTTTATTCAGAAAGAGATTTACTTATTTCATTATTCCCAGTTAAAGCAGAATCAGTATTCTATTAAAAACGAACAAAGTTTAGCAAACGTTTCCAAATTTTCTGCTGTAGTTCTCATTCTTTGTTTTTCTGAGTCAGATTTTGTACGAGGGTTTAAAATTTAAGTGTCAGATTTTCCCCCCTTGTTAGTTGGGGTGCCTTGGGCGAGTTACAGCTGTAAGATTCAATTTATAAAGCAGAGCTAATTGGGCTGCCTCACACACTTGTAAGGATTAAGTGAGATAATGCCTGTAAAGTGTTTGCCTAGCACAGTGCCTCACCATAGAAAGTGCCCAGCGTTAGCAGTTATTGATAAATACAATTATGTCAGTACTTGTTTTCAGAGTTTCAGCTAGTTATAATTGTTGCCATTTAGCTGCCTGTGTGTGGATATTTTGTAGAAATAGATGCCTGTCAGTGTTAGTAAGGACTGTTTAAAATTTCTCCCACTAGAGGGCACTATTTTGGCAGCAACAAGATAAATTGTGTGATTGGCCTGCTACCCATTAATCTGGCTTTGAGCTCAGCCCCTGGCATTCATTCACCAGTTACAACTCTTGAAAACTGTGCTGGAATATGTTAAGAAATGCTCTTATCTCCCTCTCCCTTCCCACACCAAGGAATAACTATTTTGTTTTGAGGAGAAAAAAACATCTCCATTCTGTAGACCAGATACATTCTTTAGACTGTAAGCATTATGATTAGGATCCCAATTCTCTTCTTCCTCTTCAGGATGCTTCAGCCCAGGGTTCCTGTTAGACCACTGATGTCCTTTGTGCTCCGTCTCTCCTAGCTACCATCCCCACACTCACATAATGGAAGGGTGTTTGAGCCTAGGCAATGCTTTTGCCATTGTAAAGTGGTGGCCCTTGAAAGAATACTTTGCTTTGGGTCTTCAGCAAGGTATAGGCTTGACATCATGAGTTGGGAGTGGAGGTTCAAGGGAAGCACGCTTGTTACGTATCCTTTAGACCTCTTCACCGTACATAAGATTAAAGCAAGTTTAGCTGGTAGACTAAGCCAGTGGCCATAGCCTCCCCAACACTCTCACTTCAAGTCAGAGAAAAGAGAAGGTGTGAGGTGGGGAACGAGTAAAAACAGGGACAATGAGGTGAAATACGAACTTTGATAGCATCACTATTTTGAACTAACAGACCCTGTTTCGCTTAGTTTTTTCATGGATTAGAAGTTTCAGATTCCTAGCTGGTGACCATGCCTACAAAGTAACTTTACAGGGGATGTTACAACATCTGTATCCTGGTTTGCATGTGACTTGTTTTCCGTATACAGTAGAATGTCAAGTTTGAGGGGCTCAGTTTCAATGTCAGTTCTCTGCTTAGCCATGGTCACAAAGAGGAGCCCCCAAATATGAAAGGATGAGTAAGGTATAGAGGTAAGGGGTGAGGAGTAGAGGGGAGGATCTGCCAGGGTGATTGGAAGCCTAGGAATCCTCTATTGTCTAGTAGGGATAGAAGGGGGACTCCCCTTTGTAGAGTTCGGAATTGTAAAACTAGGAGCTGATGTCTCTGTATCCCAGTTCTAGGATCTAGAATGTCTAGATTTTATAGCACGGAGTTTTTATAGCATTCTCTATGACCCATAGTCTCAGGTTCAAGTGGAAAAGTCCAAACTTAGCATTACCTGTGTAGCAGGGGCCTTTCTGGCTGTTGGAAGGCCTCACTTGGCAAGAATGACACAAATGAGGGCTTTGGTTCAGTACTTTGAACAGTATCTTGTCCAAGAATCACATATTCTGGGCTTCCCTGGTGGCACAGTGGTTGAGAATCCCCTACCGATGAAGGGGACACAGGTTCGAGCCCTGGTCTAGGAAGATCCCACATGCCATGGAGCAACGAAGCCTGTGCGCCACAACTACTGAGCCTGTGCTCTAGAGCCTGCAAGCCACAACTACTGAAGTCCGTACGCCTAGAGCCCGTGCGCCTAGAGCCCGTGCTCCGCGATGAGAAGCCACTGCAATAAGAAGCCCATCCACTGCAATAAGAAGCCCGTGCACTGCAACAAAGAATAAGCCCCTCTCACCACAACAAGAGAAAGCCTGCATGCAGAAACGAAGACCCAACACAGCCAAAAATAAATTAAAAAAAAAAAGAACCACATTTTCTGACCTCGAATAAAAAGAGGGCAAGTTAGGAATGCTTTTAATGTTGGCAGAGTTCAGATAAGGGGTGAAATTAGAGATGATTAATTTCACTACTGACTTTAAAAGTGAGCAACCAGGGCAGGACAGGAATAAAGACGCAGACATAGAGAATGGACCTGAGGACACAGGGAGGGAGAAGGGTAGGCTAGGACGAACTGAGAGAGTGGCATTGACATATATATACTGCCAAATGTAAAATAGCTAGCTAGTGGGAAGCAGCTGCATAGCACAGGGAGATCGGCTTGGCTCTTTGTGACCACCCGGGGGTGGGATAGGGAGGGTTGGGGGGAGATGCAAGAGGGAGGAGATATGGGGGTATATGTATATGTATAGCTGGTTCACTTTGTTATGCAGCAGAAACCACACCATTGGAAAACAATTATACTCCAATAAAGATGTTAAAAAAAAAAAAAGTGAGCAACCACTGGTTGTACAGGAAGTAGTTTATAAACAGTCTAGTAGAAGTAGTCATCCTTTTAATAAAGTAGGATTCACCCTACCTGGAAGAGAAGCTAATAAATGATGATTAACTGATTCTTTTTTTATATAATTAAAAATTTTTTAAATTTATTTTTGACTGCGTTGGGTCTTCATTGCTGTACGCGGGCTTTCTCTAGTTGCGGCGAGTGGGAGCTATTCTTTGTTGTGGTGTGTGGACTTCTCATTGCGGTGGCTTCTCTTGTTGCAGAGCACGAGCTCTAGGTGCACGGGCTTCAGTAGTTGTGGCTCATGAGCTCTAGAGCGCAGGCTCAGTAGTTGTGGAGCACGGGCTTCGTTGCTCCACAGCATGTGGGATCTTCCCAGACCAGGGCTCGAACCCGTGTCCCCTGCATTGGCAAGCGGATTCTTAACCACTGTGCCACCAGGGAAGTCCCAGATTAATGTATTTTAAAATGGCAACCGTCAAGAGAAGAATCTAATAGAATTCTCTACATGCTTTCCAAGTGATGAATATGCTCAACTAAAATAATATGCTTGTGGACTGGTATCAGTATTTGTCAGTAACTATCTGTGTGAAAAGACATGTTCAAAGGTGAAATATGTAACATCTCACATAGGTCAGCATTAACAAATGAACATTTGTAATCGGTTTTGCTGGTAAGGAGCAATAACTTTGAATCCCAATTAAGCAAAATGTTGTCTCCCCACAAAGAATTCAGTTTTTCTCATTAGACTTGTATCATGAAAAATTGTAGACATTATTATATTTTGAATTTTATCAAACATTTGTGGAAATTTATTTTCTCTCTTGTTATATAAGTACCAATGTAATATCTTTGGTTTTGCTTCTTAGATCTCAAGGACTAAAATACTTACTATCTGGCTGTTTTCAGGAAGATTTTGTTGACTCCAGCTCTAGAGGAATATTTTTGGAATATAGGGTTGAGGAATAATTCTCTAAGTATACAGCAAAACTATATATTGAATATCTGTAGCCCTGTGGGGATTCAATTGCAGTGTAAGACCTGAAGCTTTCTACATATTTTAAATTCTTATTGATAGATCCTTTGTTCCAGAGACTTAACATAGGAACACCACCAATAATAAATGCTTAATTTGTAAATATATGCAATTTTAAAACCTAACTTTTCCAAGTATTATAATGATTACAAATTGACTAATTAAATTCCTTGAAGTAATTTAAACTGCAATTCAAAATAGTATATCTGATTCTTTTGGCCACTTTAAATAACAGATAGAAAATATATAAATACAATGATTTAAAAAATATTTCTAGCATTATGGTTAAACCTAAACATCAACATCATGACTTTAATTCATTATTTCTGTATTAGATCCTATATTTTCCAAGGATTATTGTTATACTTTTTTTATAACATTTTTAAAATTTTTGTTTATTTTATTTATTTATTTTTGGCTGCATTGGGTCTTTGTTGCTGGACGCGGTGTTTTCTCTAGTTGCGGTGAGCGGGGGCTACTCTTCGTTGCGGTGTGCGGGCTCCTCATTGCGGTGGCTTCTCTTGTTGCAGAGCACGGGCTCTAGGCGCCTGGGCTTGAGGAGTTGTAGCTCGCGGGCTCTGGAGTGCAGGCTCAGCAATTGTGGCACACGGGCTTAGCTGCTCCGCGGCACGTGGGATCTTCCCGGACCAGGGCTTGAACCCATGTCCCCTGCATTAGGCAGGTGGATTCTTAACCACTGCGCCACCAGGGAAGCCCTGTTATACTTCTTCTGCTAGCTTGATTAATTGTTGAACCTTCTTCCTTCCAGTTATATGTGACTATGTCTCAGTCCTTCCTGATTTGGGTCCAGTATCTGCTTTCCCTGGATTACTCTTCTTACTCATTGTTCTCTTCCCTAGTTTACTACAGTATCTATGTAGAAATAATATACCTGTAATTTATAAACAGATATATCATTTAAATTTTTAAAATTAATTCAGTTTTCTTTATTATAAGCTGCTATTGAAGTATGATGAAATTTTTTAACACGAGTCTTGCATAAGAGAAATGTGGCAAAAATCTTTGAATATACATTTTATTTAAAAATCTTTTGGAGCCACAAGCAAGATTTAGGTGGAGCCATATGTAGTGTTGCTTATGAATAAAGATATGAGTGTGTATACTGTGGAATTCTCAAGGTGGGTATATCAGGATTAGCTGGGTGGTATTTCTTCCTCAACTCGATCACTGGGTTGTGATGAGGGATAATGTGTTGCAAGTGTCAGTGTCTGGAGACAAAAAGAAGTTGACAGCCTCTGTTACATTGTATGTTTTCATCCTTAAATGCTGACCAAGATATCTTCATAGTTACATATATTTCAGAAAACAAAGGTTGTATGTGACGAGAAATGTTGGGTGTTTCTTTGTTTGTTTCCAAGGGCTAAGTGGGGACTCTGGAGTCAGACCTGTCTGTGTTGAGGCTCTACCACATGATAGCTATATGACCCTGGTTTAGTTAACTTCTCTACACTTTGCCTTTCTCATTTGTAAAGTGGGGCTAGTGATAGTACCTACATCAGAGGATTGTCATGAGCATTTAATGGGACAGTAAAATAGATCATAAAGGAAGCCTCGATAAATGTTAACTATTATATTATTACAATTGTTATTAGTCACTAGGTATAATGTTTCTATGTTTCTTTTGCATTGGAGCAATAGAGTGTTGCTCATACTTAACTAACTTAAGATCACTGTGATCTCTCCTCACTTATCTGTTGTCTACTTCTTGGAGAAGTTAACTATGCCCTTCTAAACAGATATATCACTGATATAAACCATTACAGTCAATATTTGTTGAATGAATGCACATGAGCTGTAACAGAAGTTTTCTGGAGTTGGACTCAGCTGATTTTGTTGTTCATATCACCACTCAATAGCCTTCTGTTCTAAAATGCTGTTGGATTGGCACTAAAAATTACATATGAAGCAAATATATTGGGGAACAAACAAAAGCTGGAATGTTGAATATCTTGAATTATTATGTCAATGAAATCTTGAAAAAAGTGGGAGTGTTGGGAATCCAGCAGTGTTATTTCCCCAAATAATTATATCTCTAATTCAAGTGAGTAGAGCTAGACAGTCCTAAGGGTTATTTAATCTAGCCTTAATTTTATACACATGAGGAAAACTGACTTAGCAAGGTTAAGGAACTTGTCCAAGATCAGATTGTCATGTAGAGCTGCGTGAATAGAATATTTTCATTTTCTTCACAAGTTCAGAGCTCCTTCCCAGCTCTTTCCCTTCTCTGACACTTATTTTAGGAGCCCATACCCACATAACACCTGTTAGAATTCTTCCTGAGAACATCCTGCAGTGGGTAATGGTGGACTATGGGAGCAGTGGGAACATGTATTGAGTCTTTTCCCACAAATGTCTGAAAATTAAATGTATGGCATTGATTTTGAGGTGACAAAATATTTAAAATAAATTAAGTTTTATCTGTGGGACCAGTAAGGAGATTTCCTCATCTTGTTACCAGGGTACTATAAAACATAGTTGTTGTTTTTTGTTTTTTGTTTTTTCTGCAGTGCGCAGGCCTCTCACTGCTGTGGCCTCTCCCGTTGTGGAGTACAGGCTCCCTCCGGACACGCAGGCTCAGTGGCCACGGCTCACAGGCCCAGCTGCTCCGCGGTATGTGGGATCTTTCTGGACCGGGGCACGAACCCGTGTCCCCTGCGTCTGGCAGGCGGACTGTCAACCACCGCGCCAACAGGGAAGCCCAAACATAGCTTTTGTCTTGTTTAATTTTCCTTGTGTATTTGTTACTGGTGCGAATCATTACATTGTTGTCTTTGAGACAAAGGTCTGTATCTTTTATGATACTGGTAACTGTCTCCAGTGTCTGGTCATCTTAAAGTTAGCAATAGATAAGGAACATTTGCATAATAAGAGCATTGATCAATCTTGTTACTGGTAGACATTTCAAAGGAAGTAATCAAATAATTGCCAACTTTATCTTATCAGCTTTTTCCACCTGAATCATAGAAGGCAGATAACTTGGAGATGGGGGCCGCTGGGGAAATGTTCTTATTGAAACAAAGAAGCACTGCCTTTTCTTCTATGCCAGCATGGCATAAAGGAAGAATCCAGTTGGCTCAGATTTTCTAACAGAAACAATATGATATATTCTGTTTTCTGCTTAACCTTTCAACCAGTAATTTTAGCACCCACCAAGGGATTTTGCTTGAAACAATTATTATTATGATAATCTAATGGTGATTTTCTGTTTCTTTCATTAAAAAATAAATTTTTGGTGGATATCTGATGAATATCTTACATAGATATTAAGGACTCCTGCCTTCCCACCAGCACTGCCCATTTTGGAGACTAAAGTGACCATGGTTTAAATGATGTTAAATGGTGAAAGGGTGGATTAGAAGAAGATGAAGGGGTTAAAAGATAAGAAATATATTGCCAGTGGTACTTAGGTATGGTCTAGATAGGAAGTTCACTGTAATGGCAATAAGAAAACCTGGGTTTTAGTTACAATTCTGTTATCTTAATATAAGTAGGTCTTTTATTCTGATTTTCTAATTTGCAAAATAAGGACAATTCTATAAATGATTCAAGGTAATGAGTGAGGATGTAGTAATTTGACTTACTAGGAGGGATGATAGGTGGTTTACGAATTCAGATGTCCTTCTACCATATTAAGATAAGGGTGTGGGGCTTCCCTGGTGATGCAGTGGTTGAGAGTCCACCTGCTGATGCAGGGGACACGGGTTCATGTCCCGGTCTGGGAGGATCCCGTGTGCCGCGGCGTGGCTGGGCCCGTGAGCCGTGGCCGCTGAGCCTGCGCGTCCGGAGCCTGTGCTCTGCAACGGGAAATGCCACAACAGTGAGAGGCCCGCGTACCGCAAAAAAAAAAAAAAAAAAAAAAAGATAAGGGTTTTATTAAAGTAGTGAGTCTACTTGTGCTTATTAAAAAGGAAAAGCCTGACATTCATTGGGCATTTACTATGTATGGGCACTGTGCTAAGTGCTTTACTTATATTAACTAGTTCAGTCCTCTCGCACCTTTATGAGGGCAACATTGTTAGCCCCATTGTAAAGGTAAAGAACTTGAGGCACAGGGAGGTTAAGTACCTTGCCCCAGGTCACACAGCTAATAAGTGGCAGAATTGGGATTCAAACCTTGGTGGTCTGGCTCTAGAATTTTCACTCTTAATCACACACTATAAACTTCTGCCCTGGTTATAGCCACTGGCAGGACTGATATTCATCTAGTATATACTGGTGTGACCACACCACCTATATTTCCATTTGAGTCTTAGAGACCACTCATTGTAAAGCACATCCCATTTTTAGAGATGTTAAAATGTAGAATTCATTCTAACAAATGCACAAGGAAAATTTAATAGGAAAAATATGTTTTATGGTACTCTGATAGCATGATGAGAAAATCACCTTGCTGGCTCCACAGATAAATTATTTTGAATACTTTATTACCTCAAAAATCAATGCCGTACGTTTAAATTCCAGGTCTCTGTGAGAAAAGGCTAAATTGATATGAGTCACTGATGCGTCTTAGATTTGATGAGATATGGTAGGAAAGCCACAAAGTCACTCCCCATCACTTGAGCATAGATTAACCTTCAGCCTTGTCAGAGCTTGAGCTGCCTGACCCAGATAGAATCTATATTTTTACCACATGATCTGTTACTAAACTACTTACAGACAAGTCAGAAATATGAAATAGAGTGTAACTGGCTAAGGGTGTCTACCAAGTGAAACAGTGTTGGGACTCGAAGACTTAGCTCAAAATTATGGTTTCAGAGAGGCCTTGCCTTTTCTTCCTATCTCAAACACAATTATTCTTTCCGTCCTCACAAGATCTTGTACCTACTTCTATCAGAACACAGCACATTTTGGGGGGAAATTATTTGCTTTCTTTTCCATTTCTCCTACTAGATTATAAGGTAATAAAAGGCTTCGTAATGTGCAGAGTGGTACACAGCCTGGAATAGAGTAGGCATTCAACCATGTTTGTGGAAGGAATAAAGGTAGGAAGATAGAAAGGAAGGGAGGGTGGGTGACTGTTTTGTGGATTACAGTAGTAGTTTTTAGCTTACTCAGGCCACAGCTCATCACCAGGAAAGCTGATGCAAAATGAATTTTAAATGAAGATTTAACGTTCAGGTAACAAAATTATCTAATAAGTAAACCACATAGAAAACTCAGTCACATTATCTAGAGGCAGGACTGATTTGGGTGATAAAATGTTGTGCTAGACTGAGCACCCACCATCAAACTCTGCAGAGAACCAATGCCATGGAAGAATCTTTTGATAAAGGGTGCTTTGCTTCTGCACTAAAACTAGTTGTGTGATTTCGGGCAGGTATCGCACCTCTCCGTGCCTCAGGTTCCTAATTTACAAAATGGGAATAATCATCATAGTACCTGACAAGATTGCTGTAAGAATTAAATCCCATGATGTATGGAAAGCAGTTAGTACTGTGCCTGGTACTTTGTTGAAGGGAGGAAATAAGTGTTAGTTAGCTATTGTTGTTATTATCTGTGTATGTGCCATCAGTGAGCAAACAGTTGGGGACCACAAGAAGTGTTTTGTTGGTCTCTAATTTGGCAATGCTTTCTACGGTTTTTGTTTTTTTTTTCAACTGAGATTATTGTTTAAGAAACAACTTCCTTGTTTCATTTCCTTAACTTTCAGCTCTCTATAAGCACTTCCTTCCTTAAGAATCATCATTCTTCTCCTCTCAGGGATCTCTCCATTTGCTAAAGCTACGTCCCTCCCCTGTTTTTCTTTTTCAGTGAATTGCTTGCCCATCTACGCCAATGGGCAACTTAGCATTTGAAATGCATGAAGATGCAAAGCAGAATGTTGTTGTCTGTGGGGAAGATGAATACCATATCCAGAATGGTAAGAATGTAAATGGGGACTTAAGTCTTGAGATTAGTTCCCCCCATAACCTTTATGCAGAGCTCAGGAAACAGTCCCTCTTTAGACCAGCTCTCTTCAAGTGACCTTCTTCAGAAAGGTAGCATCTCCTGCTCTGAATATCTCCTGACTTGCCATCTCTCATAAACTCTTAACTTCTTTAGCTATTTAATGGCCCGGCTTTCTATGAATTGTTGTTCATGGCATTAATGAGTTGTTTATTGTTCAATATATTACCCTTATACAATGTTAACTTGAATATGTTGGCAAATGATTATACTATACAAAATATACCATTTAAGGGCTTCCCTGGTGGCGCAGTCGTTGGGAGTCTGCCTGCCGATGCAGGGGACATGGGTTCGTGCCCTGGTCCGGGAAGATCCCACATGCCGCGGAGTGGCTGGGCCCGTGAGCCATGGCCGCTGAGCCTGCGCGTCCGGAGCCTGTGCTCTGCAATGGGAGAGGCCACAACAGTGAGAGGCCTGCGTACCAAAAAAAAAAAAAAAAAATACCATTTAAGAATTGATAATTTAAAAAATTTTTATACAGGTTTTAAAGATTACTCTCCATTTAGTTATTACAAAATATTGGCTATATTCCCTGTATTGTACAGTACATCCTTGTAGTCTATCTTACACCCAATAGTTTGTACCTCCCACTGCCCCACCCTACCTTGCCCCCCCCCACTGGTAACCACTAGTTTGTTCTCTATATCTGTGAGTCTGCTTCTTTTTTGTTATGTTGACTAGTTTGTTGTATTTTTTAGATTCTACATATAAGTGATATCATACAGTATTTGTCTTTGTCAGACTTATTTCATTTAGCAATAATGCCCTCCAAGTCCAACCACGTTGCTACAAATGGCAAAATTTTATTCCTTTTTATGGTTGAGTAGTATTCCATTGTATATATACCACCTCTTCTTTATCCATTCATCTGTTGATGGACACTTCCATATCTTGGAAATTGTAAATAATGCTGCTGTGAACACTGGGGTGCATGTACCTCTTTGAATAAGTGTGGGGTTTTTTTTTATTATTATGTACCTAGGAGTAGAATTGCCAGGTCATATGGTAGTTATATTTCTAGTTTTTTTGAGAAACCTCCATACTTCCACAGTGGCTGCACCAGTTTACATTCCCACCAACATTCCCTTTTCTCCACATCCTCACCAACATTAGTTATTTGTGTTCTTTTGAATATTTAAGAATGTTAAAGTAAGAATGTCTGTTAGAATTATTAGTGATCAAAGATTTGCTTGCTCAGAGAGAAAGACTGGGAACTCAGAGGGCAGTGGAAAAGGAGTCCTGGACGTCATTGCTTATAAACGTCATTTTAGTGGTCAGAGGAGTGAGGGCAAATTGGTCCAAAGGTTAGGGTGTGTATTTTCTTGACAACTTTCAGTAATGTGGATTGTAACTCAGAAATAATACTGCTGTTTATAGCATACATTTGTGATATGAAACCAGGAAATAGTAACATAGAAATACATGGAAATATTGTGACTTGGAGATGGGTGGTGACTTGGAAGCTCATATAGGTAATACACAGGAGAAAGGGAATTTAATGAAGCTATTTAATGAAGGAGGGAGGGGGAGAGAGAGACAGAGACCTGTCAAGCCCATTGATTACTGATATGTTGCTTATTCCCATGCTGTAGCTGTACATGTAAATGCATTTGTACATTCTGGAACCAAAAAGTTCTTAGAAAATATTACTTATAACCTCTTTGATTTTCAGGTGAAGAAACTGGTAAATAGGGGCTAACTGACTGACTTGGAATGCATTTCATATACAAACTTAACTGGGTACTTAATTTTCTAGTATCATTCTGTGCCCCAGCCCCATATATATATATATATATATATATATATATATATATATATATATATGTATGTATATATATATGTATATATATTTATTTAAATATTAATTGAGGGATATAGCAAAGTTGGATATAGCAAAGTTGGGGTGTTTACTTAGGGACAAGTGACTGTGAAGCTTTTATTTATTTGGTAGTTGGTTTGTGTGTATGGTTTTTTTTTTTTTTGCAGTTTATTAATTAATTTATTTATTTTTACTGTGTTGGGTCTTAGTTTCTATGTGAGGGCTTTCTCTAGTTGCGGCAAGCGGGGGCCACTCTTCATTGCAGTGCGTGGGCCTCTCACTATTGCGACCTCTCTTGTTGCGGAGCACAGGCTCCAGATGCGCAGGCTCAGTAGTTGTGGCTCACGGGCCTAGTTGCTCTGTGGCATGTGGGATCCTCCCAGACCAGGGCTCGAACCTGTGTCCCCTGCATTAGCAGGCAGATTCTCAACCACTGTGCCACCAGGGAAGCCCTATATTTTTATTTTTATCCTTGTTTATTTGGATGTCATCTGTGTATACGGGGTGTGTGTGAGTGTGGGGCTGTGCCCCGCAGCCTGCAGTCCTTGCACTTGCCCAGCTGCTAGACTGAAGAGAGAGCCTGAGTCAGCGGCAGAGACATCAGTGATTCACCGGACACGGAAACTTACAAGTCAGAGGCTGAGGTCCCGGAGTGACACCCACCATGTACGGGCAGGCCGACAGGCAGGACACGACAGCAGTCTTCCCTGCATAGGGGAGGAAGAGGCTATCAGTTAGGGGGCATGACATCAAAAGGGCTCCTTGGTTGCCAGGGGGACTGCGGAACACATCTCCGCACAGCTCTTTGGGTTAGCAACCAACGCAAGTGCGGTGATTTCCTGTTGATGACTGAACATACTGGAGCTGGTCTGGTCCCAGGGCTAGAACAACGGTTAGCGGGGGCGGCTGGGGGGGCGGCGATCACGCAGGTGGTTACTGATTAAACTTTCCACTTAGGAGGGGAGGCAGTCATGTGCATTAAGTAAGCGTGAGGCAGGGCTGGGGAGGGGGGCAGGGGGTGTACGGAGAGCAAGAGAGCAGCCGTCTTACGGGGCCTGACCATACTGTGAGTGTACGTATGTGTGTATTTATTTACACATCCAGTATTTTACTCAGTATGTTTATCCCACAAATGCATTTTTTTAAATAAAGAGAAAACAAGCCAAATTGAGAAAGGAGGCAATATTTCTCATGCATCAAGAGTAGAGAATAGGGGGCTTCCCTGGTGGCGCAGTGGTTGAGAATCTGCCTGCCGATGCAGGGGATGTGGGTTCGTGCCCCGGTCCAGGAAGATCCCACATGCCGCGGAGCAGCTGGGCCCGTGAGCCATGGCCACTGAGCCTGTGCGTCCGGAGCCTGTGCTCCGCAATGGGAGAGGCCACAACAGTGAGAGGCCCGCGTACCGCAAAAAAAAAAAAAAAAAAAAAAGAGTAGAGAATGGCTTCATAATTTCTCCTAGGAAAGGAAGAGGCAGTGGTCACTGACGAGCGTTTTCCTGGTGGGTCTCTTGGCCTGCACCGTTACCACAGCATCTGCAGTCCTGATTCTCTCCCTGGTTTATGTTAACAACTCTCAGCCCCATTCAGAACCTGGAGCCCCGCCTCTGCAAACAGCAATTCCCATGGTGCAAAAGGCTGTTGATCCCAAATTCAAGTTTCTTAATCATTTACCTAAATCCAAGGTATGGATCACACGTATTAGGAAAAAGAATCATCTATTATAAATGGTGATTCCAAAACAAAGTTTCCATTGCTTGTTTTCTAAGCTTTGTTCTCTCTTCATTGGAAGGAAGCAGCTGCGGGCTGTTTGGAGGAAGGGAAGTGAGGGATAGAGAAGGGGGAAAGTTGGGTGGATATTGGCTCCAGGCAGAATTTTTCTTTAGTAGATAGTTCTGTGTTTGGCTGGAGGGGAGAAGTGCAGGACAGCCCTGTTCTCTTGCCAAGATAGCTGTTCTTTTTTTTTTTTTTTTTTTTTTCCGGTACGCGGGCCTCTTACCATTGTGGCCTCTCCTGCCGCGGAGCACAGGCTCCGGACGCGCAGGCTCAGCGGCCATGGCTCACGGGCCCAGCCGCTCTGCAGCATGTGGGATCTTCCCGGACCGGGGCACAAACCCGTGTCCCCTGCATCGGCAGGCAGACTCTCTCAACCACTGCGCCACCAGGGAAGCCCTAGGTGTTCTTTTTTATGTCAAACAGAGACTGACAGCACTGCATGTACCACGTTGTCTCCTGGAGTCTCGCAGACCTATTCTTTCTCTTCCTTTTAGGGGCTCCAGTACTCACCACACCACCTTGCCTTTTCCGTTGTGCTTCCCGCTTACTCCGTAGGCCATGGTGGCCTCACGTTCCAGGAGATGGCCTCCATGCTGATGATTTGCTTATGGCTTCTCAGGTGTTTGAGTTCCCCGGTGTTGCAATCCAGTGGGCCTGGTACAGGAACAATGCCACAAACTATCTCAGCATTGAAGAAGACGCCTTTGGCAGCAGCCTGAAGAGTCAGAGATCACAGATGAGTCTGGGGACCCTGAGAATAAAAAGCAGTGGCCTCCGAACACGGCTATCTTGTACAGGTATCACCAGTTTGCCCACGTTCTGCCCTTAAGCATTTGTGCTGTGTGTCCTCAGGCTAGTATTTAGGTTGTTGCAAAACCTACTTAAATAAGTGGTAGACAACATCCAGGATTTGGCTGTGTACTCAGTTAGATTAGTTATCAGTGCCTTGAAGCATTAACCTGTTTGTTTTAATTATTCTTGGTACCACTTTGAACTTCCTCTTCAGTATGAAATCATTTTTCAGACATTGTTAAGCTAAGATCACTGTTCCATCTTTTTTTAAAATATATAACTTTATTTATTTATTTATTTATTTAATTTATTTATTTTTGGCTGTGTTGGATCTTCGTTGCTGTGCGCGGGCTTTCTTTAGTTGCGGCGAGCAGGGGCTACTCTTCGTTGCGGTGCATGGGCTTCTCATAACGGTGGCTTCTCTTGTTGCGGAGCACGGGCTCTAGGCGCACGGGCTTCAGTAGTTGTGGCTCTTGGGCTCTAGAGCGCAGGCTCAGTAGTGGTGCACGGGCTTAGTTGCTCTGTGGCCTGTGGGATCTTCCTGGACCAGGGATCGAACCCGTGTCCCCTGCATTGGCAGGCAGATTTTTAACCACTGAGCCACCAGGGAAATCCCCACTGTTCCATCCTTTGAGCCAAAGCTAAAACTGGTAGCTGTGATCTAATGATCAAAGAAACTACAGCTTCCCTCTAAGGAATAAAGCAGTGACTGTAATAATAAACTAGTTTGCTGAGTTCAGCCTGGAGTCTCTGAGATCAGCCAGTTGGATGCCCTTTTGTGGTTTAGACCTTTCAGAATTCTTTGGAAGTGAAATTAGTGTACTTACTTGAATTTCAAATAAGTCATTAATTCTGAAATGTATTTATGGCTTCTGTATTCCAGACACTGGGGAAGCTGTAGTGACTAAGCTCTCATAGAACTTTCAGAGTTTGGTCTTACCCTGATGATCTTATTAATAGGTCAGCCAGTTTTTTGTGTGTGACATATTTCTGTTGTTGTTAATAAAACTCCTTTTTTATTCTTGGACAATTCACTTGATTTTAGAATTTACAGCAAGAAGAGAGATTAGAGCTTTATCTATATGAGATTAAACCCTTCTTAGAAGAATACCTGGACACACAGAAAAGCACTATGTTATTCCTATTCCTATTATTATTATCAAAATTGTATGCAGACTTTTTCTTATCTGGTAAATACATACGCCTCTGTATGCATACACACACAAACACATGCAAACACACACATGCATGTGTGTGCCTGCAGTTTTTTCAGACTATCAAACTAGCATGAACTTAGAGCTCTAAACGCTCAGTGGAGGTGGTATTGCCCAAAAAGGGGCAAAAGCTGGTTGTTAGCAGGGTAAAAATATTACTCTTTTTATGTGTAAAGCATAGATGTACATGTAGCACATGAGCAGTATGTGTATGCAGTATACACACCTACAGCACCTCTGTAGTGTTAGCATTTCATAGGGTGGTGATTAGAAAAAGAAGTCTAACGTGGTACCTTAGAAGGGAGGTAATGAAAAAAGGTTGAGGAACATTGCCCTAAAGTAGTGTTGGATGAGCTCTTCCGTTTATGTTTCAGGGGACAGCATGGATTGGGGCGGTTGATGATGGTGCCGTCGTTACCACGTACAGTGTTACAGCTGGCCAAGTGATCTTCTTCCCTAAAAGCACAGTACACTGGACAGAGAATGTGGGGAGTGAAGACTGCTTTTCTTGCTCTTCTTTTCTACACATCATGAACTTCAAACCCTGGAAGCTGATGATGTAATTTTTTCTATACCTGAGGACATTGCTTCCAGGTCACTTGAGGTCTGTACCACTGCTGAGAACAAATCCCATGAGGGTACAAAGAGGGCATGAATATTCGGGTTTCTAAGGTAGCAGTCAACAAAGTGACATTTGGGTACTGGGCTCAAGAGCATTGAAGTTGAATTGCTCTTTATTTTCCCTTACGAAGGACTGCTATAGGAAGCTACTGTATAGTGAATTGGTAGAAAGGTTATGATATAGTTAATACAAATTACTATAATTTTCATTTCTGAAAAGCCATATGCTCATCCAGGGATAGCTTTGCTACAGATAATGTAATTGTGTTTTCCTAATCTAATGCAGAGGTTCCCACAGTTTTCCTGAGGAATGGCTGCTTTTCTCTCTCTGATCTCTTTCAGTAGTTATATACCACTAGAGGGATTGCTGATAATGCTGGGTATAGAGGGTCAGATGTGGATGCTGACAGTGCAAATGGGTGATCGGAATTGGTGATGGCCCGTAAGTGGCACCTGGAAGGGGTTTTGTGGTAAATTTAGGAATCTAAATAGTAAGATTTTGAGAGTTATCTTGCAGTAGATCCTGCTCTAATGTTATAAGGAGAAGTAGAAGAAATGACTCATTAGTGAGAGTGTTGGTAAGCATGGGAACCAGTGTATATTTTTGCAGGAGTTTATATTGACCATAAAATACCAATGCCCATACGTTGAATACTTGGAAGATTTTCATGAAGATCACAAGTCTTAGGCTAATCGAGTTCAGCTCTTTTGATGGGGCCACTGAAAACCACACTGGTGCCAGTGCTGCCCTATCCTCAGCTACCACCCCTTCTATTGCGAAAATTTGTAGAATGTTTCACAAATACCTTATATGGTGTCTTATGTGTTTCAGCCTGAAGGTGGAATTAGTTTCATTAGAACATTCCATAAGCAAAAAGAGGATGAGGGGGTCAGTCTTCCTCCCAACTTGGCAGAACTGGTTGTCAATGCTGATTACTCACAGTCTCCAGATAGCCTTGTGTGGAGATAATTGTATGACCTGAAAGGTATAGTATGTTGTTTTGTGGAGCCTTTTTAGTTAAGTATTTATATATATGATTATATAGGCGTATTGGATTGAGATGTAATGTGTTTTTTACAGTGGGTCACAGTGAAGAGAAGTTTGAAAAGACACATTTCTCAACAGAGTAGGAAATGTGAGAAAAGGCCTGGAAACAAAAGAGAATGTGGAAAAAAAACTCAGAGTGTGAGGGGGGTGTGCTGGGGCTGGGGGATGCTGTAGGAGAAGAGGCTTATGAGAGAGGAGAGGCCAATCATGTAGCAATTAAGGGGCTTTAAATAGGAGAGTGACACAATGAGGTTTTTAATTTATTTATTTTATTGAGGTATAATTGACATAGAACACTATGCTAGTTTCAGGTATACAACACAATGATTCAATATTTGTATATACTGTGAAATGATCACCATAGTAAGTCTAGTTAACATCCATCACTATACATAGTTAGTTACAGATTTTTTCCTTGTCACGAGAACTTACAAGATCTTAGCAACTTTAAAGTATGCAATACAGTGTTACTAACTATAGCCACCTTGCTCCACATTACATCCCCATGATGTGTTTATTTTGTAACTGGAAGTTTGTGTCTCTTGACTTCCTTCAGCCATTTCACCCACCCCCACCCCTGCCGCTGGCAGCTACCACTCTGTTCTTTGTATCTGTGAGCTTGGGCACTTAGGTTGTTTCCGTATCTTGGCTATTGTAAATGATGCTGCGATGAACATGGGGTGCATATATCTTTTTGAGTTGGTGTTAGTTTTGTTTTTTGAAACGATGACCGATCCAGCTGGATTGTGGAGAATAATTGGAAGTGGCCAGGTGAGAGGCAGGGTGATGAGTTAGGGGGCTCCCGCAGTCCCTCAAGTAGGGGATGATGGTGGCCTGCACTATGTGAGAGGGGAAGAATTGTTGAGAAACAGAGAATTTAGAGATGCAGGACTGACAGGGCCTCGTTGACCGATTGAGGGGAGAGGTAGGGATTGTTATTTAGGATGACTCTCACGTTTTCCAGCCAGGTCCCCTGACTTGAATGTCTGTCTTAAAGAGGTCACTCTATGTTAGAAATTTCAGGAGAGTTTGGGAAGTTAGGATAGTATCTGACAGTATCAGATCAATACCTTGGGGGAACATAGGATGTGGTATTGGCAATTCCTACCACATAAACTTTCTGTGACTATAGAAGGGCTCTGTACCTTACTGGAACTGCATTTGACTCTCCTCTTGTAGTACCATTTTGAAGTAGTTTTATCTTATTTTGTTTTTTAAACTTCATCTGATTTAAGTTCAAAAGAATATCAATTTCCAGGGGGAATAATACAATTGGCACAATATTGGAAAAATAGAAGTGAACTAAGCAACAATGAAATTTTTTTTAGTGAATTCCTGAATCAGGTAATTGAGAAAACTGTTTTGAAATTATTAAAACATTATTTATTTAATTATTATTATTTAATTATTATTAAAATGGATGAAATATGAGATTTAGATTGGATTCATCATTTTTCTGGACAAAGGAAAAGGAAAGAGCTAGTCAAACACTGGTTGATTTGATCGATGCAAACTATTGATTGAGGCCTCGTGAATTTGGGAGCTTAACTTCTTGGCGTGGGTGGTTACATTAACAAAGAGACTGGATGCTCGTGAGATTTCTCTATTCATTTCTCTTTTCATTTTCATTTGTTTTAAATGCTCAACTGGCTGTATCACTTAATGACTAAGAGCACAGCTGTGGCATCAAATTCCCTGATTCAAATCCCAGTTCTGCCACTGGGTGACCCTAGTATACTCAACCAACCTAGATTTTAATTTCATCTCATGAGGTTGGTGGCAACCTTATAAGATTATTATAAGGGACAAGTGACATAATAAATGTAAAGGACATAAAAAATTGCATGTTCTCAGTGAGGGCTTTATAAATATTAGTTATTATTATGATTATATGAATTGTTAAGTTGCTGTGTTGAATGTTGGCTAAATAACTGGATTTCATTTTTCTTTTTCTTTCTCAAGCACAAAAATGCCCTCACTTTGAGTACACTTAGGATTTATAACAATGGATTAAGATAGCCACATTTTCATTTTAATGCAAATGAAATGGGATATGTAATAAGTGGATGTGCAAAGGTAATTTCTCTGTGAACAGGTTTTTTTTGAACTTTCCTTTTCAGTGCAGAAAGAAGCAAACAGGAGGTACTTCTTTGTTTTGGTTCAGTTGTTGGTAACATCATAGGACTCTGTGCCAATGGCTTTCTGGGCCATTTCCACAGAGGATACCATGCAGGTCCTGCTAGGTAACTTCCAAGTTTGCTCTTAGCATGAGAAGGGGCTAAGAACATTTCAGAACTGATAAAGAGGTTTATCGCTAATGGTGAGGGGCTGGAATACCTGCCTACATGTTCAGAGTTTTGCATTCTCAGGTAATGCAAGCATTTAATGTGCTCCACTTTGGGGACCGTGAAATTGGCTGTTTGCCCCTCAGTGTAAGATGAGTTGGTGGGGGTGAGGTGTGGAGCACCAGCAGGGTGGCCATATATCCCCATTTATCCAGGATCCTTCTGACGCATACTTGTCATCTTGGTGAAGTTATTAATATCACCCCCTTTGATTCTGCAGAAAAACCACACGAAGTAGCATGTTACTACAGGGCTCCTGGGGAGATCTACAGGTAAAATGGGCTTCTCTAGCTTGTACCTGAATCAGTCTTGACAGAAAGAATCAGACCAGACTGAAATCCACCTTTTTTGTCACCCATAGCAAAAGTTTTATGTTTTTAGAAGTGAAAGCTTTAATAAATTGGAAAAGGGCATTGTAATCTTCCACAAATTTAATTTCAAGGATCAGATTTTATTTTTGGTGTGCTTTGTGCTCATCTGTGTGCGTTTGTATGCACATTTAGTCTCTAACTCTTTTTTAAAAGACCATTAGGATGCTGCTCTCCCAGAAGGCTGAATTTTCCCAAGCAAGTAGAAAGGAGGGCATAGAGGTGGTAAAACACTGCAATTTAAATCCTCTGCCTAATTAGGGAATGTAATTGATAGCCCTCAATTAGAACATGGTGATTAATGCTCTTTTTGCATGATGTTCTACACTATTGAATTCACTAATGCATTTTGAGGGACATTTACTTTATTTTATTTTATTTATTTATTTTTTTATTATTATTCTTTTTTTAATTAGTTTCTGCTTTATAACAAAGTGAATCAGTCATACATATACATCTGTTCCCACATCCCTTCCCTCATGCATCTCCCTCCCTCCCACCCTCCCCATCCCACCCCTCCAGGCGGTCACAAAGCACCGAGCTGATCTCCCTGTGCTCTGCGGCTGCTTCCCACTATCTATCTACCTTACGTTTGGTAGTGTATATATGTCCATGCCTCTCTTTCGCTTTGTCACAGCTTACCCTTCCCCCTCCCCATATCCTCAAGTCCATTCTCAAGTAGGTCTGTGTCTTTATTCCCGTTTTGCCCCTAGGTTCTTCATGACATTTTTTTTTAAATTCCGTATATATGTGTTAGCATACGGTATTTGTCTTTCTCTTTCTGACTAACTTCACTCTGTATGACAGACTCTAGGTCTATCCACCTCATTACAAATAGCTCAGTTTCGTTTCTTTTTATGGCTGAGTAATATTCCATTGTATATATGTGCCACATCTTCTTTATCCATTCATCCGATGATGGACACTTAGGTTGTTTCCAGCTCCGGGCTATTGTGAATAGAGCTGCAATGGGACATTTACTTTAAATAGAGCATCTTTTAATTTTTGTGGGACTTTGTCTCAGAAACGGGAGAGTTAATGTGAAGGATTGCCTCTTTTCTGCTGTTTACCCTCTCTGAGAAGTCCCTTTATAACCATATGCTTTTATCCATCTGTTCTTCACTATGAATACTTATCCTTAATGAATATTTGATTTTATTTGCTTAACTTCAGCATAGTTTTTTCCCCTCCTCAGGTGGGCATTATCAATGCTCAGTGTACGATAGAGTTTAACGTTCACATTGGAGATGTGATATTTTTCCCCACTGGAACCCAGCATTACATTAAGAGTACATGCGATAAGGAATTGCTTCTGGTTCTTGCCTTCAGCACTGGAGACCAGGTGAGAATAAGCCAGTTTAAGAGAAATTGCTGAGTGCCAGTGATGTGCAGAATACTCTGCTAAGCAATGTATCTGCATCATAGGGGGCCCTCAGTGTATGTGTGCTGAATAAATGATTGAATGAATGAACTGGCTGAACCAATGTGTGAAGAGAAAAATCAAATAATCTTTTCATTCAGTTATAAAGGGATCCAATACATCACATTCCCTCTTAATTCCCCCAATTCTCAACCAGCTGAGAAAAAAGACCAAAGAGCAGTATATAGAGATCCAGGAAATCATTTCTATTACTAATCAAGCAGGTATTAGAGACTATGATTAATATCTGTGGGCAAGTGGATTTCCTAATATCTATCTCCAGAAATGGGCTGGCCTTCTGACGTTGAGGTGGGCCCTTGTACTACCTTACAGCATAGAGAAGCAGAGTATGATTGTTGAAGCTTTGCCCGTTCCCAGACAGAGAGGGAGAAGCTGAAGTGAGCATGGCTAGTTTATTCTTCTGGAATTTACTTGGCAGAGAGAGGAAAAGAAGAGTCTCTTGCATATGAAAAGAAACTTTAGGAGACGTGAAGTAACATTGAGTATGATTGATCAGTGCTACCAAGAAGGAGTAGCATTCCTTCCCATCATTCTTTGTTTTAAGCAAATCTGATATATCATGATCTGTAGTATAAAACATACATTAAGAGGAATTGTTTATTGTATTACATAGTTGTTTGCTTTTAAAAATTCACCCCAGTGTTCCTTAATTAGATGAATAATGTGTTTGAAAAACAAGAATAAATAGTGGAATTTAGATTTTTGAACAGTCCTTAGGACTAGGTTCCCTGCTGAGACTGGGTGAGAATTATAAGAGTCTGGGTATTCCTGGGGCAAATCCAGGAACAGACAGGCATTTCTCTTGGCCATGGTTCTTCCTACATGGAGACCCAACAAGATCTCCAGGGGAGAGCACAGCATGAATTCAGCACTATCATCTACAGAACCTACGCCATCCTGCTCAGTGGTGCTTATTTCCCATGATGACACTTTCCTTCTTTGAGGGACACTGGAAAATTCCAGCATCTGCTTCTCTGGGTCTCTAAACCTTCCTGGGGGTGCCTGGGATGAGGTTTGTGAAGAGCTCTGTGAGGAGGAGATGCAATGGAAAGCTAGCTGTAGACTCTCGGGGGGAAGAGGATTCCAGTGTCCCCTGCTGTTGATGTGGGCTCACCGCTGCTGCCATCCCCTTGGTCATCATTCTCTACAGCTGTTATAAGAACAAATCATGAAGCAAAATGAAATCTAATCAAATGTAAATAGGAAAAGAAGGGAAATCTCATTAAAACAGCAAGTTAGAGTTAAAAAAATTAAGATCAAGAAAAGGGAATTTTAAAAATTAATTAAAGATTAATGTGATGTGAAAGGCTAATACCAACAAATTAAAACTTAAAAATATGAAAGAAGGATAAAAATAACAATTGAAAATTATTAAATACAAGTCAAGAATTAAAGAATATAAATCTTTTGAAAAGAGAATAGAAGTAGAGGTTTGTTTTTTTTTTTAATGAAAAGAAGCAATTTAAGGGAGTGATCCACAACAGGGAAGGAAAAAATGAATCAGAATTTGGGGTAGGAGGAATTTTTTTACATCTACCCCCACCGCCAGGAATGTCTGATATGCATCTTGAGGGAGTATAACCCCGACTAACCCAGTAGAAGGGGTATTAGGGGTGTTTCTAACGGGGATTTATTTTGCATAGGGGTATGAAGGGAAAGAGGAAGGAGGAAGAATAAGAGAGAGGCTGAGAGACAGAAACACATGCCTAGAGAGAAACACAGAATGAGCCATAGGGACACAGAGAGAGGCATACGTGCCCAGAGACACACAGAGAGACATAGAGAGAGAGAGACAGAGATCTACAAAGAGAATGACACAAACACAGAGAAAAAGAGAGAAACAACACAGGTACACAAATAGAAGGAGACATACAGACATAGACACAGAGAGGGACAGAGACCCATAAAGAGACAGAGACACAGAAGGAGAGACACACAGATACACACATACCCAGACCCAGACAGACCTATACACAGAGGGGCAGGGAAAGGCAGACATACCTAGAGACACACACACAAAGAGTTAGGAGAGAGATTCAGAGACAGATAAGCTCAGAGACACAGACACAGAGAGAGACAGAAACACAGTGAGAGACACAGAGAGACCCACATACATGCAGAAATTGAGAGGCTGGCTGAGAAAAAGAGAGGTAGTGTCAAGGGGGAGGGGTGCAGAAAGGACAATAAGACCATGATAGAGAGAGGGCACAAGGACAAACAGACAGAGTCAGAGCCAACCAACTGGACAGCCAGGCCAGTTAGGCAGAGATGAACGACTGTCTCTGGCTGTGCAGGAGGAGGACCACTTATCTGGCAGCCAGGTCAGCCTCCATCATGTACCTGTGGGCATGGAGCTCTGAGAGGCCCTTTTGCCACTAGTCCCTGCTTACAAGTAGACAAAAGGTCTTGCTCCCTCTTTAAAGAGAACTACCTCCCAGTGGGATGGAGGTCCCTTCTAAAGAAAGCTTCAGGGCTTCCCTGGTGGGGCAGTGGTTGAGGGTCCGCCTGCCGATGCAGGGGACACAGGTTCGTGCCCCGGTCTGGGAAGATCCCACATGCCGCGGAGTGGCTGGGCCCGTGAGCCATGGCCGCTGAGCCTGCGCATCCGGAGCCTGTGCTCTGCAACGGGAGAGGCCACAACAGTGAGAGGCCTGCGTACCGCAAAAAAAAATAATAAAAAAAAAATAAAGAAAGCTTCAGATGCCTCAGCATCTCTAGCTATCAGTCAGACTTTCCTTATTCCCAGAGTCGAAATGGTGAGCTCCCCATGGCAAGAGAAGACAAGTGTACAAGGGGACCATTCGCAGGATTTCATAGCTCCTAATGTTACACAGCTATGTACCTACAGTCTTGAAAATGCCTTGATGGCTGTAAGATCTTTGTAGGAACCTGAGTAATTTGGTACTGATACATCTTCTTTTTGTTTCCACTGTCAGTTGCAAACCCTTGACATGGACGATTATCTCCAGGCCATAGCAGACCACATCCTGGCCCAGCTTTTCTTCAAGCAAAGTGAGTTTAAGAAGATCCCCAAATTCAAGGAGGACTAGGCAATCAACCTGCCTTAGATTTGCTGATGATTTCATATCTATTCTTTGCTCTTCATATGTTATTCTTGCTGTTTTTAAAGAAGGTCCACTTGGCTAATGAGCTTGGAGCTCTTTACAGGGTGATATTGGGAAAGCAGGTGTGAAGCAGCCCTGTGGGCTCATTTAGCTCATAAGATCATAGTCAATTCATGCTAAGGGAACATTTCAGTGTACTCTGTGCAGATTATCTATGGAGGGGATCTGATAAATTAATATATTTTTGTATGGATTTTAGTCACATGTTTATATTTGTTTATCATCCTTTTGTTACTTCAAATTTATTACTCCAGAGGAAAATCCATTCTTTTGCATATCACTGAAACTTAGTGCCATGCTTGTATTTTGGTTATTCATCACTGTGGAAGGAAGTAGGGAGATCAGCTTATGTATGTTGTACATACGGAGGCACTGGAACCCGGGTACATCTAACTTTGTCTGGAGAGTTTAGTATAGAACCTTAGGTTAGCCATTCTCAACCCTTTTGTGAACATGAAGATACTTTTTATAAAGCCCAAAATTTCAAGGACTCACTCATACGAGTAGTTGAATATTTATTAGCTGAGAAAATACTTAATGACAAGCTAATTATGAATTCAATACTTTCTTTGAATGTATTTGGATTTTATTAATCGCATCATGAACTATTTACATATGAGGAATAGTCATCCCTATGGTTGAGAAGCATGTGTTTTATTTAGTCTGTTGGCTGGGTGTGTATATGAATTTGAGGACTACTTGTCATCACTTGAAAACTGGTAGAGGCTAGTGGTCTCTAAGTTGGGGGTCATTGTCTTAAGTAGAGAAGAATTTGTTCAGATCTCATCTGTGCTTGATTTTTGTTTACAACTTATTTGAATAGGTATTTGGTACCCCTGCATTTTGCTTGGGTATCACCATCAGTTCTGGTATATATAAAACCCAGTCAGTACAGACACTTTTTAATGCCTTGAACCATCACCCTCTTTCAGTTATATTTCCCTGACACATAATGGAATTTTTAGATATCTTAGGATGTTTGTTCTTAACCTAAAAATAAATCTGTATGTATTTCTCTCTCTCCCTCTCTCTCTCTCTCTCTCTCTCTCTGTCTCTCTTTCTCTGTGTTTCTCTCTCTTCTACATAACTAGCTCTATTGACTATATAGAAGACAATGAGAATTAGGAATGACTCGCTTTTGGTGTGGGGAAGTAGCCATCTACATAACGTACATAATCAGGTCATAAAAGGCCTGTCATCCCTTGAAACTACCTTACTGTGTATTTACCTTATTGCCATTTTCCAGGAGAGCCAGCTGAGATCAGAGCTTGGTAGCAAAAGGAATTTTGTGGTGGTGGTATAGTTTTGAAGAGACCTTGTAGGGGATGTGTCACCATCCAGGAGGAGGAACATGATGCAGGGAACAGCACAGGACAATAGGTATGTGAAAGGTGGATGTCCAAATAGAGGGGAATTGGTCATGAAAGGAAATGGCAATGTGTGTAGACATATTTTATTTGCAAATTTTGTTTTACTTTGGAAAATTTTTAATATACTATGAACTAGTTCATAATCCCTTTTCTTGTATCAGGAAGTAGTATATCAGATTACTATGTGGTCATTTAATAAAGATTTTGTGTATCTTTGCATATTATCTTCTCATTTAATTTTAAGTGAAACCTGTTTTTATGGTTTTATGAATTTGAAGCATAATTGGATTCCCTCTATGCATCCTTGAAATATGATATATCATCATCTAAAGAAAATATGTTACGGTGTTGGAACTTTCTGGGTTTCCTGATAATAATATACTGGAAGCCTGACTTAGGTTTCCAGCCTACTATGTATTTAAAAAAGAAAAAATGTTAAAGATAACTAATCTAATGAAGACATGTCAATTGGAATATTGTTGGTATGTTATTTTAAGGGTTTTTTTTTTTTTTTGGCTGCACCACTCGGCTTGTGGAATCTTATTACTTCCCTGACCAGGAATTGAACCCAGGGTCACGGCAGTGAAAGCACCGAGTCCTAACCACTGGACTGCAAGGGAATCCCCCAGGACGGGGAATAGATAGATATGTTCTTAATTTTCACTTGGTTGCTCTAATTTCAGTCTTTTTCCCTCCTTGGAAAGCTGATTTCTAGTTTTCATACCATTTTATTCTTTAGGGTAACTTCATCCATTATACTCAAGTGCTTTTAGGCTTTTTGGTATTTCTACTTTATTTATTACCAAATCAATAGATTGAAGAGTGAATTGCTCAATCAGACTGATTATTTGTCATCATTCTGGCAAAACCCAGACATTTAACTGAAAACCTCCTTTAAAACTGAACCTACCTTAACCACTTTATATGCAGTCTATAATGCAGCCACATTTGATTCATTTGAAATGGTATGAATTGTACATAAAAAGTTCTTAAATCTCAAAAAAAATCTTTAGAACTTTTTAACAGCAGCTTTGAATAACTGAATGGAATGAATGAATTTGGCTAGAGGAACTACAAGATTAGGTAAACACCACTGAATGTTCCTTATTGCTTCTACATAGTGCAAGGTAGTGTAAAAAGTTTCTTTGTTCATATTCTCATCCTTTCCTATGAAGAGTAATCAGGCTGCTTTTTATTGTCCAACCAATTTAGGAAAAGGAAAATAGTTACTTTTACTATGTAACTCGATATCTAATGACCATAATTTATCAGTGGTTGAAAGTGATTTTCAACAATATAGTATTATTACTTTATTTTTTTAACATCTTTATTAGAGTATAATTGCTTTACAGTGTTATGTTAGTTTCTGCTGTATAAAAGTGAATCAGCTATATGCATACATATATCCCCATAACACCTCCCTCTCGCGTCTCCCTCCCACCCTCCCTATCCCACCCCTCTAGGTGGTCACAAAGCACCAAGCTGATCTCCCTGTGCCATGCAACTGCTTCCCACTGGCTATCTATTTTATATTTGGTAGTGTATATATGTCAATGCTACTCTCTCACTTCGTCCCAGCTTACCCTTGCTCCTACCCGTGTCCTCAAGTCCATTCTCTACGTCTGTGTCTTTTTTCCTGTCCTGCCCTTAGGTTCATCAGAACCTTTTTTTTTCTTTTAGATTCCATATATATGTGTTAGCATACAGTATTTGTTTTTCTCTTTCTGACTTACTTCACTCTGTATGACAGACTCTAGGTCCATCCACCTCACAACAAATACCTCAGTTTCGTTTCTTTTCATGGCTGAGTAATATTCCATTGTATATATGTTCCACATCTTCTTTATCCATTCATCTGTCGATGGACACTTAGGTTGCTTCCATGTCCTGGCTATTGTAAATAGTGCTGCAGTGAACATTGTGGTACATGACTCTTTTTGAATTATGGTTTTCTCAGGGTATATGCCCAGTAGTGGGATTGCTGGGTCGTATGGTAGTTCTATTTTTAGTTTTTTAAGGAGTCTCCATACTGTTCTCCATAGCTCGATTCCTAATGACCGTAATTTATCAATGGTTGAAAGTGATTTTCAACTGTATAGTATTATTACTTTTAAAAAAACCGAAGAAAAGAAAGAAAGAAAAAAAAAGGCCACGGTGATTTTACGTTATAACTAGAAGTTACAAGTGGTGTTTCTTCATGCTTTGCACTCACCATAGCTTCATGAAACTCATATGTTCACTTTGGAACACTGTTCCTTTGAACAGAATAGTAAGATACTGGAGAGTCCAGAAAAGAATAGCAATGCTGAAGAGATGAAAAACTGTGTTTTATTCACTGAACTTAAATTGGAACTGTTTGGAAAAAAGAAAGGATGACGTAGAACGATGAGGTTGTACAGCTGGTAGAGGCCACGTATCATGTGGTCTCGATGCTCTAATTTGCAGAAATACAAAGTGAGACCTGAGAAGGGTAAGCTACCCAGACTGCAAGTGAGGTATTTGAGACCAAAGTCCAGATCTTCTGAGGTGCTTCCCACCTCCTGTGTAGAGTTATGTGATTACTGTCTTCACGTATATAAACGAGTCCTCCACCTGAAGCAGAACTCTACACAAGAAAATGTACCATATTCAAATGGGAGAGGCGGCTTCTGTTCACCCACACATCAGCAGCCCCAGTGCCAGCACTGCTTCTCCTTTTCTGAGCCTCCCACGTGCCAGATGCCCAGCCCCAGCTGCTTCTGTAAAGAGGTGATCAGAGCCTCCTGACATCACAGGTCACTGTTCCTATCTAGCCAAGTATTCTCTGCTTGCGTTTTCATTTTAAATTTTTATTAACAATTTTTTACACTGCCAAGATGTACCTAGCATAAAATTCACCACTTTAAGTGTACAATTCATTGGTAGTAAGGATATTCACATTGTTATGCAGCCATCACCACTGTCCACTTCCAGAACTTTTTCGTCATTCCAAACAGAAACACAATACCTATTAAACAATAACTCCCCAGTCCCCTCTCCCCACAGCTCTTGGTAACCTTTATTTTATTTTCTGTCTATGAATTTGTCTCTTCTAGGTACCTCATATAAGTGGAATCATACACTATTACTCTATGCTTATTTTTATGACTTTTTACTCATTTTCAAAAATTATGCCTTTACTGTGTGCTTATTATTGTGCTAGGGTACAGAAGAGACATAAAAAAGATGTGGCCTCAAAAAATTTATAATTTAAATGTTTCTTATTCAGTTCTATATTTCTCTTCCCTCCCCACCCCTGTATGAACCCAGCCCTTATCATGAACATTCAAAAGAATATTTATTCATCCAGACTATATTAAGGAGTACATAGTAGCAAGATGAAAAGAGCTACAGAGGTGAGTATACACTGTGGGTTCATATTTCCAGAGAAGGCAACACTCAATCCCTTTGGTGGTTCCCATTCCACTGTCCTAACAGTTCTTGGTCCTCAGATTTTTCATAACTCTCATAAAATCGCTTTTCCCCTACTTTTTTTGAGGGCAGGACCTCATTCTAGCCCCTGAAGTTTAAACATCCAGGCAAGAGTGAGTTCTGGGGGTTTTGTTTGTTTGTTTGTTTGTTTTAAACGTTAACAAGAAACCCCAGTGGCCTCAGCAGGTGTTGTTTACATCTCTTCTCTTGGTTCAGGAATGCCCAACTTTATTCTACTGGCAGTAAATCTATTGTTTTAGTATCTTAGCCTGTTGAATTCAGATTCTTCCTTGGTTCAGAGTGTGGCGTAGCTCTTGCTGAGAGGGAGCAAGCTTTGATGTGCAGGCTAAATGGATATTGTACCAGGTGGGCCCGTTGTAGTGAGTGGGGGCCTGGACTCATGGAATGTCAGCCAAGGCATTAGCACACATCCCAAAAGCCTACTTTGGATGTAGGGTCAATGAAGATATTTAAGAAATTTAAAACCATCACCTAGAAAAAAATTTGCAAAGGAAAGAGTAGCATCTTTTTTTTTTTTTTTTTTTTTTTTTTTGTCTTTTCAGGAAATTGCACAACTCAGAGGCAGAGTTTTTAATTTGTTTTTGTTTGGTGTTAAGCATGCAGTATGCTGTAGCTGTTAGTGAGTGTCAAGAATAAATTAAATAAAAATTAGAGCAATTACTAGTAAAGTTGGTCTCAAGTGATTCACGCAGAGCCTTTAAATGTCTCCTGTGCCTTGATAACTTTTCCTCTAGAATCAGCACTGCTCAGATGATTATTGCCCTGGGAGACAATTTTGTCTCTCTTGTTAAGGAGTTATAGATAGTAGAACCAAGAAGAAGAAACTTCTATCAACCAGGATGGATTGTCCTTCAAAATGTACTTTCTCTAATGTTGTAAAGTAAACCATTGGAGATGGGTTTACAAGTTTATAGTTCTATAAACTTATATAGTAGATATATAGTTCTATATCTACTATAGTTTATAGTATGGGAAGGCGTTCTTAAATACACAGCTACAGAACAGAGAGAAGCAGGAACACATACAAGATAAGGGAAACCTATGATTAATTGTTGTTTTAAAATATCATGACTTAGGGCTGGAGTAGAACTCTTGAATTTCCTTCCCATGAGATATCTTCAATTTTCTCTTAAAATATTTGCTTTGGGATGGGATTCTTTTCTAACCGGACACTATCTACTTCAGCCCATGTTTTTAGCTACCACCCCTTAGGTTTTTAACTTTTAGCTCCTCACTTAAATATAGCATACATGGAGAAAAGTGTCCAAGCACAAGTGTACAGCTTGGTGATTTCTGCAGACAGAACATGCGCATGCAACCAGCACTTTGATCAAGAAACAATACATTGCCTGCAAGTCCTCTTGTGGGTCCAGCTTCCATCACCACCGCCAATATGAAAAATTTACTTGTGCCTGTTTTTGAACTTTATGTAAGTGGAATCATACTCTCTGTGTTTCTTGGTACCTGATTTATTTTCCCCAACATTATATTTTTGAAACTCACTCATGTTGCTGCTCCTTCTTTTAACTTTTATGCTTCTTAATCTTTTTTCTTTCTCTTCAGATAAACACTTGGCTTTTATGGGTCACCTCCTTGATTCAGTGTTGCCAGCCATGACATGTGTATAAGCAGAGTGACTCTAAGTCAGGTCCTCCTGGTGGCCTTGATGGCTGGGGCTGTCCCTGCTCTTTCTCCTCTGCATGGTTATCTGGAAGAACTGAGAGCTAAGAAGAGACAGGAGAAAATGACAAGGTCAGCACTCTCTGCATGAAGCTTCTTTTCCCTTAACACTCTTCCTCACTCCAACCCCTTCCACCCCAGTCCCTCAGGTGGGAGCAATGTCGATGCTGGCTACACCAGCCAGGTTCAATTCCATGGAGACACTTTCCCAAACAGGAGTCATTTTCCTCTAATTAGGGGAGCAGGAGTAGAGGAAAGTGACCTAGGAACATATTACCAGCTTTCATAAAGGGGTGATTTCTTTGGCTGGTAATTTGTTCATGATTTTTTCCTTCCTCTGGTGTGCTTGCCCATGAGAAATGAGCTAATACTCTATAAAATGCAAAAATAAATTTAGCAACATCTTTTTTAAGAGAGAGAGAGAGATTTAAACTTCACAAGCATATAGTGTAGATGAAACAACCCATTCAAGTTTGAGCAACTGATTTTATAAAGATTTTTTCCCCAGATCTCTTTGCAGTATGAAATTTATAATAGTAGCTCTGTAATTTTGTAGGTCATCTTTTTACTAAGTACTTGTCAATTCATTCATTTTCATGCACTATGCAGAAGTAAAGCCAATAGCTGTCTGAATGTGTCAACTTCAAATACTAGTGCATTATCAAGAAAATCAATACGATGTTTCAACACTTTTCCAACTTATTCTTCTGACCTCAAAGGCAGAGAATATTCACTGGAATGAAGTCAACTTAGATTCTTAGGTCACAGCCAAAGTGGTTATATTGATAAAATGAAGACAAGAGAATTGTACATTTCTTTTCTGATGTTTCTTTACATATTTATGATCACCGTTTGCAGCACTGGGAAAAATGTAGGAGGAAGTGGGAGGAAGCAGTGTAATGGTTGCTGTGGTTTTAGATGCTAAGGGAGTTACAGACCCTCCTGTAACTCTGCACTGACTGCAGGAAGCGGTGTCAGGGTGGTGGAATATGGTACAGGGGGTGGTGAATCCTTTTGGCAGGTCCCTTCTTATAGTCCTTGATACTGGCTGCCTATTTGGGAAAGTCATCTAGAGACAACAGCTCATTTGGAGAGGCCCCCTCCGTACTCCTCTGCTTGGGGCATGAGAACCATTTCGAGCTGCAAAATAAAATGTTGAGAATTCTGTATATGTAGGCACTTGAAATTCCCTAAACCCAAAAAATGTGAAGGTCAAATAGAATAGGAGACTCACCTTTTGAAGCCTCAGTACAAAATATGCATGGAAAATTTGAACTTATTTTGTATTAAGTATTTTGGGACAGTCGCTGGTAAGGGCAGTGTGATCTGAATGATGAACCAGATGTAGGGCTGAGGCTCCAACCATCAGTCATGCATCCACAATAGGCATGTAAGAAATTAACATTAACTTGAATTAGTATTTGAAGGCTTTCCTCAAAGTACCTTTGTTTAAAGGAGAGAAAAACCCCATCCATTAAGTGTCACAGGCCAGATTACTCTGTCACCTGCTATGGCATCTCCATAACTGTCTGGAATGCCACATAGCTTGTTACTTTGTTTTGGAGAATTCCTACTTGTGGTAACCATACTTCCTTTGTCAAAGGCCCCCATGTGCTGCTGTATTCTCTGCCTTCCTGATCCTCACCATTGCTTGACTTCACCCTACCGCCATATACACGAAGGCTGTAAAGAGAAAAAGAGACCTTCAGAGCTGGGAAGGGACCAGCTAGTCCAGTAATTCCAAGCTGTGCTCCTACAGTGCCCTAAGCAGCCTACACAGAGTTGGGACTTAGAGCTGAGGAGAGCCAAACTAGGGGTGCTCAATGCTCCTGCCAGCCTTCACCCTGCCCTGCTTCAAACAAAACAGGAAAAGATTTGAAACAGACTTAATAGTCTATTCACTTTCCTTTCCAGGTAAGGCAATTGGAATCTGAAGAGTTGACTTCCTAGCTACAAAGCACATCAGTGTGGCAGTGACAAAACTGCTCTAGAAATGGAGGATTTCTGGGAACCGCAAGTCCAGCCCTCACATGTGAAGGAGGGAGTTAAAGGGCAACGTAAACCTTCCGAGACAGAACTGGGAAGAAATAGAAAATATGAACAGACCAATTAAAAGCACTGAAATTGAAACTGTGATTAAAACTCTTCCAACAAACAAAAGCCTAGGACCAGATGGCTTCACAGGTGAATTCTATCAAACATTTAGAGAAGAGCTAACACCTGTCCTTCTCAAACTCTTCCAAAATATACCAGAGGGAGGAACACTCCCAAACTCATTCTACGAGGCCACCATCACCTTGATACCAAAACCAGACAAGGATGTCAGAAAGAGAGAAAACTACAGGCCAACATCACCGATGAACATAGATGCAAAAATCCTCAACAAAATACTAGTAAACAGAATCCAACAGCACATTAAAAGGATCATACACCATGATCAAGTGGGGTTTATCCTAGGAATGCAAGGATTCTTCAATATATGCAAATCAATCAGTGTGATACACCATATTAACAAATTGAAGGAGAAAAACCATATGATCGTCTCAATAGATGGCAGAGAAAGCTTTCTACAAAATTCAACACCCATTTATGATAAAAATCCTCCAGAGAGTAGGCATAGAGGGAACTTACCTCAACATAATAAAGGCCATATATGACAAACCCACAGCCAACATCGTCCTCAATGGTGAAAAACTGAAACCATTTCGACTAAGATCAGGAACAAGACAAGGTTGCCCACTCTCACCACTATTATTCAACATAGTTTTGGAAGTTTTAGCCACAGCAATCAGAGAAGAAGAAGAAATAAAAGGAATCCAAACCAAAAAAGAAGAAGTAAAGCTGACACTGCTTGCAGATGACATGATACTATACATACAGAATCCTAAAGATGCTACCAGAAAACTACTAGAGCTAATCAATGAATTTGGTAAAGTTGCAGGATACAAAATTAATGCACAGAAATCTCTTGCATTCCTATACACTAATAATGAAAAATCTGAAAGTGAAATTAAGAAAACACTCCCATTTACCATTGCAACAAAAAGAATAAAATATCTAGGAATAAACCTACCTAAGGAGACAAAGACCTGTATGCAGAAAATTATGACACTGATGAAAGAAATGAAAGGTGATACAAATAGATGGAGAGATATACCATGTTCTTGTATTGGACGAATCAACATTGTGAAAATGACTCTACTACCCAAAGCAATATACAATGCAATCCCTATCAAACTACCACTGGCATTTTTCACAGAACTAGAACAAAAATATTCGCAATTTGTATGGAAACACAAAAGACCCCAAATAGCTAAAGCAATCTTGAGAAAGAAAAACAGAGCTGGAGGAATCAGGCTCCCTGACTTCTGACTCTACTACAAAGCTACAGTAATCAAGAGAGTATGATACTGGCACAAAAACAAAAATATAGATCAATGGAACAGGATAGAAAGCCCAGAGATAAACCCACGACATATGATCACCTTTTCTTTGATAAAGGAGGCAAGAATATACATTGGAGAAAAGACAGCCTCTTCAATAAGTGATGCTGGGAAAACTGGACAGCTACATGTAAAAGAAGGAAATTAGAACACTCCCTAACACCATACACAAAAATAAACTCAAACTGGATTAAAGACTTAAATGTAAGGCCAGACACTATCAAACTCTTAGAGGAAAACATAGGCAGAACACTCTATGACATAAATCACAGCAAGATCCTTTTTGACCCACCTCCTAGAGAAATGGAAATAAAAACAAAAATAAACAAATGGGACCTAATGAAACTTAAAAGCTTTTGCACAACAAAGGAACCCATAAACAAGACAAAAAGACAACCCTCAGAATGGGAGAAAATATTTGCAAATGAAGCAACTGACAAAGGATTAATCTCCAAAAGTTACAAGCAGCTCATGCAGCTCAATATCCAAAAAACAAACAACCCAATCCAAAATGGGAAGAAGACCTAAATAGATATTTCTCCAAAGAAGATATACAGATTGCCAACAAACACATGAAAGAACGCTCAACGTCATTAATCATTAGAGAAATGCAAATCAAAACTACAATGAGATATCATCTCACACCAGTCAGAATGGCCATCATCAAAAAATCTAGAAACAATAAATGCTGGAGAGGGTGTGGAGAAAAGGGAACACTCTTGCACCATTGGTGGGAATGTAAATTGATACAGCCACTATGGAGAACAGTATGGAGGTTCCTTAAAAAACTAAAAATAGAACTACCATATGACCCAGCAATTCCACTGGTGGGCATATACCCTGAGAAAACCATAATTCAAAAAGAGTCATGGACCACAATGTTCACTGCAGCTCTACTTACAATAGCCAGGACATGGAAGCAACCTAAGTGTCCATCAACAGATGAATGGATAAAGAAGATGTGGCACATGTATCCAATGGAATATTACTCAGCCATAAAAAGAAAGGAAATTGAGTTATTTGTAGTGAGGTGGATGGACCTAGAGTCTGTCATACAGTGTGAAGTAAGTCAGAAAGAGAAAAATAAATACCATATGCTAGCACATATATATGGAATCTAAAAGAAAAAGAAAAAAACGGTCATGAAGAACCTAGGGGCTACACGGGAATAAAGACACAGTCCTACTAGAGAATGGACTTGAGGATACGGGGAGGGGGAAGGGTAAGCTGGGACAAAGTGACAAAATGGCATGGACATATATACACTACCAAATGTAAAATAGATATCTAGTGGGAAGCAGCCGCATAGCACAGGGACATCAGCTGGGTGCTTTGTGACCACCTAGAGGGGTGGGATAGGGAGGGTGGGAGGGAGGGAGGTGCAAGAGGGAAGAGATATGGGGATATATGTATACGTATAACTGATTCACTTTGTTATAAAGCAGAAACTAACACACCATTATAAAGCAATTATACTCCAAGATGTTAAAAAAAGATAAAGGGCAAACTAACTTTGTAAAGCTTTGATTTCATTCAGAGATTTTAACTTTTCTAAGGATGTGCTTGCCACCTTCTTTAGATTCTTGGTTTCTGGTACACAGCTTTGGAGAATTGTACGTGCTGTTTCAGGAAAAAAATTCAATAGCAACTTTCAGCTAGTGCTTCTCGTGCCAATGTGAGGCTAAACACAGGGAACTATGGTGAAGACTGTGGCTTCTAAGGCTTATCTTAGTCCAAACCTCCCTTCCCACACTTTAGAGAAGGCCACGATGAAATGATAAACATGCCTAATCCATGTCCCATAGTTCCTGGATGGCAGCTTGACTTGCGATAGTGCTTGAGACCCTTATTGTTATTGGCCCCCCGCCTAAATCCATCTCCCCTTTAGACCCTCCCTCTCCAAGTCCAGACTATTATCAACTGTCTACTTGACAGTTCCACTTGCCTGTCTAATAAACACCTCAGACTTAACATGACAAAAGGTGAATTTCTGGTCTTCTCCCCAAACCAGCTCCACCCCAGCATTTTTCACCCTGGATAATGGCAACTCTATCCTTCTGAGTACTCAGGCCAAGACCCTCAGGGTCATCCTTGCCTCCTCTCTGTCTCCCACCCTCCATCCACTGGATCTGACCAGCTCTCACTCCCTCCACTGCTATCACCGCAGGCTGAGCCACTATCATCTCCTCTCCTGTTTTGCTTCAGGAGCTTCTTAACTTGGCTTCTTTCTGCCTCTGAATCTCACCTTCAGTCTATTCTAACAAAGTGGTCAGAGAGGTCCTTTTTATAAGTAAGTCAGATCATGTCATCCTTTCTTCAGAACGCTCCAATGACTCCCCATTTCACTCAGAAATTAAAAGATCTGCCTTCTTTATTCCCTACCCTCTTCCATATCCCATTGATCCAAGTCACACCCTTCCAAGCCACCCCCAAGTCCCTCCATGCCCTTCCTCTTCCACGGTCACCCCCTCCACGCCTCACCCCCATAACTTCTCTGGCCTCATCGCTACTACTACTCTTGACCCTCCCCATCACTCCACTCCGGCCACACCAGCCTCTGAGCTGAGCCTCAAACTCCCTTGGTGTGCTTCTGAATTAGGCCATTTAACCAGTGGTCCTCCTCTGCATGGATCACTCTACCCTGATTTCTAACTCCCTTACAGCCTCAGGGCTTTGCTCCAGTGTCCCTTTCTCAATAATCATCCTAGCTAAATCATCAGGGAAATATAAATAAAAACCACAATGAGATATCACCTCTTACCTGTCAGAATGGCTATCATCAAAAAGAACACAAATAACAAACATTGGTGAGGGTGTGGAGAAAAGGGAACCCTCTACACTGTTCGTGGGAATGTAAATTGGTGCAGCCACTGTGAAAAACACTATGGAGGTTTCTCAAAAAACTAAAAATAGAAGTACCATATGACCCTGCAATTCCACTCTTGGTGATACATCCAAGAAAAACAAAAACACTAATTCAAAAAGATACATGCACCCCAATGTTCATAGCAGCATTATTTATAATTGCCAAAATATGGAAGCAACCTAGGAGCCCATCAACAGATGAGTGGATAAAGAAGATGTGGTGTATATATACAACAGAATACTACACAGCCATAAAAAAGAATGAAATTTTGCCATTTGCAGCAACATGGATGGACTTGGAGGGCATTATGCTAAGTGAAATAAGTCAGACAAAGACAAATACTGTACGATATCACTTATATGTGGAATCTAAAAAATATGACTAATTAGTGAATATAACAAAAAAGAAGCAGACTCACAGATACAGAGAACTAGTGGTTACCAGTGGGGGGAGGGGAGGGGGAGGGGCCATATGGGGGTAAGGGAAAAAGAGGTACAAACTCTTAAGTATAAAATAAGTTACAAGGGCTTCCCTGGTGGCGCAGTGGTTGAGAGTCCGCCTGCCGATGCAGAGGACATGGGTTCGTGCCCCGGTCCGGGAAGATCCCACATTCCGTGGAGCGGCTGGGCCCGTGAACCATGGCCGCTGAGCCTGCGCGTCCGGGACCTGTGCTCTGCAACGGGAGAGGCCCCAGTAGTGAGAGGCCCGTGTACCGCAAAAAAGAAAAGAAAAAAAAAAAGCTACAAGGATATATTGTACAACAGGAGGAATATAGCCAATATTTTATAACTATAAATGGAGTATAACCTTTAAAAATTGTGGTTCACTCTATTGTATCCCTGTAATATATAATATTGTACGGCAACTACAATTAAAAAATAATAGGGCTTCCCTGGTGGCACAGTGGTTGAGAGTCCGCCTGCCAATGAAAGGGACACGGGTTTGTGCCCCGGTCTGGGAAGATCCCACATGCCATGGAGCGGCTGGGCCCGTGAGCCATGGCCGCTGAGCCTGCGCGTCCGGAGCCTGTGCTCCGCAACGGGAGAGGCCACAGCAGTGAGAGGCCCGCGTACCGCAAAAAAAAAAAAACCCAAAACTTTTTTTTTAAGAAAAAAATCATCCTAGCTAAAGCGGAAAAATACCTGCCACCTACACATGTCTCTCCCTACGCATTCTTGCCTGTGGCTATACATAGCGAGCGGAATTTCCAGAGAGAGACCTGCGGGAGGAGCGCTTGGAACTCTCGCGAGAGCCGAACCCCAAACGGTGCGCGGGAAGTCCCTGTTGTTCCCTGTTCCCTGGCCCGCGGCGCGAAAGCAGCACGATGCTTAGTGACTCTGAGAGGCCCGCGGGAGTCCGTCAGAGCCCTAGCAGCCTTCCTGAAGGTCCAGGAGGCCGAAAGTGCCTGAATGGGTGGGCGCTGCAGCTGCCCAGGCCTAAAGCGCTTGCTCCCGACTGCGAGAACTGGTTCTGCACACCGCGTGGCACCTGTCCCTCCAGGGCAGCGCTGGGGCGGCTCGGCGACCGAGTTGCAGGGGGGCGGCCGCAGGGAGGCGGCGTCCTGCCTCAGCCCAGGCTCCAAGAGCGTGGCCCGTGGTCCTCCCAGCTCCGGGGGCGCCGAAAATGGTGGAAAAGGCCCGGTGGGGTCCACAGACTGACACCGCAGGAACAGAGACGTCTGGATGGGATTGCCAGGTAAGGTGATGGCTGACGACAAGGAGCATTCCAGCAAGTGATGCTGGGTTAGTAAATTGCCTCATTCATTAAAAAAAAAAGAGAGAGAGAAAAGAAAAAGAAGGAATAGCTGGGTTCAAGTATATGTCCTTAAATTTTTGCCAGCTATTGCCAAACTACCATCCAGAAAGATTCCTCTAGTTCACATTTTCACCAACAGTGTGTTAATTTCTTTCTCCAAACCCTTGATAACACTGTCTTATTTAAAAAAAAAATCATTCTTTGCCAATCCTATAGGCCAACAATTATATGTTATTACCGTTTTGGTATCTTTGGTTACTGTTGAGGATGAACATCTTTATTGATAATTTGTGATTTTTACTTTTATGAATTGTTGTTTGTTTTTTTTAAATTGGCAAATTATGAAAACTCTTTATGCATTAACCATTTCCTAGCATTTCACGTTGCACCCGGTTTCCTTTTTATCTTTTCTTATGGTGTTTTTCTGGTCATGTGAAAATTTTAAACGTTTAGAGAGTTAATTCTCTCCACCTTTTCTTTTATGGGATCTAGTTTTGTTTTGCTTTAAAAAGTATCTCTCCCTCCTCTTCATATGAATATTTATCCATATTTTCATCTAAGTTTTCTGTGGTTTTATCATTTCACAGAAATCATTATATATGCTGGAGTTTATTCAGGTTTAATAGGTGTGATAGGTCGCAAAAATAGCTACAGTTCTCCATGCTTCTCAGTACCACCCCTCTCTGCAATGTCACGTTGAGCTCTGCCCATGAGGAGGTGGAATCTGTTCCCCTACCTCTGAGGTCTGGCCTTGTGACTTGATTTGACCAATAGAATGGAATGGGAGTGACAATGTGTAGATCTAAAGCTAGACCTTAAGAAACCCTTTGTGCTTCTGCTTGCTCTCTGGGAACCTTCCTGGGCCACACATGAACAAGCCTGCTGGGTGATGAGATGCACGGGGGCCTTGTTGCTCTCGATCACTCCAGTTGACATCAAGTCAGCTTACAGAGATGTGAGTGAGGTCATCTTAGACCAGTTGGTCCCTAGCCAAGATATCAGCTGAGCAGTAGCTGAGGGCAGCAGCCACATGAATGAGAGCCAAGACCTGAAGAAGAGCTGCTCTGCTGAGTCCATCCCAAGTTGCTGACCCACAGAAAAATGAACTAAATAAATGGAGGTGGTTTTTAAGTCCCTAAGGTTTGGAGATTGCCTGGTTATATAGCAAAAGGTAACTGATGTATGAAGTAGGGAATCCTATTTTATTTATCCAAGGGTTAGCATACGGTCTAACATCATCACTGAATAGTTCATCTTCTGCCCACTGATTTGAAATGTCACTTTTTTAAAAAAAAATTTATTTATTTATTTATTTGTGGCTGTGTTGGGTCTTCGTTTCTGTGCGAGGGCTTTCTCTAGTTGTGGCGAACGGGGGCCACTCCTCATCGCCGTGTGCGGGCCTCTCACTATCGTGGCCTCTCTTGTTGCAGAGCACAGGCTCCAGACGCGCAGGCTCAGTAGTTGTGGCTCACAGACCCATTTGCTCTGCGGCATGTGGGATCTTCCCAGACCAGGGCTCGAACCTGTGTCCCCGCATTGGCAGGCAGATTCTCAACCACTGCGCCACCAGGGAAGCCCTGAAATGTCACTTTTATTCCAAATATATTGTCTTGGTTCTGCCTCTGGGTTCTCCATTATGTTCTGTTGATTTGTTTCTCCTTTGTTTAATAGCCTTGCTCAATGATATGTTTCAATATCTGGAAGGATAGGTCTCACTTCATTACTCTTTTCTCCTACAATTCTTAGATATTCTTGTATTTTTATTCTTCCAGATGAACTTGGTATTATTTTTTCATATCACAAAAATATATATGTTGGGCTTTTGTGTGGGTGTTATTAACATAAAATTTGAAAAGTATTGACATTTTAAAAATACTGAGCTATCTAGAAATACAATTTTTTGAGTAATTTATTGTCATATTTTATATATTTCAGAAGAATTTTATAGTTTTCCTTATGTAGCTTTCTCATATTTCTTATTAAATTGATGCTTGGGTATTTTATATTAAAAGTAGGATTTTTTCATTATATTTTATAGCTGATTACCTTAAATTTTTAGGAAAACTCTCGACCTTGATATATTAATTTTGTAACTGACCCCCTTACCAAACTCTCTATTTCTACAAAAATGTTTAAAATTGGGTTTTTTAGCTATGCAAATCATAGCATTGCAAATGATGACTTTTTCTCCTTTCCTATGTTTTTGCCCTTTATTTTGTCATTGCATCTTATTGCTTTGGTTAGCACTTTCAGAATAATGTTACAGAATAGTGGTGATGAGGTCATCCGTTTCTGAATCTTGCCTGTATTGTTTCCTTTAAACAAGATAATAACTCCTTGAGAGCAGGCTCCATGTCTTGTTCTTTTATTCTTTCTCCCTTGATTCCTAGCACAGCGCCTTGCTTATATTTGGCAATAAGCAGATATTTAGTAATTTAAGGGACAAACACTTATTGCAGATCTTCTTTGTGTTGGAAGTTGTAGAAGGAACTGGGTGTACAAAGATTAAGATAAGGTTCCCCAGCTTTAGGGACTTTTAAGTCCATTCATATTGTACGGACTTTGTAGTTGGAGAGAACCAGGGGCAAACCTTGGCTTTGTGTCCTACCTGTTGTGGGACTTTGAAAAATTTACGTCACCTTTCTAAATTTCAGTTTTATCCCCTTGAAAATCTGGAAATTAATCGTAACCCTCTTACAAGTTTCTTGGGAAGATTGGACAATACATGTATAAGAGCATTTAGAAGAATTTCTGAGTAAATGAACAGAAACAGGAAATACAGGAAGAAGAGCTATAGTAGATGGGGGAGAACACAGGCTCAGATTTGGACATGCTGAGTTGAAAGTGTCTGTGGAACTCTAAATGGAGTTGTATGTTGGGCAGTTGATTATACAGATCTGGAATTTGGAGAGATTGAGATTTATGAATATGTTACTTAGGTCCTTAATGTTTCAAGGCCCAGAAAAATCACTCTGGTCACTATAAAGAGGATTTTTTGTGGGGTGAGTGGGTGGCAGGAGAGGGGAAATACATATGAAGCTAAACTGAAAATGGAAAGCCACCGGATTGGAGACAGCTCAAGGATAAGAGTTTTCAGGAGAGGCAGGTGCCACAGAGTGGTCCAGTGAGCTGGGGATGGAAAAGTGCACTGATGTTAGCTATTAGAAGGTCTCTGGTGTCCTCTCAGGAGCAGCTCCACCACTGGAGGGTGGGAGAGGAGGGCTGACTGCAGTGCAAGTGGGAGGTGAGAAAGGAGAAAGCAGCTCTGCAGGGAGGATAGAGATGAGCGCCGTGCTATCTGTTGGCTTGGTGGGTGGTTCATAGCTCAAAGCCACACAATATCCATGGCTGGGGTTCACATATATCTCTGGGAAACTCTTCTGTGGGTGACCACATCTAAGCCTATTTCTATTGAGGGCTGAGATACTCCCTTGGCAGGCAGTCAACAGAGTGTACCCCCAACGAGGATCTCCCCACTTGGAGATGGAATGCAAGGTGGCTTTGACACACTGAGCATTCCAGAGAATGCAGAGTACCTTTGGCTTCTCAGTGGTTCCAGAACATTAGTACAGTGGACAAGGTGTTTCTCAGGCTGCAGTGCTTGGCAAATGGGACAGTACCTGGCAGAAGAAGCAGGTTCCAGGCATGGCCATGCTGTTCAGTGACAGCAGCAGTGGCTGGAGGATGCAGTGGTACCTGGAGGAGATGACATAGGTGCTTCCCAGAGCAGGCAGGTTCCAAACGTGTGGTGGTATCTTTTTTTTTTTTTTTTTTTTTTTGCGGTATGCGGGCCTCTCACTGTTGTGGCCTCTCCCGTTGCGGAGCACAGGCTCCGGACGCGCAGGCTCAGTGGCCATGGCTCACGGGCCCAGCCGCTCCGCGGCATGTGGGATCTTCCTGGACCGGGTCACGAACCCGTGTCCCCTGCATCGGCAGGCGGACTCTCAACCACTGCGCCACCAGGGAAGCCCTGTGGTGGTATCTTACGTCACCAGAGGAGATGGGGGCTTGGGGGGCTCCACCTGATACCTGACTAGGCTTTCCTGTGAGTACATATAAGACAGGGCATGGGGATTCTCAAAAATACACAAGGGGGCCTTGAGGGGTTTAGGGTATTGTGTGGTAGTTAAGTGTAAGAGCCAGCAAAATGTGGGTGATGAGTATTCCTGTGATCCCTGGTGCCCCTATGAGCTAGGCTGTACCTGAGGCAACATGGTTACCAGGTGAAGAAATTGTTCCTAAATAGGCCACAGGAGCCCTAGCAGGTCAACCATCTGCTACTGTCTCTGGGATTGTCTCTGCATGGAAAGTGTTTTAGCAGGACATGCACACACACGAGTTCTAGGGTGAAATAATCTGGGAAAGTGAGTTAAAGAACATTGAACAGGTTTTCGTATATAGACTCCTTTATTCAGGGTCTCTGGTGTCCTGATCCATTCAAGTTATATTCCTTGAGCACCTACTACGTATCAGGTGAACTAGGTACAGTGAACACCACAGGCATGGTCCTGGTGGTCTAGAAGGGGAGACAATGCTAACATAGACTGTGAATCTCTAGGAGGAAGGGTAGAGTATTCAGCATTCCCCAAATTTATGCCATGAATCCTTTCTGGAGGAACACCTTTCGTGTTTGGGATACTGCAACATCAAAGGAAAAGAAGTAGGAGGAAAGCTGGCAGGGTGAGGTATGGCTGTTTGGTCTCTGACTAAAGGACATTCAACAAGTTGAAACAAAGACAAAGAAAGAAACAATGCACACCACAGAAGGTGTTTATAAATCAACGATAAAGACCAAATGGGGGTGAGGTGAGAGAGAGAGATTCTGAATTGCTCCCACCCTCCAGAGCCCTTCTCTCTCTCTCTCTCTCTCACTCTCTCTTTCTGCTTGAATTGTTTCCAAATCATTTGAAAACCTCTATCTCCCCTCTCACATGTATACTTGATATTTAAACATTTTTAAGCGTAAGCTTAAGTAGTTATAAATGTGCAGTTACCAGATGATTGCATGTGTGCTTCAAATATATTTTTGAAGCTGTAGATTTGAGTTATCTAGTCATGAAATATGCCCACCGTGTAATTAATCCACAAAACGATTCCTCATTGCCAACCCGAACAGCCAAATCTTTCTGAAAAAAAGTGGTGTTCTTCATCTTTTTCAGTTCCATTCAGATACATTCCTTTGACAGCCGTTCCTCTTCTGAATTCTTGTCCTAAAGGGGAGGGAGCAATATTGCACCCAGCATTGCACCCAGCAGTAGAAGGCAGAGGCTTAGAGACTGCCATCAGTGTGTCACCGAGGTGAAATGAGCGTTACCTCCTCCAGTATTTCCTACCTTACTTGCTCTGCTTTGCCCTCAAGGGAGATGCTTTCTCAAACTGTCCATGGGTTTAGTGACCTGGAGGTTTTTCCGACCTGGGGCAATGCTCCAAAGTCAGACTGGGGGAAGGCTGAGTCTTTCCTTTGTGAGGAGGGAGACTTCTTGTGAAAGGGGAGGTGGCAGGTGACCCTGCCCCCCATCAGAGCCTGTGTGGGGCAGTCACTTTTAGGAAAAGACATGGACACTGAGGATCTCATGTCCATGCCCACGTGTCCCGCGAAAGCCTTCCTATGTCCTAACACACTTGTACCCAGTTAAAACACTACTGCTGAACTAGCCAGAGAGTAATGGAAAGGAGCCACTTCTGATTAAGCTCATGGTCAGTGCAGAGGCTTGGGGGCTTTATTCTTTCTCGGGAGGCGCTCCTAAATTCAAAGCCCAGTTCAGCCCCCACTTGGGGGGATGGATTTGCTGGGTGAGGAACCCAGAGCTGGAAGCCACAGACATTTGGGTCGGGAGGGAGGGGGCCCATCATCAGCACCTGGGGTTTTATCCTGTTACAAAAGAAAGAAATTCTTATTGTGTCCGAGTTGCATTCTTCTGCTTTACCCTCCTCTCTGTTATCAGGTGCCCCTACCTTCCCCAGCCCCCAGATTTCAGCATAGCAGGCTGATCTGTACCTGCACCAGTCTTGCCCTTGCTGAGCCCACCAGTCTCAGGAGAGGCATCCCACCCACCCTGTCCCCCACCCCAGGGCAGCAGTTGCCCCAAGAGAGCCCATATCCACATTTCATAAAACCTCCCGGATCCTCTTAGCCTTTTCAGCTATAAGAGAGTGGATCGTTATCTGAATATTCCCCCAGCTTCCTTCAATTCCCTCTTATAGTCAACTTGTAATGTTGACTTCTCCCCCCTAAGTTGTACAGATGTTTTATCTCTACTGCAGGAGTGGAAATTCCTAGGGGCAAGACATTTTTCTCCCTACTCATTTTTGTTTCCTTTGAAGTACCAAGAATGGGGTGTCACACACAGTCGGTGCTTACCAAATATTAGTTGAATCAGTGAAATTGGAGGTGACATAATATACTTATAAGTATATGAGCTATGCCTTGATAAGACTCAGGTCACAAATATAGAATGAAATTCATATAAAGAAAAATATGAATACCAAATTTACAGCTGAGGTTTTTAGTGGTTATAATGGCTATTACTGGCTATGCATTATTGACAAGAAAATCCATGGAATCTGGGTGCGTGGCTGCTTATTTTGATAACCAAATTTTGTGATTAGGATGTCAAGCCTGAAACTAGAGATTGAAGCCACCCCTGCCTCTGGGCGTCAGATGGCGCTCGCACACCATTAGAGAAGTTTTTGCAAACTGCCTCAGTCTGAAGTTTCTGTTTTGCCAAAGGGGAGGGCTGTGGCTTTCCGCAAAAAATTGCAACAAATTGATTTCCTGCAGTCTTCTGGGCCAGAGGTCAGTTCTCCAAAGCGGGGCGGGGGGGGGGTTAATACACACCCACGAAAACCTGATTGTAAAGCACCCAGCTCAGGCTGTATTGAAGGCCAAACCCTGTTTCTGTCAGTGCAGCGACACTGTCTCTTCTTGCTTGGTCTTTGTGCCTTTTAAACAGCTTTCTTACCGAGAACGACGAAAAGACCAGACGAAAAGCAGAGAAAGAGAGCTAGAGAGAGAGGGTATTGTCTGGACTCGAGAATCACTGCTGACCTGTAGAGAAACGCAGAGTGCAAGTACTTTGGACAAATCACTTGCCCTGAGCAAGCCTGCGTTTCATCACGTAGGGAACGATGAGGATCCTGCCTCAGTGCTTCCGGATCTTTGGGGAGGTGAATGTTTACTGTGTTTTGTCAGCTCTTATCTCCTTACTCTGCAAGAACTCTGGTGCCTTGATCTCTCTCCTCCCGCTTTCTCTCCTCCACTATTCCTGGAATCTTCATGATCAGCCTACAGGGAGGAAGTGGTTAAGGCAAAACACAACACAGCGCAACAGCCTGTGTCACTCACCATCTGAGCCAGTGTCTTCCCTGAGCCTCAGTTTACGTATCTGTAAAATGAGGATAATATGTACTTGGAAAAGTTGTTTTTATAAGAATTGAACAAAATAATGGATATATGGTGAAACGTTTGCTTTCTTATACCTCTGAATAAACAACAAATACAGACTAACACTAACCAAGAATTTGAGTCTAAAATCTTCACTAATTCATTTTTAGTCTCATTACTTCTAAGCCATCTCATTAGTTTCTCTTCACTTAGGCTGGTTCTTTATGACATGACTGGTTTTTCATTCATTCTTTTACGAAACAAATATTTATTGAGCATGTAATATACTCCAGGCACTTTACTAGGTACTGCTGAGTATATGACAACAAGAACAAAATCCCTGACCTCATGGAATGCATGTTTAGTGGCAGAAATAAATAATAAACAAGTAAACAAATCATATGTAATTACAGATATTTACTGTGAAGGAAAAAAAAAACTAGTGTTTTGGTTTTAAAAAAATAACAATGAGGCTTCCCTGGTGGCGCAGTGGTTAATAATCTGCCTGCCAATGCAGGGGACACGGGTTCGAGCTCAGGCCCGGGAAGATCCCACATGCCACGGAGCAACTAAGCCCGTGAGCCTGTGCTCTAGAGCCTGTGAGCCACAACTACTGAGCCCATGTGCCACAACTACTGAAACCCACGCACCTAGAGCCCATGCTCCTCAACAAGGGAAGCCACCGCAATGAGAAGCCCATGCACTTCAACAAAGGGTAAACCCTGCCCGCTGCAACCAGAGAAAGCCCGCGTGCAGCAACGAAGAGCCAACGCAGCCAAAAAAAAAAAAATGCCTGAATAGAGCGTCTTGAAGGTAAGATCTCTGATCAAAAAAAAAAAAAAAATCTCGTGGGCATCTGGAATGCCACCCAATGGCTTTGTTTCCTCATTTTAGGTAGAATCTTTGCCTGCAGTCTTTCTTTGAATACAGATCTACGAATCACTGCTAGGTTCTGGGAGAGGTGCAAAGAAGAATACAAGTGTCTTTCCACCCAGTAAATAAATTTTTTTCTCCCTCCCTCCTTCCTTCCACAAGTATTTCCTGAGCACACACTATATTGCCAGGTACCGTGCTAGGCTCTGGATGAATCAAACAGCTAACGTTTTGAATGCTCACTGTGGACAGACACTGACTGTTTAAAGTGCTTTCTATGAGTTAACTCATAGACTCACAGCCTCCCCTGATAAATCAGAAAGGGAGGTCCAGAGAGATTAGGTGATTTAACCTGAAGTTACACTGCTAGAGAATAGCAGTGACAGGATTCAAACTTAGGCGTTCTGGCTCCAGAACCCGGGCCTTCCCAGGGTCCCTGCCCTAAGCTCCTAGCCTAGTTGGGGGGACAGAAATGTAAAGAGATTTGTAACTAGAGTCCAGCAGGACTGTGATGGAAGGGGAAACAGAGAGGACTCCTGGAGCTGGCTGCCTGGAGGAGCTGGGAGCCATCACCAGGCATGAGACAGTAACTCTGGAGCCATAGCTTAGTCACCAGCAATCAAAATACGAAAAAGCACCTCTTGTCTTCCTCAGTGACTCACTTTGCTGTTAAGGTGTATCACTCTACTGTGGTTACTTCGGTAATGCAATTTTTAATTCTTTTAATAGTAATATAAATCAAGTACTGATTGAAGCAATGAGCGCCGTTTGGGTTTGTAAGACTTGGCAGGTATCCCATGTGTAGAGTCACTTTGTGCTCTTGCTTTTGTCTCTCAGCCTCTTTTGTTCTCTGGGTCAGTTGAGGGGTTGAGCCAGGGTGGAAATCTTGAGACACTGGTATCTCTCCCAGGACCGCATGGACGTGACTAAAACCACCAGAAATGGAAAGGGAAATTGAAGGGAAAGGGGATGGATAAATTCAGCCGCTCCATTGTGAGACTTTAATCTGTTCATTCTCTGCGCGCTCAGTGTCCCTCAAAATCTTGCATCTTCCGTCTCCTTTCCCTGAAGTACAGTGTCATCTCTTATTCCTGCCTTCTGTGGTCCCGAAAGACACGGCTCATAGCCTGCCTCTTCAAAAAGCCTCCCTGACCTCCAGCACCATCTCCCTCCGGCCACACTCCTGTGGTGCTTAAGGTACACACCACTCGTCTCACTAGTGAACAGACATTGCTTTGGAATAGCTGGTATTTTCATATTATGACATCATATTTCATATCTCTTCAAATTCCACTCAGTACCCTTTTTCTTGAACAGAAGAGTCTAGTTAACTATACATCTAGGGTAGGTCTTCCTTTTAAAGCCGAGGAAATCTTGATTGTGTACCTGTAAATTTCTCTCCTTTTAGGCTTGTCAGCAGGTCAATTTTCCTAATCCTATTTTGCTTAAAAATCAGTTCCTCTTGTGGTGGACTCCTAACACTTTTGCATAAACTTTATTTATATAGAAGTTACAAAAATGTATAGGTATCAGCATGCTTGTTGCCTTTTTTTGAGAACATTGCATTGTTTTACGTACACTTAAAGTTTTTTTCTCATAAAATACGCATAGCATACAACTTACCATCTTAACCATTTGTCTATCCTTTTAAAATCTCCAAGGTTTTGAGCTAAATAATCTGAATACATTTATTTCTTTTTATATTTCTGATGTTTCATAAATGTATAGAGCTCCATGTATCAATCATTAAATATATCCTACTGGAACATTCTTGTTTCCTTTTTGCTGTTTTTTGATAGAATTGAAAACACATATAAGGAATATTTTTACATAATAAATTCATTACACTTTAATTTTTGTGTTCCTAATGAATTTTGGATCCTGCAAGTTGAATTGATAAGTTCCCAGTTATGGACAACTGCATCAGGCTCATCACACTCTTGCTTTTTACCTCCACACTTTTCTAGGTTTCAAATATTGTCAATACTTATAGCTGGGATTGAATTATTTTTGACATTACATTGAATATTGTGATTTTAAATGTAAATAACACTAATAATATGAATACTACTACTAATAGTAGCTAACACTTGTCAAGTACTTACTATGTTGCCAGGGATTTTTTAAAGTGATTTACACAGATTGACTTAGGCACTCAAAACATTAATTCCAGTCAATTCCTGTGCTGAGTAACACTTTATACCGTCTCATGAAGTTAGACCAACAATAGATGCAGGTGTCTCTTGTCCTCTCCTGGGTTTGCTCTTGGGATATAAGGCACAAATATTAAAATTCACCGAGAAGGGAGTAGCAAACTATACTAGATTGGAAATTCCTAGGATTATTTATTTTTGATATCCCAAGTTATTATTTGGCATACAAATGTTTGAGAAATAAATTAATGAATATTATTTCATTAGAGCCCAGTAAAGTATAGGATCATGATGGGCTTTGAAATGGCAGGGGAAACAGCTGTGTGGGGAGCTGAGTTTTCAGCTAGAACTTACCTGCTGTTAGGGAGGTAAGTCAAGGAAAACATCTATTCCTGTCAAGGAAAAATTTAAAGTACATGGTATTGGCTTCATGGATGATTGCAAATGTCAAAATTCCATTAATTTGTGTTTTAAAGTTTAAGGTATTCTGCCATTTGTTTACTCAGTATATGAATAGAATGGCATTTATTCTACTTGGCTCTCTGTAAGCTGCACATGCACATTTGTTTGAAGGGTGTCATTTATCCCTTTAATGAGTATTTTAGGAGCACACCATGTTGGGCTAAATAGAATATGTGAACTAAAGGAAAAGGACTCTGATATTTAGACTCTAATGGAAGACAGACCTGCCGAACATGAAAGTCTTAAGTTATAATGAAAACCAGTGTGGAATTAAGTGGCAGTGAGTGATACAGACAAGATGATACATCTACATATATTTCAGAGAAGGGAGAGGATGGTCAGCTAAGGCCTGATGAGGAAGGTAGGATTCTGTTTGGACTTGAATTGCAGGGAGGGGAAGAAGAGTTTCCTTTAGAAGTGGAGGTGTGTTGTGACCCAAAGCTGGAATTAATAATATCTGTTTTTGAGGTAATGTAATGATTTTTTCCTGGCTGGAGTTTTTAATTTTTCTTTTCTAAGGTTATTCATTGAGCACTTACTACATGCCAGGCATTGTGTCAAGTATTAAGGTGCATCATTTAACTTCATCCATCTTATTGCCCTATGAAATAGCTATTACTAAATCCAGAGAGGACACTCAGGTGAGGGAGGTCAAGTCACTTGCCCAAAGTCATACAGCTTGTCAGCAACAGATCTCAAGTCTCTCCCTCACAAAAGTCTGTGCACTAACCCATCTGCTTCCATCCCAATTTGTTCAAAACGAAATATAACCTAAGTGTCAATTTCTCTCGAAGACTTCTCTTCCTTTAGTATATTTAGAGATAGGTGGTTTTATCTCATGTTTCCCCTGAGTTATTTCTCTGTAGCACACGTTCCTGCTCACTTCTTTCATCTTGGCCCTGAGGTTCTGCTTATTTCAGGGGTGGTCACTGTTTGGACACTACAACCATTGCCCTCATGATATGACGCTGCTGCCATTGTGCTGGCTTCAGCTGAATGGTGGTGTGGAGAAGGACACAGTATCTTTTCCTGCTCTGTTACTTAATTCTTTACTATATCACCAACACGAAACATTACTGAAGGAATAAACTGGAGGTTTTCTTAGTTTGGATGTAGGTTTAATCATAGAAACAGAGACCCACCATTAGTAATGGCTTAAGTATGGCGGGAGTTTCTCTACCGTATGAAAGTCTGAACTGTTAGGGTTGCTCTCCTTCATGACAGGGACAGGGGCCCAGACTTCTACCTTGTTGCCATGCCATCGTAAGGCAGCTGCATGTAAGGTCCAGTGTGGTGCATCATCATGTCTATATCCTAATAGTCTTTTTAAGGAATGGCCTGGAAGTTGCACACATCACTTTCACAACCATCCTGTTGGCCAGAACTTAGTCACATGGTCCTGCCTAGCTTCAAGGGAGGCTGGGGAATGCTGTCTGTATTCTGGGTGGCCAAGTAGCCAGCTGAAACTCAAAGGTTCTATTACTATGAAAAGAGGAGAATGAATATTGAGGAATAGTTAGCAATCTCTGCCACAGAGGGAATGATTACAAAAGAAAACTGTGAAAAGACCAAACTATTAAAATCTTTGGATTTGGGAGGGATGCAGTCCTCTAATAGACATTGTCTGGGTACAATCTTTGCTCTCAGGTGTGACTTCTTTCAGAGAGAGAGATAGAGAAAGAAAGAGAGAGAGAGAGGGAGGTCCTAAGTACACCTTCATTCTTTTAAAGGACTCTGGGTACTCCTCCTTCCACAGAAGTAGTTCTCACCCTTGGATCTCTTCTCCAGCACTATCCTTAGACACGACAACCTGCAGCCATGCCTTTGCCAAATTCTGGGTTTTTTTTATCTAGAGTTACCCATAAGGGACATGAGCGGAAAACCCCAGGTGTTATAGAAGAGTGTTACAAATGCAGCCAAAATGGCTTTTTGCTTCACATCATTGGTGGTTTTTTTTTTTCCAGAAACAAAGTAGAAATGAATGTCTACCTTGCTTAGCTTCTACCAGCAGGTTCTGAGTCTCCACACAGTGGTTCTCAAATGTGGCCATCGACTGGGACCACTGAGGGAATATTTAGAAATGTCAGTGCCTGAGTGTCTCTCCCAGGGCTTCTAAGTTAATTGGTCCTGATCACGGCCTGGGCCTCAGGATTTAATAGGTGATTTTAGTGCACAGCTGCTGTTGGAAATCTGTTCTCTGTCTTTTCATAGGGATATTTCCTGAAGGATTCAATTCTGAGTTAGTGACTTATTTTAAAATGGTTCTGGGACTTCCCTGGTGGTGCAGGGGATGGGACTCCATGCTCCCAATGCAGTGGGCTGGGGTTTCATCCCTGGTTGGGGAACTGGATCCCTTGTGCCTGCCACAACTGAGAGTTCGCATGCCCCAGCTAAGGAGCCCGAGCTGCAACCAAGACCCCGTGCAATCATACATATACATACATACATATATATATATTAAATGGTTCTAAAAGCACTTATACTTGGCTGGTAGGGAGAACAATTAGTGAGCAGCATTGAGAACTGGGTAGACTTAGAAATAAAGTTGAGATTCCAAATCCTCTGGATCCAAAGTGAAGTGACACATAGGTGCACGATGGGTGGGAGACAAGGTGACTGAACCAGGCAAGATCAGAGTGAGAACACATCGTAGTGAGGCAGATGTAGGAGGGAAGTGGGGAAGGGGTAGGCCCTTCTACTCCAGTCTTCTGAGGTGAGATTCTAACCAGGAGGATTTAGATTGCCTGTGGGCTTTGGGAAAGTGCACAGGAAAGCAGGAATCCCAAGTGCGAGAGTAGAACTAGAATTCCTCTCTGCCAAGCATCCCTCTTTCAGAGCTGCTTGGCTGGTCCAGTGTGCACTGAGGGGCTGAGAAAATGAAGGTTGAACACACCCTCCCTCTCCCATCCCCTCTTCTCTACAAGCTTCTCTGCCAGGGGACTGTGGACAATTCCTACTCAGAGCAGGGGGATTTAGATTTGACTTGGAATTGTAAAATTTCCAAAATCACTATTTACAGCTCTGCCCTGTTGGTTCAGTTCACCTCTGCAATCCAGGGGTTTTAAGGGGAGCTTTTAAAAATGGGACAGGTAGGGCTTCCCTGGTGGCGCAGTGGTTGAGAGTCCGCCTGCCGATGCAGGGGACGCGGGTTCGTGCCCCAGTCCGGGAAGATCCCACTGCCACAGAGTGGCTGGGCCCGTGAGCCATGGCCACTGAGCCTGCGCGTCCGGAGCCTGTGCCCCGCAACGGGAGAGGCCACAACAGTGAGAGACCCGCATACCACAAAAAAAAAAAAAAAAAAAGGGACAGGTAGAAGAAGTTGAGGAATAGGAGAGAAAATTCAAATTGGTCACTTTTGACCTATTGAAATTTGGAGACATGGAGCCAGGTGGTAATGCCTGGATTAGCAGTATTAGTCTTGCTTCACTTTAGTCCTCAAAGTTATTTTTGCTCTTTGTAGATACATTTTTCAGGGGTTGAACCCGTGCCCCCTGCATTGGCAGGTGAATTCTTTTTTTCTTCTTTTTTAAATAAATTTATTTATTTTATTATTATTATTATTTTTTTGGCTGAGTTGGGTCTTTGTTGCTGCACGTGGCCTTTTCTCTGGTTGTGGCGAGCTGGGGCTACTCTTTGTTGCAGTGCGTGGGCTTCTCATTGTGGTGGCATCTCTTGTTGTGGAGCATGGGCTCTAGGCACATGGGCTTCAGTAGTTGTGGCATGTGGGCTCAGTAGTTGTGGCTTGTGGGCTCTAGAGCGCAGGCTCAGTAGTTGTGGCGCACAGGCTTAGTTGCTCCGTGGCATGTGGGATCTTCCCGGATCAGGTCTCGGACCCGTGTCCCCTGCATTGGCAGGCGGATTCTTAACCACTGTGCCACCAGGGAAGCCCGCTCTTTGTAGACATTTATTTGGTGTTTTTCTGCATCTCCTTGCTCTTTGATAATGGGTAAGATCTGATATATGTCCAGATAGAATAATATTAAATGACTATGTTTTGGCTCATATTACATTTTACACGTATTACATATTACATTTCTGCCTTGTAATAGTCTGCTTTAGTAGAATATCAGATTTTTCATTTCAGTGCAATGCAACCATCGAGTTTGGCTTTTCTCCAGTTTTTTCTGTTGGACACTAGTGGCAACAGTGTGTAAAATTTATACTTGCCTTGGACCCCTGTAGCTAAGGGTTCAAATCACTCTTTTTGAAAAATTACTTAAGATCTCTGAGCCTCAGTTTCTCTTTTGTAAGGTGGGGATAATAATAGTCTCTTATTTTATAGGGTTGCCTTTTATACTGCTGTTTTAAAAATTATTAATATTGGGCTTCCCTGGTGGCGCAGTGGTTGGGAGTCTGCCTGCCGATGCAGGGGACACGGGTTCGTGCCCCGGTCCGGGAAGATCCCACATGTCAGGGAGCAGCTGGGCCCGTGAGCCATGGCCGCTGAGCCTGCGCGTCCGGAGCCTGTGCTCCGCGACGGGAGGGGCCACAGCAGTGAGGCCCGCGTACTGCAAACAAACAAACAAACAAAAAACTATAAAAACAACGCCAATAACTTTCTACTTTGAAAAACTTGAAGTTTTTTCACGTTTAAGTGATTTTTAAGTTCGCAATCCTTTAATACAGTGTTTTGGCTGATCATTTAGAGTCTTTATTTTTTCCTTTCACTTAGAAAAATGAGGCTGGAGTAGTTGTGTTTTTCTGGTGTCAGAGTAGACTTTGACAGTGTCATTCCTCCTCTTTCTCTCCGTCCCCTACTCTCCCCATCCAACACCACGCCCCCCAACCAGAGTATTATTTTATGGTTATTCACCAACTCTTCCTTTAGCTAAAGAAAATATTTTTGGAAAAATGAAAGATACGTGTTATTCTCCAAAGTTTATTTCTGTTTCCCTTTTGGACAGCCCTAGAAAAGATGGGTGTATTTGAAGGTGTGAAAGAGATCAGGAGAGGATCTGGGAGAAGGCGGCAGTCGGTGTGTCAGGGGTTTGCACTCTTGTTAAGCAAGGTCTCAGCCAACATTGCCTCTGGCCTGTGTCCCTCCCAAAAGAGGTCATGTTTTTCTGACAGCTTTGCACCACGTCCGCAGGGCGTGTTGGAAGTTTGTATTTCCATGATGCTTCTTAATGAGTGCTTTCAACAATGCTCACTGTCATAGTTTTGAGGAACCAGTCTTGTTAAATCTTGTTTCATGTGAAATAGTTTAGCATCAATGCCTTACTTACGTCAAAGACCTAGGAGCAAAAAAGTGTGACGGGATAATTTACTGAAATATTAGCTGATTATTTTCTCCTGTTATTTCCCCTCTTCTCTATTTGAGGAATATAGCCTGGTCTAGTTTTTTGTTGTTGTTGTTTTTGTTTTTTGGCTCAGAGATTTTTGTTGGATAGAAAGGAGAAGCAATGTTTCCTTCCTTCCTTCTTTCCTCCTTCCTTTCTTCCTTAGCTAATGGCCAGAACAGGGAAATATAACTATTATTTTGTAATAACGATAAATAGAATATAATCTATAAAAATATTGAATCACTATGTTGTACACCTGAAACTAATATAATATTGTAAATCAACTATATTTCAATGAAAAAAGAGCTAATGGTAATGTCCTATGAGGAAAAGGGAAATAGATAAGGCCTTTAAGGGCTTGGAGAAATCAAGGCAGAAGAGTCTCCCCAAACTCATAAGTAAGAGGTTTGAGGTCTCATGGGGGAATAAATGCATTGCTTAGTAGGGGGTAGTAGCTGAGTTGGGAAGACCCAGAAAAACGGCACCTCAGGGAGAAGAGACAATAAGCATGAGGGTTGCCAGTCCAGGTAAAGATCCCCAGTGCCCACGTATGGCACGGAGGCCAAGGCTCCTGCCCTTGCAGGACCACTCCGGGCTTGGAGGACATTCACCCAAAGCTCTTCCTGCCTTCTCTGCATTCCAAGTGACCCCATCGATCTGGTGCAGCCTGGGAATGGAAGGGGTGCTCTTCATGACTGGGATGAAATGCAGGCTTGGTGCCATATTAAGTTGATTAAAAGGCAATAAAACAGCAATCTTTCTTGAACACCTGAGCTTGTGGACTGAGATTCATATCTGCTACACTAGAATTAATTCATGGCTAATTGATTTGAGGGGAAAACATTGATCTGTCACACCAGAGGCAAATGTTTGAGTAAGCCCCGACCAAAGTAGGAATTGTATTAATTTCATGTATTAAGGGAGAAGAGAAGGAAAAAGCGTAAGTAAATATATAGGGTTTGTTTTTCTATAAAAACTCAGGATTCCAAAACCCTAGTCAGAGTTTCTTATACAGAATGTACATACTTTTAAATTCTAGGGGTTTGCAATCATTTTGGGCAAGTTTTAGGTGTGAATGGGGAGGGCGTCATTGACTTACTTCCCGATTGGTTGTCCTTTCCCTTCCATATCCAGCGAATGCACTTTCTCATCTCTGGAAAGAGCACTGGACTGGGAGTCAGGACCCTGAATTCCAAACCTTGGTCTGGGGCGAGCCATTTTACCCCAAAATATGTGAAACCGAGGGTCTTGGTGTACATGGGAGTTCCCACTTGCTGGGATTGAGGATGGGGAGTCAGCTGTGGGGAAATGCATAGAGTGAAGAGCACTGGACTTGCTCTGAGGACCAAAACTCAAAGTTCGGCTTTTCATACTTACTAGCTTTTATGACTTTGGGCAAATTATTTAATTTTTCTCAACCCCAGTTTCCTAAACTGGAAAATGATCCTTATTTTTTTCGTGTGTGAGGATGAAATGAAATGCTGTATGCTGGAGTACTTTGTAAATTATGAAGCACTATACAAATTTAAGGCCTTGTTAGCAGTCAATCAACATAGATTTTTGAGAGCCTGAAATATGTTGCTTGGCTCTAGAGGAGAGATGAGAGGAGCCTAAGACGACTTCAGGTCTCAGTGAACTTTTCGTTCAGTTGAGGACAGGAAACAATCAGAGGACACTTAGCAAAGGAAAACTTTAAAAAAAGTTTTATTGGGGCAGGACAAGAAAATAGCTGGGGCATATTATTTAAAAAGTATGACATTAAAGTAAATAAAGGCTAACTTATTTGCTAAGCCTTCTAAAATTTGCCAAAACAAACCCAGATGATCTTTCATTTTTAAAATTTTTAATTTTTTTCCTGGAACTTTATATATCATAGCAGCAAACAATTCTCATCCTAGTCAGAAAATGCAGAAAGCTTCTCTGGGTGAGAATCTCCATGCCTGTTAAATCCCAGATCAGTAAAGATTCTTACCTTTTTGATTTCTTGAAAGTGGCTTGCCTGCCAGCAGTGTGTATTTCTGGAAGAAATGATAGTAAGTTCAGGTGTCCCCATGCTTTACATAAATTAGCCCGTTTAATCCTCACAACAGTCTTAGGAGTTAGGCACCACCATTACCACCAGTACCCCTGCTTTATAGAGAGGAAACTGAGGCACAGAGGAATTACAGGTAGTTGAGCCTGAACATGAACCTGGGCAGCCTGATTCCAGGGCCAGTATTCTATGCATTAACCAGTATTCCATGTTGCTGCCGAAACACCGCATCATCTCTGATCTTAACTTTTGCTAACAATGAAATTTATATTCTGTAGAGTGTAGAATACCCAAAGTTCTCAAAGGCAATTTTTTTGGAAACATTGTTTTCTTTCATTTAAAGTGAGAATATCTATGACAACCTGTTTGTCCATTGTTGGCGCCATCAGTGAAGACAATATCCCAGGAAGACTAGTACTTTCCTTTGTGCTAAGGATTCTCTAGAGTGATGATACTGAGATCGTGAGTCCTAAACTCACATATAAGTGACAGTTAGAAGAGAAAAATTTAAACAAAGAAAAAAATGGAAACAACAGAATGAGATCTTGAAAAGACAGAGTAGAAAAACAACATATGTCAGATTTATTTTAACACAACTCACTTGAATTCAATGCATATTGTGAACAGTTTTGACTGAGATATTTGAATTCCCAGAGAATTTTTTCTATTAGTACATCCTTTAATTTTAAGTTATGTATTTGCATATCCAGATACTTGTCCTTAGGGCAAAAGTAGTTACCTATGTCCTTAAAAAATAAATTATTTGTATGGTAAACATGTTGAATAAAAAATATTAGGTCTCCAGGCAGAGGATTCTATTCATTCATAATTCCTATTTATTATCAAACACGTATATAATTATAAATCTTTTTGAAAAACTATGGAGAGCTGTAGTAAAGCTATTATATGAGCAACAATAAAAAATTTTACAATTGTGGGGAAAATTGGTTTGGGTGTTTTACCTCTGCATTAAGCCTTCAGACATTTAGGGCGCTTCTGAGGAAGGAGGAAGAAATTGGGGAACTTCTAATGGTAATTATATTGAATTGCCAACACCTATTTGATTGTAATACTGAAAAAATAAACATGATACTAGGTGGCAAGTTTAAATGGAGAAACTGGAGCTTACATAAGGAGAATGAGACAGATGTTCAGAAAATTTGAGAAGTCGGGCAGTAAAAATTCCCAGTGTGTAATTTCTTCCGAAATACACACATTAAAAGAACAGTTTTATCCCCTTACCTTTCTCCTTCTTTCCTTCCCTCCCTTTCTTCTTCTCTCTCTTCCTTTCATTCTTTCTCACATATTTATTGGGTGTTTACTGTATTCCAGTCATTGTTCCCACTCAGAGTGCAACAAGACGGATGTGATCAAGACAGATGAGGTTCCTGCCCTCCTGGGGCTTACATTCTAATCAGTATCTCTCCCATGCTGTTTCCATTTTCTTCACTATCACTGCCATCCCTCATTAATAAATGTGAGCTATTGTAGCTAGACTTCTAACTGGTTACCTGGTTTCAACTTTCTTTCCTTACTCTGTTTAGCATACTACAACCAAATAAATCTTTGCAGTATGTTGCTTGGTTGAATTCGCCACAGAGTGAGGACCAGAATACTACCATATGGTTAAATGAAACTTTCAGGTAAAGATTTAGCACAGTAAGTCCCCATTAAATATTGGTCCATGCTGTTATTCTAGAGCCTCCATTGGCTTCTCCCTCTCCAGGAGGGAAAGGTTAGCCTCTCATCCATCATTTGCATGCCTCCAAGATTTTGTTTAGGGCTTGAATATAACATATTAGGCAGTTCTGTTTGGTTTACAGTTTGTGGGATAGTGAGGGTCAGGTTAGGTTTATGATACACACATAAAAGTGATTCAGCCCCCAAAGTGATGACCATTCAGGGGTAACAATAGAGAGTATTCGTCTAGAGCACCTTTCAGTATTTCAAATTCTACCCTGTCAGCCTATGCTCAGCCCCTGTAACAATGTAGGATATTGTTATTTTTACTAAATTATACTGACAACTTCCACATGTCTAAAACAGAACTCATGGTTTCCCCTCCCTATTGCACCCCCCCCCCCGCCCCATTGGTAAATGGTACTGCCAGGCACCAGCTTGCTGAGTCAAGAGATCCTGGAATCATCCCTGATTTCTTTCTTTCTCTATTACCCCACACTGAGTTCCTGAATAAAGCCTGGGGGCTCTAATTTCAAAATGTATCCCCACCCCAACCCTATCTCCCCTACTCTGGTCCAGAGCATCCTCTTCTCTGGCCTGGGTTCCCCCAAGAGCCTTCTTCCTTGGCGTTTTGCCTCTCTTGCTGTCTACAGTCTGTTCCCACACGGCAGCCAGAGTGATTCTTCTGAAACATTAAATTACATTAAGAACCTAAGTCCTGACAATTTAAGTAACATGATTTGGTTAATAAATTTTAAGTTGAACAAAATCAAAAAAAAAAAAAGAAAAGAGCCTAAGTCCTTTGCTCCTCCAGCGACTTCTCGTCTCCTTTAGAATCAAGGCAGATACCTTGCAGAGGCCCTCCCTGACCTGGCTCCCGGCACGTCTTCAGTCTCGTTTTCTACCCCTGTCACCTCTTGCTCTCAGCTCTCCAGCTTCACTGGCCGCCTTGCTGCTCCTCTGACTGACTGTCTCCTACGCAGCTTAACCTCCTGAAGCTCCTTCTGTTTCCACTGTACAAAGGAGATATTTGTACAGTTGAGATTTTTCGTCTCACGTTGCTTGGGAAGATTACAATGGATTAGGCTTGTAAAGTGTTGTGCCTGTGCCTAGCATACAGCAATTCATTAATAAATGTTTACTATTGTTTCTCTTTTAATACTACTCTCAATTTTCCAGATGTCCTAGATGTCTCACTGGCAAATCAAATTCGATATTTCCAACCTGAACTCATAAACGCTTCCCAACAAACCAACTCTTTTTCTTGGCACTTCTGTTCAGGTTAAGGACATCACTGTTTCTCAGGATGCCTGTCCTCACACCTGTGCCCTCACTCTTGCTCAGATGTCACCTCTAATTAGTCACCAAGTTCTGTTGTTTCTAAAAATTTCCATCGATCTCCCTCTTTCCTTAATGCCAGCACACTAAACTCTCATAGTAACTTCCTAACTGACCGTCCTGCTTCTGGTTTCTCCTTTCTAAAGGATCCCGTTTTCCACTCTCAGACTCCTGCAGTCTAGCTCGGCCCTCGTCATGCCACTCCTGGACTCAGAAGTCTTTAAAATCTTCCTGTCACCTACAGAAGAAAGGCTCTGTGACCTGGCCTGTTATTTAAGGCCTCTGTATTTGTCAGTATTTTCCAGAGAAACAGAACCAATAGGATATGTGTGTGTATATGATTATGACTGTATATATTATATATATATATATGATTTATTCCATGGAATTGGCTTACATATTAATGGAAGCTGGCAAGTCTAAAACCTGCAGGGTGGGCCAGCAGGCTGCCATTGCTGCAATTCCAGTGGGAAGACTGGCAGTCTGGAGACCCAGGAGAGCAGATGTTCCAGTTTGAATCTGAACACATTCTGCTGTAGAATGCTGTAGGAAGAGCCGTCGTTGCTGATGAAGTCTGAAGGCAGTGTGCTGGAGAATTCTCTCTTGCTCAGAGGACGCTGGTCTTTTTGTCGTATTCTGATGGTTGGAGGAGACCACTCACGTTGTGGAGGGCATCTACTCAAAGTGCATTGATTTGAATGTTAATCTCATCCCAAGACAGCCAGAATAATGTTTGACCAAATATCTGGGCACCCTGTGGCCCAGTTAAGTTGATGCATAAAGTTAAAAGCTAATATCTTAATCAACCCCCTTTGTGTAGGCCAGTACTTGCTGTTTACTGGTGACTCTTATTTAGCTCATTTTGGAGTTTAAATCAGCAACCCACTGTGCTTCTTGGTTTTTTTTTTTTTTTAGATTTATTTATTCATTTATTTATGGCTGCGTTGGGTCTTCATTGCTGCACGCAGGCTTTCTCTAGTTGCAGCGAGCGGGGGCTACTCTTCATTGAAGTGCGTGGGCTTCTCATTGCTGTGGCTTCTCTTGTGGTGTAGCACAGGCTCTAGGCACACGAGCTTCAGTGGTTGTGGCTCCCAGGCTCAGTAGTTGTGGCTCCGGGGCTCTACAGCGCAGGCTCAGTAGTTGTGGTGCACGGGCTTAGTTGCTCCGTGGCATGTGGGATCTTTCCGGACCAGGGCTCAAGCCTGTGTTCCCTGCATTGGCAGGTGGATTCTTAACCACTGTGCCACCAGGGAAGCCCTGTGCTTCTTGGTTTTTTAAAAAATAAGTAAAAAACAAATAAGTTAAATTTTTTTTTAATTTTTATTTATTTATTTATGGCTGTGTTGGGTCTTCGTTTCTGTGCGAGGGCTTTCTCCAGTTGCAGCAAGTGGGGGCCACTCCTCATTGTGGTGCGTGGGCCTCTCACTATCGCGGCCTCTCTTGTTGTGGAGCACAGGCTCCAGACGCGCAGGCTCAGTAATTGTGGCTCACGGGGCCAGTTGCTCCGCGGCACGCGGGATCCTCCCAGACCAGGGCTCGAACCCGTGTCCCCTGCATTGGCAGGCAGATTCTCAACCACTGCGCCACCAGGGAAGCCCCCAAATAAGTTAAATTTAATTAAAACAATTTATTGTGCATAGAGGGATTTAGAACAACTGTTGGCCTTGTTCTTTTAATTTCAGTTCCCAGGCAGCAAAGGCTGCTGAGTATGAACTGCCCATAGTCACCAGGAAGCCCTCTGAAACCCCCAAACCCAATAGCAATCCAGCAAAAAAAACAAAAACAAAAGCAAAAATCTATCATTTATTGAACTGAACATGAACTGCCTACTAAGGTTACACCAAATAGGCCTGAATGATAGTTTTTAGTCTTCCCATTTTGCAGTTGAAAAGACTAAGGCTCAGGGAGACTGAGAGGGATTAGGTAACTTTCCTGAAGACACACCGTAAACGGATAAACTGGGATTCATCCCAGGAAATTAAAAAAACAAAACAAAATACACACCTAGATTTATTCCTACTAGTGAAAGATTTTAAGAAGTGGGGCCTGGAGGTCTGCATTTTTTTTTTTTTTTTGCGGTACACGGGCCTCTCACTGTTGTGGCCTCTCCCGTTGTGGAGCACAGGCTCCGGACGCGCAGGCTCAGCGGCCATGGCTCACGGGCCCAGCCGCTCCGCTGCATGTGGGATCTTCCCGGACCGGGACACGAACCCATGTCCCCTGCATCGGCAGGCGGCCTCTCAACCACTGCGCCACCAGGGAAGCCGGGTCTGCATTTTTAAAGAACTCACAAGGAGATTCTGATATGTGGACTACTCTTTGAGAAACACTGACCAATGGGAATGAGCTTGTGAACATGAAGACATGAGCTCACGGACATGGCACTGCTGTGGGATAGTGTTCAGTCCTCTCAAACCAGCCGTTTGATATTTCAGATAAATTGAAAGTAATGCAGTAGAATTCAGTTATGGGACTCACAGAAGAGGAGCTCAGTGCAACGTAAGGAGCATACTTCTCCAGCGGACAGATGTGGAATAGCTTACAGTAGAGAGGCCCTGAGCTGAAGACCAGTTGAGGAGTGGAATTAACTGGGTTACCTGGACATGTTAAGATTCCGTGTTCCTGGAAAGAGAGAAGCCAGTGTCAGCTCAGACTCCACCTGGAAGAGATCTTGGAGGGACTGTTTCCTTGGTCCCCAAAATACAACACATGGGGAGGATTCATTGTTTTCCATTTAAAGAGAAAATGGCCCACCTTGGTTCTGAATAAGCAGTGGGAGGTATTTGAGTGTGATTTCTGGACAATGTAAACTGTTCCCCAAATCAATTACAGATAATGACTCCAAATGAGCTTTGAGCAAATTCATGAAAAGCTAAGTGTTTTTTGTCTGTTGTAATAAGCATCCTAATACAAGATCAAAACATGCAAGTTCAGAACTGAGCCACACAGCAGGAAAACATTTACAGAACCCAGAAAAGGAGGAGTCCAGAGGCCCAAGAGCAAAGATGTTGTCTTGGTTCTCACCAGAAACTAGACCCTCTGAATCACATTCATAATATATGTAAATATAGCATAAGTTAACTGCTTCGTAAATGTATATATTTAATATTCTAGGATAGTATATTTTCCATTTATTTCTATATAATCCATTTGTGGTCTTCAAAAACTCTGCGTTCCTTCAAGTATTGTAATGGATGACCGAGTAGGTCTAAACATAAAAATGTTATAATACCAAAAATATAAAAGTGAAAATGCCTTATTAGTAATTGCTTCATTTCATTTAAAAAAGCACAAAGAAATAAAGAATCACAGAAAGTAGGTTTTGCTTATCTTAAATACTGAAAACAAAACCGGAGGGGAGTATAAAATACAAGGGCAAATTTCTAAGTTTACCTACAGCAACGATATAAACTGCATCCTAAGTAATCATATTTCCCACTTTAAAAACAGTATATATTTTCAAGTTCTAAAGTGAATGTTACCTATTTAAAGTTACAAAATAGGCATCAGCTTATTTAAAACAAAAGCAGGATGACAGACTCTACCCATGAGAATTTTTAGCAATACTACCGAATTCTAACATTAGTTTTTGCATATCAGGGATTTTTTTGGCAACAAAGAGCACCATGAAGCAGGAACATATTAAGGAATTCATCTATAAACTGACTGTAGTCTTGCAAATGTCAAAGGCTTACCTAAGGTGTTTGATATTTCACAGAGCTCGTGAAAGGATTAGCTTTCTTCCTTTCTGTCGTTTCTTTCATTCTATTCGTGCACTAAGCCAGCTCCTCAGAAATCAGACCTTGCCAGGCTGTATCATCTTTTATTTGTCTCAATTTCCAGAAATGCTGTTCCTGCATTAATAAATAGTTAATGCTATATTGTCTTTTTTTTTAAATAGAAGGCAGATTAAAAAATACTCATTTGAAGAATGACTCAATTAAAAAACTGTAGTCAAAGATATTTTATTCCATAAGCCTATTAGAAAGATTGAAATAATGTTTGTTCTTCTTAAAAGGAAATAAATGTGTTCTGCCAAGGCCAGGGCCTAACACAGAGTGGACACTCACTAAATAGTAGTAATTTTAAAAAAATCTCTTTCAAGAGTTACTGTCAGAAAAATATTTGACTCTTCTGAGGAACTTGTTTGCTTTTTAATAGAATGAATGATGAGAATTATATTCTCACTTGTTTACCTATTTTCTATAACTGATAGAAACTTAAAACTAAATTTAGTGCTTAACTTCCATAATCATCTTATTCTAGATACTTAACACATCTATTTCGAGTCATTTTACAATTGTAAAAAATTAGCTATCTTATTTTATTTGGACTTTAACATTCTGATCACCTTCAAGTGGTTTTTAGAAGGAGATGAGAATAATGAAAACAAAACAGTAACAAGAAAGAATGCTGTAAACCTCCAACTCCTAAGATTTTTCATAGACATTAGGATGCATCCAAACAAAATGATTTTATTTTTATGACATAAATTATGTCAATTTATGTTATGTATTATTTATGTTTTTAGTGTAGTGTCGAGTGTTGAAAATATTTCAAATATCACAGGAAAAAATAGCCTGGATGACTGATTCATGCCGCACTTAAAAAATAAAACAAAATAAAACAAAAACCAGTGTTTTATAAAATTTAGAACTTTTCTGTTTTCTAAAGAGAAGTCTGAGAGAAGCAAAATATTAATTTATGCTGTGTTTTAACACTTTAAAGCATCGTGCTTTATACATGGATATATGGACAGAATCCCACAGATTCATGCTCTGATCCAGTTGCTGCTGCTTCCTCCTGGGTGATCTTTGCAGAGTTAATCAACCCTCTGTGTCTGTTTCCCTATCTGTAAAATTAAAAGAAAATAATTCCTACCATTCATAGTTGTAAGGATTTATGACAGTTTATGCAGCTTGCCTGAGACAAAGCCACTAAGTACCCATTAAGTATTCCATAATTGGTAGCTGTTGAATTAGTAACAAAACCAACACTATATGCTCTGCTTGCCTAGAAGTGTGCTGAACATGAATCCTCAAAGGACCTTTGGTAAGTTGCATTGAGAGGAAGAGTAATACTGACAGCAAAACAAGCTGGCTCTTCCTTCTAGGATGCTTCTGGCTTGACTGACTTTCTCTCTGACTGATGAAGCTGGATGTAAAGATGGGTACTTGAGTCTATTTTTAATAGCAAGAGTTATTAAATATTGTTTTTCACTTACATCAAATATCAAAAGTAACAACACTAAGAAAATAACATTGTGTTGTTGACATAGTTATACTTTTTTTTCATAAGGAAGAGAGAAAAATATCTTAATCACTTATAATAATCATGTTGAACATGTTTTTCAGGCCATGGGTTTTTTTCCTGTAACACCCTGGAATAATTATTTACTTTTGTCCCAAATCTGTTTTTGATTGTGTACAATTTCCTTTGATTATCTTAGAGGTGTGCTAAGATTCCAAAAGGCTGTATTTTGCCCATAACATAATACACCAGTTGAATCTGGAAATTGTGCCTATTGGAAAATAGATGCTGACTCACATGGTGGACTATAGCATGACTGCATGTACTCACGTACATGCCCTTTCATCTGTTAGAGCTCCTGCTGTCATAATTGTAATTTGTTTGCTCTGGAAGAAACTGATAATACGATTCTCAGTTTGTCAAAGCTGTAGAATTCCACTAACGTAACAATTTGGCTTTGGTATTCAACATTTTTGCAGCTTTTTATATTGGTAAAACTGAACTAAGCAGAGAATCATGAATTAAATGTGTACCAATTTTGACCCTTTAACTTTGTTTTCTCTAGGAAAATATAAAAACAAACAAAAAACTTTACCTGCCAATTGGTAAACTTTATAGTGTAGCTATGAAGTTTAGAAGCACACCACGTTTGACTCTTATCAAGACACGCAGTAATTACTGCATTGGGGAAAAGTTCCTGCTTTTCTGCTGGGTGAAAGTTGCTGCTGCTGGGGGAAAGTTCCCTGGAGTTGTTTAAGGGACTGGTGGGATGACGTCTGTCAAAACTGTACTGGAATATGTGGCTGTGTGCAGTGGGATGCATGCTCCTCAGACGTGAAGCTCATAGTTATTTCTTCCAGGGTAGGCAAAAGGCACAGTTTTATTTAAAATAAATAGCAAAGGTACAAATCGTCTGAGGCAACGCATTACAGATATGTATGTGTACGTGTACGCAGGGATTGATGGAAATCCTGCATTTAATGTACTACATTCATTGCTATTTTGCATACTGTAGTGAGATATGCATTGCTAATGAGGGGCAATGCTTTGAACTTTCATGTATGCATTGAGCACCCCATGTACTTTAATGCAATATCACCAAATAAGTATATATTTGCCTGTATTTTCAAAATAAATGGTCAAGTAAATATATAGCTCTCTAATCCCTGAGTAGCACAGTGACTAGGGTGACCAACCATCCTTGTTTGCCTGGGCCTGAGTTTCTCAAGATCAGGACTTCCAGTTTTAAAATCAGGGAAGTTCCAGGAAAAGTTGGACCAGTCGGTCACCTTAATGGTGACATACCAAGATGTGAAAAAGTTGGTCAATATGTTCTACCTCCAATACTAATATAGGAAGTGTGGAATCAACTGAATGTTAAATTCTAATGTTAATTTACACAAAAGGGTAGTAGCTACGCTCTCTACCATAAGACCTGCAGTTGCTCTAGGTCTCAGGACTATTTTCATCATTATCCCCTGCCTGGTGTTTATAATACACATGATAACTACTGACCAAGGTTTTGTGGACTGACTCAGCTAGCCACATCAAGTCCCAGCATGGAGCCAGAGAGGTGCAAGGTATCTAAATAAAAGCAGAATTAATTAATACTGCAAGGATTTGCAAACCTTTTCCTCAAACTTAGAGGGACGTTTTTAGGAAATATTAAACTAGAAGGGCTGGAAGAAAGGGAAGTATAATTCACTGTAAAGAATCTTTCTGGCTTGCTGTTTCTCATGCAGTTGTCTTAATGAGATTGAGAGAAACAAGGAAAAGAGCAAGGGCTCTGGAGTCAGGCAGGATTGGGAAGGAATCCTACCTCCAGGACACCTTGGCTGTGTAATCTTGATCAAGTTACTTAACCTCTATAGTCTCATCTCTGAAATGAGAAATGCATAGTCTAAACCATTTTCCTTTGTCATATACCCTCAGAGAATTATATCTCTTTTCATTAGAGCACTGAGCTTAATGGTGATTATTTGCTGTGTCAAACTCCCTGTGAGTTCTACGAGAGGAGTGGCCATCTCTCTTTTTATTTTAACTGCATTGTCATAGTGGGCATTCAGTCATTTTTTGTTGAATGGAAGAGTGAAGAATTTTTGTGAGGATTACTTGAAATAACTTACATGTAGGGTTCCTGGAACCTTCTTTTCTTCTTGTCTGCCCAATCAAACCCACTGAAATGCTGAAGTTACAGTCTTGCTTTTGTATTTGTAGAAAAAAGGTTTAGTTAATAGATATTTTGTAAATATGTAGAAAAACTGAAAATCCAAAGATCAGATGGTATATCTGCATGTTCATCCAATCTGCATATTTGGTCAAAATGCCAGTTCCTATCCAGTTATTTGGGGTAATGTCCATGCAGATTTGGGTTATGGCTAAGGATTGTGACCACAGAGAACTGGAGGTTTATTTTGTTGTGATTAGTGGTCCCTATTTCTGTAGTGAGGGTGCACTATAACCAACAATTTAGATGGATTGCACACATTTTCAAATACCTGTTTATGCCAATTTTGAGCCCAGGTATTGCATTCCTGATAAGAATTGTGTCTGAGCAGACAGTGAAAAGTGAGGACTAGCAGGAAGTTTATTTTCTTTTATCCAATCAATATTTCAGCTGTATGTGATTTTCTGTCCAAATTATGTAGTTGATTGCTTCAATTTTTTACTCCCTTCTGCATGTCTAGACACATCATTAGAACTGACAAAGAGAATTTAAGTGGCATGCCAGTCTCTGTAGCACAGGGCCTTATGAGAAGGATAATCCTTGGAACTGCTCCTTTCCAAAGCAATTCATGTAAAACAGGCCATACCACTTATTTGTAGAAGGAACACTATTCAGCTTATCAATAAGTTAATATGGGGTAGATAGAACAAATTCAGTTGTATCATATTTTTATAGTGGGCTTATTCCACTATAAAATTCCAATACCCTTTCAAGGAGTCCTTTAATTTTGTGTGTGTGTTTTGAAGAGTTATCTAGATATAACAGTTCAAAAATCTTAATGGTTGTTCTATGATTTGATCCCTAAAAATCAACAATGGATGGTGTACCGTCACCATTTTTGTTCAGAATAGGCTTGTTATTGCCATTTCCTTACCTCACCACATACTCTGCGCTTCCTGTACTCTCAGTCATACTTTCTTAAAGATTGGAAGAAAGGATGAAATTAGAAACATACAAACCAAATAAATAAAAAACCTTGTGACTAATTATTTTATGCATAAACCTAATAAGAATACAAAATATAGGTTGTTGCCTACACAAAAATACTTGGGGTTTGCCACGAATGCCATTTTAGTTTCTACATAGTTGATGCTGATGGGGAGGGAAAATTCTCTTCTTCTACCCATCTTGGGTTCTCTAGCTGTGGCCTTGTGAATTAGACTGGCCAAAGGCAGATTAACAAGGGAAAAACAAACAGATGGTTATTAACATGTGCACCATGCATGTATCACATGGGAGTACCAGAGATGGGTAACTCAAAGGTTTTGTTAGCATTTTAGCAGAGGAACAAAACATTTTTAGAGATATGACAAGGCAAAGGAAAAGGACCTTGAGTCTCTAGGGATAGCAAATAGTGGAAAGGCAAATATATGAGAAACTAATGGAAGACAAGGACTAGCTAGTAAAATTTGTTATATAGATTCCTCTGGTGCCATCTCTAGGCTGATGAGGATCTAAAGATGTCTCTTGTGATTAACTTTTGTCCTTCCTGGTAGAGAGAGGGAGGAGGGACACCTTTGTACATTTATGCTCTGTTTTAGGCAACCAGGAGGGCAGAAAGCTTTTCTTGTATCTGCTTTTTCTCAATTGCCTTCCGCTCAAAAATAATCCTTATGCCAAAGTGACACACAGTTTGCCTATCCATGGGTTCCAGATCCAGGGTTTCAACTAACCCTGGAACCTGTAGATATGGAGGGCAGAGTGCACAATGCTGTTTTACATAAAGGACTTGAGCATCTGTGGATTTTGAGGGGCATCCTGGAACTAATTCCCTCCCAGTACTGAGGGACGACTGTGTTTTGGGATGATATGTTTTGCTGTCCTACAGTGCCATTGGCCTTTTCTTATGCTGCTTGTGTGTGTGTGTGTGTGTGTGTGTGTGTGTGTGTGTGTGTGTGTGTTGCTTTCTTTTTAAGCTATAAGATGAAACTGATAGAATTAAGGACATATATGATAGTAATCTCTTAATAGCATTCATTGGCATATTCAGGGTTCAAATTAGATACATTTACTTTGTAGAGATCAATTACATGATATAATGTGACAAACTCTAAGTGACTTTTTAAAATAGAAAAGGATACCAAGATCACCTTTTTTACTCACTGTATCAATTCATTCTCATAGTTTAGGACTAAATTTAACAATACTGTTAGGCAAATAAAATTTTTAGAGTAAAAATTTGGGAACATTGCACTCTCCCAAGTCCAAAATTTTATAAACTACATGGAAGGACACATTACAACATGTTTGCCCAGTGTTTTACAACAGAATTTATTCTCTCATTCAGGAACATTTACTGAGTACCTCCTATTTCCCAGGTGCTAGTGCTGTGCTGCCAGTTTTACGACATAGGAAGCAAACAAGACATGGTTCCAGCCCCAGGGGAGCTTACCAAGAGCCAGACAAATAGATGGGTCATTTTTACATGGTGTGACGAGTGCTTTGATAAAGACAAGTCCAGTGTTGCCCTTCCATTCCCGTTAGAGGTAGGTTCTTTGTCAAAGTGATAACTAATGAGGCTGCTGAGTTCATCAGTGATCTTTGAGGTTAATCATGGAGTGGGCCAAGTGGAATCATGAAGGCGTGTAAGGAGGTAGGTTGGGAGACCACAGCCTTCTTAATGTGAGATCGTTTGAAAGGACACTTCTCTGACTTCTAGAAAATACTTACAGCTATTATAGAGATGAATTATCATGGTAGACTTTCTAAAAAAATCAAAAACAGATTTCTGGATCTCTTTCAGGGTCTGCTAGTGCTCCTTCCACACTCTGACTCACTTACACAGGACGTTTTCCTGCACACAGAAAGTCAGTTGTATTTTACCACTTAACAAGATTTATATAAAAACAAAATAATGACTACTGCTTGCATTATTAGTTGCAACTGGTTGCAACCCCAAATATGTTGTTAAGTCTTCCTGCAGTGGAGCCCATCTTCCCTTCATTGTTAATCAGTCTTTTTAAGCAGGTGGTTGGCTTTATCACACTGGAGTTTCTGATTAACTCAGAAGTCTGTAGAGTCCTGTTGTCAAATATGTCCTGTTTGATTCAAAAAAATTCAAATTTGTCAAATTTGGGTCATTTGATGAAATCAGGTGATTTTTCCTACTGTATAAAATCCCCTTATTAATGTTTTAGTAATGTCTCCAGATATGTATATTTAAACTAATTTAGGGAGACAGAGAAAAATACTAGAAAATTGTATTGACAATGAAACTTGAAAGATTGAAATCTGAAGAAGAAAATAACTTCCTTTGCAACAAGCTATAGACACTGTATGGACACTGTATGAAGAAGAATGATTTCTTATTCTCTATCTTCTCCATGAGAAGAAGTATATTAGTTCTGTAGGAGGTGCAATATAAGTAAAAATTCCTGGAGAATAACATCCTCTAGAATGTTTAAATACAGTGGAACTGGTCAATATGGAAATTTCCATAATGTCCTTTTTGACTTTTCAGAGAAGGCTATTCTAGGCACTTTGGAATACAGTGGTGAGTGAGGCAGTCAAGTGACTCTGGGTTCTTGTTTTTGGCAGGGGTACCTTTCTCTGGGGCCAGTGCAAGTGGCAGCAGATGCCCCCTCTGCACAGAAACAATGCCCTCCATTCCTTTTTGTTCATAAAATAATATAAAGGCCTGCCTGGGAGGTTTCTGTGCTATATATACCCTTTTACTCCTCCCCTATCAAATGTTTGGGTGGTATTTTATGCAGACTCATGTTTAAACATTTTTTTTTCCTGACTTCAAGTTTTTAAGTTCGAATGTTTACAATCTCTTATGAAGGGAAACCAGGCTGCTTACTCTTGTCAGTGTCACACAGGGATGTGGGCAGCCTTTTGGGTACGAGTCATCCACAATAGCCAGAAAGATGGAGGCAAAAGACACAACCATATCTGAAGAAGACATCCAGGTTTGAAACTAGATTTGCCAAATTGGCTGTCAGTGAGGAGTGGGATGGTGGAGGGGGCAAATGTGGGGAATTTTCTAGAGTTCTGTAGCTAGAAGAAAAAGCATAAAGCAGAAATGAGATGACAGAGGTCAAGACATTGGTCATAAGTAGGGATGGGTGCTGACTGCATGATGTATGTGTGTGTCATTTGGGTCAGAAGGCACAGGGTTTAGTTTGGAATTAACATATACATACTACTGTATATAAAATAGGTAAACAAGGACCTACTGTAGAGCACAGGGAACTATATTCAATATATCATAATAACCTATAATGGAAAAGAATCTGAAAGAGAATATATATATATATATATATATATATATATATATATATATATATATATATATATATATCTGAATCACTTTGCTGTACACCTGAAACTAACACAACATTGTAAATTAACTATACTTGAATAAAAAAAAGATTGAAAAATAATAAAAGAAGGCACAGGGTTTAAGGGCCTGAATAAGGAATTTAAAGCATGTGTTAAATTTTATACTCACTGAGTAATTAAAGTTATTCATCCTTACCTAGAGATGAAGTCAGTGCCTTCTTTGTTTCTTACTTTTAAAAATTTGCCAGGCAGGATATGACTTCTCCTTTTTGAAAAGAAGGAATCCTCTCTTAAATATTCATTGCCACTTATCATAATAGAAGGAACAGACTGGAAATGAGAAAGAGAACAAGAAGAAAAGGGGGGATATAGTTTTTTTTATAGATATAGTTTTTTTTTTTTAAGTTCTTCACAAGTTTGGACTTCCGAAAAGAATTACAGCCTATCAGACTGTATGAAAAACCAACTAGCTAAGACAATTTTTGGAGTCACAGAATAATAAAAACTCATCACCCTCCCCTGCCCCCCACTTTTTTTTCTCTATGATTGCTTGTGCTTTCTTCCTCCATTCATATGTCCTTCTAGACATTATCACATGTCCAAATCCAACTCAGAATTTGAGGTCCAGATCAAGTACACTCTAGTCCAGAAAGCTTTTCTAAATTCTTGGCTAGAGTCTTCACTCCCTTCTTATAATGCCCAAAACACTTAATCTGTACCTCTCATGTCTTACTCAAATTTGAGTAAGCCAGCTGAATATGACTTACACAATGGCAGAGCCTTGAGGATGGGCTTGGAGAACAGCTTTGTCATAACACAGCCCAGCCAAGGACTGCTGGGAAACAACTGCAGACGGACCCACCCCACCGGAACAGTCACAGCTAGGCCCCTCAGCACTCTAGTTGGGTAGGCTGCACCAGAGCTGTGAAAGGGTCTTTTGTTCTGAGGATTACTGGCCTCCCATTAGCCCTTTCAGCCAGTCACGCACAGTGAGCAGTCCTGTCAGCAGCCTCATTTCTTTAGAGGAAAGGAAGTGGTAAATCAGTGTGTGGTGAGGATCGTGGAACATCGGTTGTAAGAAGCTGTGTTTCTGGAAGCTTCTCTACTGGCAAGTAGACACTGCTCAGTGGCTGAACTGCTGCTGATTTGGACAGGAAGCTGAGTCAGCTTGTGGGTCAGCCTCTGAGGAAGAGGTTGTGAGGGAGATTCATGCACTAGGGTCCAGGGAGAGATGGAAGAGACCAGAAAATGAGGCCGCTGCATAAAGTAGACTCAACCACAGGGGAGGTGAGATCAGCTGAGGAAGGGAAGTTGTCAGGCCAAAGGTGTGGTTCTGTTGCCTATGGTGAGGACAACCAAACAGAGGTAACCGAATGTACGTACCAAAAAAGGTCCAAGGTGCACCATGTTTGGAACAGAATAGGCCTGTCCCCAGGCAGAAGCCCTGCCCTTGTCTTGGTTAATCTTAATATCTGAAAACACAGTAGTGACTGAGAATAAATATTTCTCTTTGTAAGGGATATATGCAAGAGTGTTAGTCAGCATTTCTCAAACTGACCCAATCATAAAAATCACCTGGTGAGGTTTCTAAAAAGATACAAATTTCCAGGCTCCATCTCAGATAGACCTGCAGAATCAGAATCATCAGGGAGAAGGCTGGTCTGGAATTGAGAATTTTTTTCTAGGCTTCTCAGGGGATTCTTACAATCAGGCCAGTTTAGGATGCCCTGTTGTGCCTGGAAGGGCTTACAAATGGGAATCAGAAAGTCTGAGTTTGAATCCAGGCTTTACTGCTCACTCATTGAGAGGTCTCGTGTGAACAGCATAACTTCTGTGAACCTGTTTCCTCAAATGAAAAAAGGGCATCCCTTTCCTCCCTACATCACTGGCTTGTGAGGCTCAACTGCCTTCATGTGTATGACATGTACAGTACATAGTAAATTCAACCTGTTTTCCCCAAACTGTCTATAAAATAAATTACTCATGTATTACAGGCGTTTTCCATTGATTTGCAGCGTATTTTGGAAGAAGTATACATTTAGGTAAAATCAATTACAGGATGACAGTGGAGGCTTTAGTCTCCTCTGTCTGGCTTGCTCATCCCCCCACTCAGCATGCATTGGGTGAGCAAGTTATATTTCTTTGGGGACTGCTTGGGTTATCATTGCTGCTTTCATTGCCTTCTCGGGGGTTTGTGAAACATGACAGGTCAACTCCAGACTCCAAGGAGAATAGTTGTGTTTGTCTTCCTCTGAAGGTGGGATGGGAACAGACTATGGGATGCAGAATGGAGTGAGACCACATGGTGGTCAGCTATGTTTCTTCCAGAAGCAAGAAGGGAAGATAATGATCAGGAAATCTGAGCATATAGATATGTATGTGAATATACTACTCACACACACACACACACACATGTAAACATATACATACATATAAATATACACATAAATACATACAGGTATTAAAAATATAAAAAAGTGGGCTTCCCTGGTGGCGCAGTGGTTGAGAGTCCGCCTGCCGATGCGGGGGACACGGGTTCGTGCCCTGGTCTGGGAGGATCCTGCATGCCGCGGAGCGGCTGGGCCCGTGAGCCATGGCCGCTGAGCCTGCACGTCCGGAGCCTGTGCTCCGCAACGGGAGAGGCTGCAACAGTGAGAGGCCCGCGTACCGAAAAACAAACAAAACAAAACAAAAAAAGAACACCTCATTTGTTTTTCAGTTAATACAGCCTTGATAGCTTTCCAACTTAATAAATACAGACTCATAGCATGAGTTTTAATGGTTGACTACTAACACTTAAATTAATTGATGTGTCATAACTTACTTAACCAGTCCCTACTACTGAATACCTGAAATGTTTTCCAAATATTTGCTAGCATAAATGTTGCCTCCTACATATGTCTTTGCCTAATTGTCCAAATATTTCCTTAGGAAAAATACCTAGAAATTGAATTGCTGGGTCACGATTATGCACATTTAAAAAAGACTTTTGATCTATTCAAGTGATTTTCCAGAAAACTTGTATCAATTTATATTCACACCAATACCTTCTATGTGCTAGTTCCTACCCTCGAGGAAACCACAGTCTAACTCTTTATACTTTAGGATATTAACCCTTTTTCTACCTTATATATTTGGAAATATTTTCTGGTGTTTTATGCCCTTTTTTTCTCTGATTGGACTGGGTAAATCCTTGATGTTTGCTTAAATTTCATAGTGTACTTCATGGTTTGAAAAGAGATTAAAAACTGTCCTCACTTTGATCAAAGATAAGTAGGAGGCTAAGGTTATTGTTGCCACTTACAAATATGTTTACGTAATGTCAGATACTCAAATTCAATCTGGGTTTGTTGGCTGGACCATCGATTCATTTATTCATTTCATCAAACATTAATTGAGTGTGTTAAAAATTTCTAGGACCCTTAAGTCAAACGTGAACTCTAACTCTGAGGAAGCTGATGATCTAATAGAGAAGACTGACAACTAAATCCATACTGATAGTGTGATATGCAGTGTGATCCGTGCTATGATATCAGAATACACAGACTACTCTGAGAACACAGAGTAAGGAAATCTCTAATGAGATGGGAAGGCACTTGGGCCATTTTGAAATTTTAGTAGGTAGTTGGTGGATATAGGCATGGAAGGGCATTCTGTGCAAAAGGAACAGTATGATTGAAAGTACAGAGACATGATACACATTGAAACATTTAGGAAATATGCAGTGTTTTTGTTTTTCTGCATTAAAGAGGGTTGGAGAGCGGCAGGAGGGAAGTTAGAGATGAAGTTGGGGCCAGGATAAAATGGGCCTTCTGAAGGCTAAGACAAGAATGATGAATTTTACTTAGAAAATTTTGGGAGAAAAGAGGAAGAGGAGTGGGATTGCAGAGGGAAGAGTGGGGCTTTACTTGTAGTGTTTCTTCTTTTTTTCTTTCCTTGAGAGAGAATTTTAGATTTAGAGTTGCAAAAATGAGTTCCCACATGCCCTTTAACCAGCTTTTGCTTATGTTCACCTTACCTAACCATAAAACATTTATCTAAACTAAGAAATTAACCTTGGTTAATTAATAATACTATTGATTATAGAACAGAACTTTATACAATTTCACCAGTTTTTCTACTAATGTTCCTTGTCTGCTCCAGAATCCGATCTGGGATCCCACATTGTCTTCAGTTGTTGTATTGCCTTGGTCTGTGATAGTTCCTCAGTTTTCCTTGTCTCTCATTGTTACTGAACTAAGTTTGAGTCCGCTGGCTCTCATGCAGTAAAGCCGATCTACTGACGCTGGGTTGTGGTGAAGCAAAGTGCAGCGTTTATTGCAGGGCACCAAGCAAGGAGTCCAGGACAGCTAGTGCTTAAAGCACCTGAACTCCGCATGGGTTTCATTCAGCAAATCATTTTTAAAGGCAAGGTGAGGGAGGGGCATCCCAGGGTGTGTGATCAGCTCACGCACAATTCTCTGATTGGTTGATGGTGAGGTAATAGGGTGGTGTCACAAGGGTGAATATTATCAATTCTTTAGGTGCCAGTAGCTATGGGGGCTACGTGCTCACGATCATCAAGTAGTTAATTTATTCCATTTGGTGGTGGTTTTAGCATCTGTAAAACAACTCAGGAAATGTGCATCCGATACTGTAATCTAGGTACTTCAGAGAGGAACTAAAGCAGAGGGCATGGGGGAGGGGTCTGTCCTGGGAAGGCCCCATAGGGTCCTGTTAGGTTACATCATGACCTTCACGATTTGAAAGAATACTAGTGAATTGTTTTGTAGCATGTTCCTCAGTTTGAATTTGTCTGTTTTCTCATGATTAGACTGAGGTTATACATTTTTGGGGAAGGATAACTCAGAAACGATGTGCCCTTCTCTGTTTGTCATATCATGGTGAACACTGATTTTTTTTTTTTTTTTTTTTTTGCGGTACGCGGGCCTCTCACTGTTGTGGCCTCTCCCGTTGCAGAGCACAGGCTCCGGACGCGCAGGCTCAGCGGCCATGGTGCACGGGCCCAGCCGCTCCGCGGCATGTGGGATCTTCCCGGACCGGGGCACGAACCCGTGTCCCCTGCATCGGCAGGCGGACTCTCAACCACTGCGCCACCAGGGAAGCCCTGAACACTGATTTTTTTTATTGCTATCTGATAATGTTAACCTTGATCACTTGGCTAAGGCAGTGCCTACCAGGATTCTCCACCATAAGCTTAATAGTTTTTCCTTTTTAATTACTTAATATCTTCAGAATGTCAACTAAAAATCTGGAAAAACATCTTCTTGGTGATTTGGAGACATCTAAGAAATAATATCAGTATTATAATACTAATAAAAATTACATATTATTAGTATTTTTGAGAGACCTGCTTTCTGAGCCGGTAGTCTCTGTCTCATTAAAGCTGTAAGCATTCTTGACAAACAAATCAGCAATAGTTCAGACATTATTGCTCAGTAAAGACTAACTTAGCCTCATCTCATGACAGATATTGTGACATCCCCCACGTGTACTTATTCTACCAGCCAAGTTACCTAGATCCTTAAGCCCTACCCACCTCTTCCTCTCTTTCTCAAATGTCTCATTCCCTTCAGCACACACATTTTCTCAAGTCTCTTCCACATTAAAAAAATACGTATATATACATAAAACCCCTCCATAGCTTCCTCTGACCCTGTGACTGTCTCCCTAACCACCACCCTTTCCACATACTTCCTTCACAGTAAGCTTCCGGAGTATGTCATTTACACTCTACGTCCGTGTTCTGTAATTAGCCCAGCCCATGGCATTTTTCTTTTGCTCCATCAAACAATTAACATTACTCTTATTAAAGTCAACACAACCTTTCATTTGGCGTTTTTCAGTGATTTTTCACTTCCTGCGGCATTTGACGTTGCTCACCACGGACTTGTTCCTGAAATGCTTCCATCTTTCTTGGCTACATGGGTCATACTCTTTCTGGGTTTTCTTTCTGTCTCTCTGGTTGTTCCTCCTTTATTTTTCTCTATCATAGTTTAAACTCGCCTGCGTCTGAATGATGTAAGAGTCACACTTCCAAAGACTAGAGGGAAAAACAGTAAATTTACAGGGAAGAACTTGCCAAACACTACTTAAGCCTTGAGGTTAATATCCCTAGTGATGTCATATGGTATCAGGTACCCCTGGCATGCTGTGATGAGAAGGGTACTTTCCCTCTGTGGTATTCTTTCAAAAAACCCACAAACCAAGTCAAGAGGAGTTGACCAAGGTGGTGATGTAGGAGGCTCCTGAGCTCCCCACCTCCCACGTACACACCAAACGCACAGTCATATATGGAGCATTTCCCTTTGAAAAGGATCCAGAAACTGGCTGAATGACTCCTACTCATCAGACGAATGAGAAAACATCCACATCAAAACAGGCAGGAAAGGTTGAGACACACTCTCACCATAAACCCCACCCCTGACACAGCACTATGCAAGGGGGAGGGAAGCCCCAACTCCTAGCTTTTCCTTAAAGAGAAAAGGGTTTGAGCCTCACGTCTACCACCCCAACATTTGAGACTCCCAGGGAGGGACAGCCTCCCAAAACATCTAGCTCTGAAAGCCAGTGGGACTTGTTTTCACAAGACTCACAAGACTATAGCAAAATAAGAAGCAATTCTTTTTTTTTGTCTTGTATCTGACATTTTTTTAACATCTTTATTGCAGTATAATTGCTTTACAGTGGTGTGTTAGTTTCTGCTGTATAACAAAGTGAATCAGCTATACATATACATATGTTCCCATATCCCCTCCCTTTTGCGTCTCCCTCCCACCCTCTCTATCCCACCCCTCTAGTTGGACACAAAGCACCGAGCTCATCTCCCTGTGCTATGCGGCTGAGAAGGAATTCTTAAAGGGTGAGTGAACACTCACCAAGGCTATCACCCCAGCGTTCAGTGCAGAGGGAGAGGGCAAAATAGCCCTTCTGCCAGTCTTGCCCTCAAAGAGATTTATCTGCATACTTTAAAAGCTGCTGCTTGAGGGCCAGCCTTCTAATTGAGCAGGCACTAGAGGCTGGCTGTAATCCTCCCCAGAGCCCAGAGAAGCTGGAGGACACCTCTCCCACCTGCTCCTTCCTACCTGCGCCAAGTCACCAGTTTCTCCATGGAAGGAACTTGTATGCATGTCTGTGCCCCAGCTTTTATGGCTGCTGCAGAAAGGACTGACTGCATCACCTACCTCTGATAGCCGAAGGGGCTTCCATTCCCAGGTTGGAAGGGAATGAAAGGAGGTAGATATAATTGCTAGGAAAGTAACTTGGATGATGTCTATGGTAAGACTAACTGGTAGGTGACAATAAGCTGTATGAGTGTGTTGGACAGGCTTCACAGGTGAGAGGTAAATGATGGGTTTTAGTTTATAAAATGTATTTTGCGTGTATGGTCAGTTCTTCAGTTACTCCCTGCAGTGACTCTATGAGATATTATTATACAATATTTTCATTTTCCACATGAGCAGGCTGAGGTAAAACAGCTTATGTAGGCTCACACCAAGGGCCAGAGTCTGCTCAGAATGTTGCTATTTCCAGCTGTGCTGATCACTGAAAAAAAAAACTGGGGGGAGGTTTGTTAGTTCATTTTGCTAAAAATGAAACTTCTTTGAGTAGGTTTAGCTAAAGCAAGATGTGTGACAAAAAATGCTGCTTGTTCCAGGTCTTATTTTGTGCTTTGGTGATGCAGTGCTGAGTAGGCTTGACTGAGCTGCTCAAATTCCCTAGGCATTCTAAGAGAGCGGCAGGGAAACGCAGAGATGTGGGTGTTCATTTTCATTGAGCTTCATGCTGTTTGATGGTGTATTTATTTTACTCATCTTCCTTAGGATATTCTGATTTTTTTTGTTTTTTGGGGTTAAATCTCTCACAGCAACAACTCCTATTTAAGAAGAGCTCAACGCATTTAAGAGGCAAATATGACAAGATCTTGGACTTTTTGTAATGCCTCTTGAAAATTTCAAATAGTCCAAATGACCAAGTTTCTTTATATGATTTAGATTAGAGCTATCAGCTTGTCCAGGTAATACATTTTTTTCATAAACAAGGTACTGTTTAGAGGATCAGAGCTTTTGGGCTTATTAAATACATTACACATCTTTATGATAAAAATTTTTATTTTTTATAATTTAGTTAATTCATATAGTAGAATTTAACAGTCTAAATTCTACAGAGTAAACCCAGGCAAAATTTTCCCCTTTCCTGGATTTAGGAAACATTCTTTTGGATGACTTTTTCCACTGCAAGTATGTTTGGTCTCTTGTGTATAACAGCTAAATGTACAGTAAATATCCCTGTTCCCAGGCCAATATGAGAGGCAAAACACATAGAAAAAAAGCATACAAAACAGTATAGGGTACATGTCTGATGATAGGCACTGACAGCAAGAACTACTGAAATTTAGAGAAGAGAGAGCTTAGGATGCACTAAGAGCAGTTAGGAGAAATGTTGCAGGAAAAAAAAAGAGAGACTTAAAGATTGAAGGGTCTTGGAAACAGCCTAACTGAAGGTTATGTAAGTGAGTTGGAGGAAAGAATAACTAAACTCCATACTGAATGGAAAGTGTGAGTATCTCATGAATTTATGATCCAAATCCCAGGAAGAGGCATTCTTGAAAAAATTATTCTTGTGAGGGCTTCCCTGGTGGTGCAGTGGTTGGGAGTCCGCCTGCCAATGCAGGGGACACGGGTTCGTGCCCCAGTCCGGGAAGATCCCACATGCCGCGGAGCAGCTGGGCCCGTGAGCCATGTTCGCTGAGCCTGCGCGTCCGGAGCCTGTGCTCCGCAACGGGAGAGGCCACAACAGTGAGAGGCCCGCATACCGCAAAAAAAAAAAAAAAAAATTATTTTTGTGAGAAGAGTGGGAGAAAAGGGAGCATAGATGGGGATGTGTATGCAGCCTGCCTATGGGCAGCCCTTTGAGATCTCTGTGGTTCCCTCCCTAGTCGTACAGTGGGTGAATGCTATACTTCGTGTGTGTCCTTTGTGGTCGCTTACCCACGATCTTCAGGAATTTGTTCCTCAGGCCCAGCTGAGGAAAGCCTTTGTAGATTGTGTGAGATCAAGACAGACAGCCAGACTACAGGAAAGATGTTCTTTTTATTCTGCAGAGAGGTCCTTGCACTTAAAACGATTTACACAGGGGTGGTATAAATTGTTCTCTGAACCAGTAAACTAAGAGAGCATTGTAGCAGGATGAATTCCTTATTTGTTTTCTGTTCATTGTTGAAGGGGTTATATTACTTTAGAAAAATGGAGTGATTTTTCAGAGGACATAAAATTATCTAAACTCACAGGGACCAAGAGGTATCTAATTTGTGGCCAAGCTCTGAGTGAAAGTTCATCTTTTACATGGTACAATGTAAACGAAAACTGATTCTTTGGACAGTTATTGCTTGGAGTGTAACTTCTATTCCAATTATCCAGGAATTCTGACTCCCTTTTGAAAATAATAGCATCTTGATGTTTGATGTTATTTTATTTTGAAGAATTCAAAGGCTTTTATTTTTCACAGTTTTATTTTGATAAATATACATTATTAGAATATTCATATTTTATTTGATAATGCAATTAGAATTTTATAAAATATGCAGTTAAAATTTCTGAACAATTTAAGTAATGGTTTTGAAAGGTAAACCTGACTTTGTATCATTAAGTGAGGTCAGCAGATATGCTATTATACATTCACTTCAAATTAGTTGAGTCAGCCTGGATTTTATGATGTTAGACCAGTAAGATATCAGAAGTCCAAGGATATAAGCAACAAAATGACATATATATCATTAATAATTGAGAAATTTTTTGAAGTTATTTCTCAGGTAAACTGCTTAAACTGTCATGAAGGTAAATTAAGTTGGATGCATCTAGTTCTAGGCTCCAGATCTCAGAATACTTCATACATTATTTTACCAAATATTCCACTTAATTAACTATTTTCTTAGCCAAAGAAAATCCATATAAATTGAAATACATTAATGAAAGAATGATTTAAAAACACACAGCATTCAAATAAGTGTAAAATTAAAATTGATTTTAATTTTACACTTATTTAAGTTGATGTAGTTTTCCAAGATTTAAAAATGATTTGAGTGAAATTTTAATAGGTATCCAAGTGGAGAGAAGAAAACACTTCTGGATTCTGGGTTTTGAACTATCTGAAATTCAGCTGTAATGAAAATTATTTCAGGTTTAATTCAATCAAAACTTGGCAAGGTTTTTGCCTGGATAAAATAGTTATTAATAAACATTAAATTGGAGAACAATTATTTAAACTACCCTTGCATGAGCTATAGTTATTTTATTTAATAGAAAACCTTTTGTCACCTTTCTTTATCTCTTGCTGAAAGAGTGCCAAAAACCTTTTGGGAGTGTTCACTTGAAGTAAAATGAGAAATAAGCAAAAAGGGATAAGGAAACAGGGCAATAAGGAAAAATGTCTGATCTTCAGTGTGCAGATCTATTGGGAAAACAGTATTTTTCCTTTTGCCAAGCATTTATTGAAGTTTAAATAGCAGAATAAAAGTCTTTTCTTGGGAAGAAATGGCACTCATATCTTACAAAAATTGAAATGTTGAGGTATCATAATATACTTTCCTTTGTAGTGCATTTTTAAATTAAATTTTTAAAATTTATTTTTAAAAATAAAAATTGTACATATTTAAGGTATACAAAATAATGTTTTGATATACATGCATCGTGAAATGATTACTGCAGTCAAGCTAATCAATTTATCTCCTCACATGGTTATCTTTTTTTTGTGTGGTGAAAGCACCTGAGTTCTTTCTATGCTCTTAGTGAGTTTCCAAGTAAACTACAGTATTATTATTAACTATAGTCACCAAGCTGTACATTAGATTTCTAGAATTTACTCATCCTACATAACTAATTTTGTACCCTTTGACAAACATCTCTCCATTTCTCCCACCTCCCTGCTCTGACTTTTTTAGATTCTGCATGTAAGTGAGATCATGCAGTATTTTTCTTTCTGTGTCTTGCTTACTTCACTTAGCAGGATATACTCAAGGTTCACCCATGTTTTTACAAATGGCAGGACTTCCATCTTTACTGTAGCTGAACAATATTCCATTGTATATATATACCACATTTTCTTTATCCGTTCATCCACTGATGGACACCTAGTTTGTTTCTATATCTTGACTATTGTGCATAACACTGCAGTGAACATGGGAGTGCATATATTTCCTGGAGTAACTGATTTCCTTTGTAGTGTTTATTACAAATGTTATTAAACATTTATTTGTATGTGTTTTTTGCTAAGCTCTAGGCTCCCTGAGAGAAAAGACTGAATCTCTGGTCCTTTACTTACTTTCAAAGACTCAGCATAGTGGCCGACACCTACTAAGACACAGGAAATAGTCATTGCATGAATGAATGTTACAAATAAAATGAAAAACTGAACCCACAAGGAAAGTTAAAAGAGGAAGTTTGATTATTTTCGTCATTAAGAAAAGACTAATCAAAGATTTTGTGGAGATAAACGAAGACCACCCGTGTGAGAATAAACAGAGGCTCTTCATTCAGAACTCACTATATAGCAAGGGTGTCAGCCACCATCACTTGTGTTTGGTAGAGACTCAGAGGATGTAGGGGAGTGGGAAAGCTTTATAGTGGGAAAAAAAGGAAGGCTTCAGGTGAACCTGAAGGCTGTTGGCATGGGGAAGCTAGAGGTAGGAAAACTAGAATCAGGTCACCTTATATGGTTGGTTTGGGGAGCATATTTGGCCTTCTCTGAATGATCCTGAGTTGGGAGAGGGGCAAAAATTAGGAAAGCTGTCAGTCATTGGCCAAGTCCTGTCCATTCTAGGCTGACTGTGGTTTGCCTTTCCTGACTAGTTGCTGCTGGAAGTTGTGGGTCAGAGTTCTACTGAGATGTAAAGTTTGATGTGTTCCATTTGTACATTCAATCTCTCAATTTAGTGTTTCTCAAATATGTGACAGGTTGAGAGCCTCATTTGATATTTTCCTTCTCTCTGGTAAAAGATGGTGGGTGCTTAGTAAATATTTGTGGGATGGTGAGAAATGGGAAGAGAAGAACGCTGAAGTTCTTTCTCTGCTGCATCCCAAGACTGTACTATGCAGTGCAATAGACACACATAGCTGGTGAGCACCTGAAATGTAGCTAGTTTGAATTGAGGTGTGTTTTAAGTGTTAAATATACAACAGGTGTCCAAATCTTCATATGAATGAAAGAATGCAAACTATCTCATTAACAATTTTTTTCCTGCTTTTATTTTTACTTGCTTTTTTTTTTTTTTTTGGCGGCATTTGTTCCCGGGCCATAAGTTTTTGTTTCTTTAGTTTCTTCTGGGGTATCTTTTTCTTCTGTGCAACCTCCTTTTCTGATTTAAGATCAGCCTATTCTTTTTCAGTAAGGATCATCTCAGTGTGTCAGGGAGAGCTCATGAATGGGTTGATCCGACCATGAGCTCTGTTAAGTCCTGTGCCGCACCTCGGGGGCTTTGTTCACCTGGATGTGCTCAATATCCAGAGAATCTACATCTAAACCCTTAAGTTCAGCATTACTCTCTGCATTTCCGAGCATGTGCAATAAAAATTCAGCAGCCTTTTTGGGCCATCGACTCTTGAGGCCAGCCCCACTGTCTGGCCTGGGCATACCTACCAACTCCACCACTGTAACAACTGAATAGCACACATTGCTTCTGAAAAGTGACATCCTTCAGATACTTGGTGGCTTTTAGGATATGCATACCGTTAATGGCCTGGGAAGTTTCACGAGTGTTCTTAAAGTGAACACGAAGGTTTGAACCTCTTGATTTGCATATTTGTGAGGTTTTCTGGGTCAAGTGAATGGTGAACCATTTTTAGAGGTCACCTCAGGCCGCTTACTGGAAAAAGCTCATTAACAATTTTAAAAATATTTATGAAATATTCAAATGATAATATTTGGATATATTAGGTCAAATAAATATGTTATTTAAATTAATTTCACTGTTTCTAAAAAATGTTTTAAAAAACGTGGTTACTAAAAAATCTAAGATTATGTATGTGGCTTGGATTATATCTCTACTGAACAATGCTGACCCAGAGTAACACTTTTTGTGCATAAATTTTCTCTTCAATAAAATAAGGGAAATAATTTCTATGGCATGTCCCTTTTACATTGCCTCAATATAAAGGTATTTGAAAAGGCTGGAAACAAATTTGCATTCATTTATTCATTCATCAAAATATGTGATGTATTTACTATGTCCCAGACATAAAACTAGACATTCCTGAATAACTCCCAGTCCTTGCCTTTGCCAACTTGTGGAGAGAGAGAGAGACTTAAAGGGTGATTTGTTTGGTAGGCATACAAAACTACTTAAACCCGAGAAAACTTCATGGGAAATGCTCTTGCAGCCTAATTCTCACAATGATGTATCAATAATGTAATAATTTACGTCTCTAAAAAAAGTAAAACCAGGGCTTCCATAGTGGTGCAGTGGTTGAGAGTCCGCCTGCCGATGCAGAGGACATGGGTTCGTGCCCCGGTCCGGGAAGATCCCACATGCCGTGGAGCGGCTGGGCCCGTGAGCCATGGCCACTGAGCCTGCGCGTCTGGAGCCTGTGCGCCGCAACGGGAGAGGCCACAGCGGTGAGAGGCCCACGTACTGCAAAAAAACCAAACCAAAAGAAAAAAAAACAGCACCAAAAATATCTGAAAATTCACCTTAGGAAGATCTTTGTTTAACATTGTTTTCATGAACCAAGACGCGTTTCAGTTCTGATTTTTTTTCCCCACTTACAAGCTGTGTGACCTTGATAAGCCCCTGAACCCTATGGGAATCATAATCTCCTCCCCCATAAACTGGATTTACCTCATGAGATTGCTCTGAGGATCAAACAAGATAATATGTATGAAAACTAATATAAATATGAAGGATAATTATAGTTATTATTAGAAACAATTATGACCATTAGGTTAAAATGAAGGTACTGAGAAAAGAGCAGTTTGGGGACCCACAAAATAAATTTTGGCTTATATAGATTCTTTTTTTGTGGCTGCATTGGGTCTTTGTTGCTGAGTGGACTTTCTCTCGTTACGGAGCACAGGCTCTAGGCACACGGGCTTCAGTAGTTGCAGCACGTGGGCTCAGTACTTGCGACACATGAGCTCTAGGGCGTGGGGGCTTCAGTAGTTGTGGCGCACAAGCTTAGTTGGTCCGCAGCATGTGGGATCTTCCCGGACCGGGGATCGAACCTATATCCCCTGCATTGGCAGGTGGATTCTTAACCACTGCGCCACCAGGGAAGTCCATATAGAGACTACAAGAAGACAAATGAAGAAGCATAAAGATGCGAAGCATAATACATGATGTTAAGATCTAACCCTTCATATGCTTCTAAATCATTAGAAAAAAATTGCCTTCAAGAATGAAATGAATTCCTTTGCTGTGCAGAAGCTTTTAAGTTTCATTAGGTCCCATTTGTTTATTTTTATTTCCATTCCTCTAGGAGGTGGGTCAAAAGGGATCTTGCTGTGATTTTTTTTTTTAATGTTATTTATTTATTTATTTATTTATTCATGGCTGTGCTGGGTCTTCGTTTCTGTGCGAGGGCTTTCTCTAGTTGTGGCACGTGGGGACCACTCCTCATCGTGGTGCGCAGGCCTCTCACTGTCGCGGCCTCTCTTGTTGCGGAGCACAGGCTCCAGACGCGCAGGCTCAGTAACTGTGGCTCGTGGGGCCAGCTGCTCTGTGGCATGTGGGATCTTCCCAGACCAGGGCTCGAACCCGTGTGTCCTGCATTGGCAGGCGGACGCTCAACCACTGCGCCACCAGGGAAGCCCCATCTTGCTGTGATTTTTGTCATAGAGTGTTCTGCTTACGTTTTCCTCTAAGAGTTTTATAGTGTCTGGCCTTACATTTAGGTCTTTAATCCATTTTGAGTTTATTTTTGTGTATGGTGTTAGGGAGTGTTCTAATTTCCTTCTTTTACATGTAGCTGTCCAGTTTTCCCAGCACCACTTATTGAAGAGGCTGTCTTTTCTCCATTGTATATTCTTGCCTCCTTTATCAAAAATAAGGTGACCATATGTGCATGGGTTTATCTCTGGGCTTTCTATCCTGTTCCATTGATTTATATTTCTGTTTTTGTGCCAGTACCATACTGTCTTGATTACTGTAGCTTTGTACAAGATGAAAAGACAACCCTCAGAATGGGATAAAATATTTGCAAATGAAGCAACTGACAAAGGATTAATCTCCAAAATTTACAAGCAGCTCATGCAGCTCAATATCAAAAACAAACAACCCAATCCAAAAATGGGCAGAAGACCTAAATCGACATTTCTCCAAAGAAGATATACAGATTGCCAACAAACACATGAAAGGATGCTCAATATCACTGATCATTAGAGAAATGCAAATCAAAACTACAGTGAGGTATCACCTCACACCGGTCAGAATGGCCATCATCAAAAAATCTACAAATAGTACATGCTGGAGAGGGTGTGGAGAAAAGGGAACCCTCTTGCACTGTTGGTGGGAATGTAAATTGATACAGCCACTATGGAGAACAGTATGCAGGTTCCTTAAAAAACAAAAAATAGGACTACCTTATGACCCAGCAATACCACTACTGTTCATATACCCTGAGGAAACCATAATTCAAAAAGTGTCATGTACCACAATGTTCATTGCAGCACTATTTACAATAGCTAAGACATGGAAGCAACCTATGTGTCCATCGACAGATGAATGGATAAAGAAGATGTGGCACGTATATACAATGGAATATTATTCAACCATAAAAAGAAATGAAACTGAGTTATTTGTAATGAGGTGGATGGACCCAGAGTCTGTCATACAGAGTGAAGTAAGTCAGAAAGAGAAAAACAAATACCGTATGCTAACACATATATATGGAATCTAAAAAAAAAGGTTCTGAAGAACCTGTGTGCAGGTGAGGAATAAAGACGCAGATGTAGAGAATGGACTTGAGAATATGTGGATGGGAAAGGGGAAGCTGGGATGAAGTGAGAGAGTGGCATGGACATATATATACTACCAAATGTAAAATAGATAGCTAGTGAGAAGCAGGTGCATGGCACAGGAAGATCATCTTCATGCTTTGTGTCCACCTAGAGGGATGGGATAATGAGGGTGGGAGGGAGACGCAAGAGGGAGGAGAAATGGGGGTGTACGTATATGAAGAGCTGATTCACTTTGTTATACAGCAGAAACTAACACACCATTCTAAAGCAATTATACTCAAATAAAGATGTTAAAAAAAAAAAAAGAACTACCATATGATCCAGCAATTCCAGTCCTGGGCATATATCTGGAAAAAACTGTAATCCAAAAGGATACATGCACCCCAGTATTCATTGCAGCACTATTTACAATAGCCAAAACATGGAAGCAACCTAAATGTCCATCAACAGAGGAATGGATAAAGAAGATGTGGTACATATATACAATGGAATATTACTCAGCCATAACAAGGAATGAAATTGGGTCATTTGTTGAGACGTGGATGGATGTAGAGACTGTCATACAGAGTGAAGTAAGTCAGAAAGAGAAAAACACATATTGTATATTAATGCATATATTTGGAACGTAGAAAAATAGTACAGATGAACTGATTTGCAGGGCAGAAATAGAGCCATAGATGTAGAGAACAAATGTATTGACACCAAGCGGGGAAAGCGGTGGGGTGGTGGTGGTGGTGTTGGGATGAATTGGGCGATTGGGATTGACATGTATACACCTATGTGTATAAAATTGATGACTAATAGGAACGTGCTGTATAAAAAAAAAAATATATATATATATATTTTTTTAATTGCCCATAAAAAGTTTTTATTCTTTTTAGTAAGAAGCAGTCCAGAGCTGCATCAGGAAAAAAAGTTGTTAGTAATACAGAAAACAAAGAAGAAAATGTGCTGATGGAACAGAAACTGCCTTTCAGATATTTTTAGGAGGATATCAGAGGAATGGTGCTGACCGTTGGAATTTTGGGTGTCTTTTGGGTCAGCTGGTGTCCTGTGGAGCAGAGTGGCTGAGGATATGTTCTCACAGTCTTCCAGGCTTCCTGAGCACATCAGCCTTTGCAAGCAGATCACAGCTGAAGGCCTGTCCTGAATCTATCATCCAGCAAATTGTTAAAAGAGGTAATGACAACAAAAAAATTTCATTCAAGTTGTTTACTGGAATAAAGAGAAGTTAGGAGACAGAGAGGAAGGCAAAACATTGGGACAGAAGATAGTGCATGTTAGTGAATCCAGATGCAAAGGTCGCACTGAAATTCAACTCTGCTTTCAGGACCCACTGGCCCATCGTGACACAGCCCATTCATTCATTCTAAATTATAGTCTCCCATTATGCGTGCTATGTTCAAATATCACTATGTTCTGGAAATGACTTTGGATGAAGTAGTCTTTTGTATAAATTGCATTTAGAACATGCTGGTAATAAATTACAGTCTATCAGACAACCAAATTACTTATTAAGAATGTCCTATAGATTTTAAGATTTTAAAAAGTCAATCAGCATTAATTTTTCCTTGTGAATATGGAGGCTCTATAATTTTAACTTTGCCCTAAACAGAATAAGAATATAGTTATTAATTGGAATTTTTTGATATAAAACTTAGAAAATCTAATTCAGAAAATAAAATATTCTTAAAAGTCTGGATAAGTTTTATCTTCTTTCATTTTGATTAACTTTGTTTAGCAAATGGAAATGATAGAGGAGAAATATTGGGTTGGGCAAAAAGTGCCTTTGGTTTTTAAGTAAAAATAAAAGACACATTTTTCATTTGCACCAAGAACTTTATTGGACAATGTATTCTCTCTTTTGTTACACTACCTTCTGCCATTTTTCAGGCAACTTCCTAATTCCATCTTCCCAAAACTTTTTATCTTTTTGAACAAAGAACTGTTCCAGGTGCCTTATATGGTCTTCCAGGGAATGGAAATTTTTTCCATTAAGAGAATTTTATGAAGACCGAAATAAGTGGAAATCCGAAGGTGCAATGTCTGATGAATAAAGCGGATGAATCAGAACTTCCCAGCCAAGCTGTAACAGTTTTTGCCTGGTTATCAAAGAAACACATGGTCTTGCATTATCCTGATGGAAGATTATGCATTTTCTGTTGACTAATTCTGGACACTTTTTGTCGAGTGCCACTTTCAGTTGGCCTAATTGGGAGCAGTACTTGTTGGAATTAATTGTTTGGTTTTCCGGAAGGAGCTCATAATAGAGGACTCCCTTCCAATCCCACCATATACACAACATCACCTTCTTTGGATGAAGACCAGTCTTTGGTGTGGTTATTGGTGGTTCATTTCACTTGCCCCATGATTTCTTCCATTCCACATTTGTACAGTATCCACTTTTCATTGCCCGTCACAATTTGTTTTAAAAACAGAACATTTTCATTACGTTTAAGTAGAGAATCGCATGTGGAAATATGGTCAAGAAGGTTTTTTTCACTTAACTTATGTGGAACCCAAACATCAAAGCAATGAACATAACCAAGCTGGTGCAAATGATTTTCAATGCTTGATTTGGATATTTTGAGTATGTCGGCTATCTCCCATGTGGTATAATGTTGATTGTTCTCAATTAATGTCTCGAAATGATCACTATCAACTTCAACTGGTCTACCTGACTGTGGAGCATCGTCCAGCGAGAAATCTCTAGCACGAAACTTCGCAAACTACTTTGGATACGTTCGATCAGTCACAGCACCTTCTTCATACACTGCACAAATCTTTTTTTTGAGTTTCAGTTGCGTTCTTACCTTTCTTGAAATTATAAACCATAATATGCCGAAAATGTTGCTTTTCTCCTTCCATCTTCAATATTAAAATGGCTACACAAAAATTCACCAATTTTGATAAGTTTTTTTTAAAATGCACACTGATATGACAGCTGTCACGATACAATCAACAAAGTTGTTTCGAATGAAGTTAAAGACAACTAAGCGCTACTAGAGCCATCTTACGAAAAAACCGAACGAACCTTTTGGCCAACCCAATACTTGCTACAGCTGAGTATCGAACACAGACTAACGTTCAAAACTGGGAAGAATCATTGGCAAATTCAGGACTAATTTTGATTGTACTGATTTTCCTTTCCCCAAAAAGAAAATGTTAAACAAGAGACTCACAATCTCATTATTAATTTGAGAAATGAAAATGTTACTGAACTTGGTTTTAGGGATTTGAAATTTAAGATTCTGAAATTTGCTCATGATTTTAATGCAAAATAGGTGATGTTTAAATCAGTCATATATAGGACAAAACCATTTTTCTCAAACCAATATTTATCTTGATGAAGAAATATTGCAAACTATATAGCCATGATTCATGAGTTTGGTCGTTCTTCTCCTGTGGGTGATTTCTGACAGAAACCTCAGTGGAAGAATGTTGATTACTCCTCCTCTTGGAATCTTCCATCCCACACCTCCTGTTCAAAAGACTCGAAGGTGAGAAATTTCAACTTTTCTTCTGATTTTGAAGTTCAGATTGAAGACTGAGGCCACACTTTAGAGAAAAGCCTTATTTCTCAGTTCCCTGTGAATCTATGGAATTGTTGGCTTCAGGTCCATGCTTGTTGATATCTTGAAATGGTCTTGGAATTGCCATTGTGAATTTGGAATCATACATTTCCAACTGTGACATATCAGAAAAAAATTCCTGAATCAAAACATTGTCACCCTAATGCTTTCAGTATTGTTAGCAATTAAGAGTTTAGCAGTGTGTCTTTCAATAGATGATCCAGCAAAGTCTTTTAGAAAGACAACTCCCCGGTACAAACATAGCTTAACTGGGGTCCATTTGGCCTTTGTCTCCCACAAGAGCCTTTGTCTCATAGCTGGGTTCTGGTGAAGTTAAGAGCAAGCGAAGAGAGAACGATGAAGGCCTTCTTAAATTCAGCAGTTGTCGAACTTTCTGTTCATTGAAATCACCTGGGAGTTAAAAATATACTGATTCTCTGAGTACCACCTCCAGAGAGATGTATATGACTGGGGTGGGAGGCAGCCCCAGCAGTGGAAGTTTTGAAAGCTCTCCAGGTGATTCTGATATGCAGCCAAGGCTGAGACCCATGCTGGGTTACAGGACTGATGTGATTAACATACATTCTACAATATCTCTTCAACTGACAAATTGAGTTCCAAAGACATAGAAAAGTTGGAGCTTAAGTGTCACTCTGATACCTTCTTAGGCTCACAGGTTTTCTAGGACCATTTTAAGACCTTTATATCCCAGAGGCATTCACGCTGTTGATGTTTCCAACCCATCTCGTATTACATTAAAATATAGCCACATCCCACATTCACTGTGATTGGTACAGAATTACATGAGGCAAGTTGTAGTTTGAATTGTTAGTTTAAAAGATGTTATGGTCATTTAGGGCCTTTGGGACCAGGTCTCAAACATTACTGTAGACCCTTACAGTTTCTTAGCTTTGAGGGATAACAGAGCCAGAGCCCTTAGCCAGTACACCACGCTAAGAGCACAGGTGGAGAACAAAGAAGTGAATCGTGCCTACCTGCACTGCTTCCATGCAGCACAGTGAGTTTGCATCCTGAGTCTGAACCTTTGAGCAGGTCTCCAGCCCAGTCTCAGGTGTTGCATACATTCAAAGCCCCAAGCTATCAGGCTTAGCTGCTGGCAATATGGATGAAGATGATAGCCTTGCCTTTGCCAGCTCACTTGTAGACACCCAGAGTTCTTTGCTGCAAAGGTAGCCCAGCAGCTACTTACAGAACATGCCTGGGTGGGGCTAGTAACTGTCTCTCATCGACCTCCAGTCAGTGATGACAGTAGAGCTTCCACCATAACAGCTGTGAGGCACATCCCCCAGCTCCTGGCCCTGGTCAGTCAGCCAGGGCAGACCACTGGCTAAGAGAGCACCGTCTGAGGGTACAGCCTATACAGGCCTGTAGCTGATCATCATTTAAATGTACTTTTAAGCATGCAAATGTGCTGGAGAACAATTTACTAAAGAAGAAACCCCCAAAGTTAACAAGTATATGAAAAGACATTCAAAATCATGAGTAAACAGAGAAAAAGGCAAATTAAAACAATACAGTAATCCTTTATACCAGAGATTCCCAATACTGGCTGTGCTTTAGAATCACCTGGAAAGATTTTTTAAAAACGAAAACAAAAACCTGAACACCCAGGCCCTACCCTAAAAGATTCGGATCTAAATGTTCTGGGTAGGGCTTGGGCATTGGTTTTTTGTTCTGTTTTGTTTTGTTTTAATTTTATGTATTTTATTTTTGGCTGCATTGGGTCTTCGTTGCTGCACATGGGCTTTTCTCTGGTTGTGGCGAGCGGGGGCTACTCTTTGTTGCGGTGCGCGGGCTTCTCATTGTGGTGGCTTCTCTTGTTGGGAGCACGGGCTCTAGGCGCACGGGCTTCAGTAGTTGTGGCTCGCGGGCTCTAGAGCGCAGGCTCAGTAGTTGTGGCACATGGGCTTAGTTGCTCCATGGCATGTGGGATCTTCCCAGACCAGGGCTCAAACCCATGTCTCCTGCATTGCCAGGCAGATTCTTAACCACTGTACCACTAGGGAAGCCCTTGGGCATTGGTTTTATTTCAAAGTTCCTGAGGTGTTTCTTCAGAATTAAAGGCCTATTGCACTGGATAAGTACAAAGCTGGGGAAGTTCTGGCAGAGGTGGCAGAGATTCTACACAGAATCTGGTACTATGTATTTGAATTAAGGACATACAAATCTCTGCCTCAGCAATTCTGCTCCTAGGTACATATATACCAAAGAAATTTTTCTTCAGCTCCGTCAAGGGACTTGTACAAGGTATTTATTGTAACATCATTCGCAGTGACCGGAAGCTGGAGAGAACCTGAATATCCACCTGAGAGCGTAGATGGTTCAGTAGGGTGGCTGCACAAACAGCAGTTAAATTAATGCACCGAGTGCACTATCGATGGGTCTTAAAAGCATAACGAAAACAGGAAGAATCTAAAACAATCGTACTCATTTTGCAAAACAACTTACTGTATAAGATGGAGGAGAATGGGATGGAGATGCAAAGATAAAGGTGAATAAAATGAGAGCTGTGCAAGGACCAATGATGATGTGCTATGAACTGATAAGTTTAACCCGACCCCCTGCACTTACGTTAGAAGAAAAGAAAGAAAATAAAATAAGTACGTGGGGACAGCAAGGAGGAGTAAGGAGAGCAAAGGGACAGAGAAGGGAGCACACAAGGAGATCTGACCTCTGGACAGTCCAGCTTGAGGCTCAATGCTGGATACATACTTGGAAGGAGACAAGAAGTGGAGTGAGCAGTTCAAGTCAGAGTTCATTTGTGCGTAATTGAAAACTCTGACCCCAGCTCAGAGGAGGAATCTGGCTGCAAGGAAACTCAAAGAAGCTGAGGCTTTCGGGGAAGTCCCCATGGGGTGGTCTCCGTGCCCTGAGGAGATGGGCTTGACTTGGCTAAAAGGTGTGTGCAGGAGAGGAGGGTCATGAGAAATACAGTTGAACAGTTGAGAGATGGGACCACTGGGCTTTGAAAGCCAGACAGGAGGAGTCAGAACTCAGTTCATCAGGAAATGGAAAGCTGTTGCTGAAGGGAGGACCATGAAGAAGGTTAGGAAACGAGATACTAGCTGAGTGGGGGATAGAGAGGCTGTCAGCAGGGAGACTCTGCAGGAACCACTCTGGGTTTTTATAGGATCTAGAGAACTGGCTAGGTTTGAAAGACTGTTAACATTTTTGCCAGTGTTTCAGGAATTTGGGACATTGTTTTAATATGAAAATATTATGTTATTTTAAAATATGAGGCAGCATAGTGTGGTGATTAAAAGAAGGGACTCTGAAACCAGACTGCTTAGGTATATATGGTGGCTTCACTGCTTCCTAGCTGTGTGACCCCAACCAGCTGTTTAACCCCTCTGTGCCTCAAAAATGGTGCCTTGTCAGTAAAATCAGGAAAATATCTGCTAAGATTGTTCTGAGAATTAAATAAGCTAATGTTCATAAAGTGCTTAGAACATTTGCCGAGGACTCATTAAGTACTATTTAAGTGTTTGTTAAATAAATATAAATAAATGACTCTTTTCCTAGGTTTGGGAAACAGATGCCTTTTCTTCCTACTTAAGGAAGGGTGCTGGAGGCCCTCTTTGATGGAAAGATGACAGTCTCTAATCATGGGATAGGGATGGCTTTGTGGTCACCATTTTGGATCCTAGGCCTAGAAGCCAGTAACAGACTGAGTCTTATTCCAGGACCAAAAACCTGAACACCCAAACCTGTGGTAATTCTTATGGCCTGGATCTTCATCTCTCCACAGCTCCTCCCTTAATCCCTGGAGCAAGGTTTTTCTGTGTGCTGACCTGGATTTTACGGCAACTGCACTTACCTGGACAAAGTGTGAAGCTCCACCCACTGAGACACAAGGCATCTCTGGTCATTAGGGACTGGGAGGCCCCAGATGGCCTGGCCCTGTGGGTGGCATGGACTTTGGGTGGGGCTGCATCTGCACAGGGCCTGGACACCCAGAGAAGGGAAGGCATGACCTGGGGTCATTCAACACTGAGCCTGGTGAGGAACACTTTCTCTCTAATTTTAATTATATTAATTTTCACGTGTTACTTATACCTAAATTGTTATTATCAAAAATGAGAGAGAAGAAAGAATCCTCCATTATACTTTCTGGCCTTGTGGATGTTAGGTGTTTATACTTTCTTTTCATCTTTGTTTAATTTTCTAGTTTTTTAGCTAAGAGCTAATGGTGAAAAAAAAGATTTCTCCATTGGGCTTTTCTCAAATCTTAGAAAGAAAGAGAGATGGGAAGACAGTTACAGATGCCTGATTTGAGAATCATTTAAAGGCAAGACGGAGGGGATGGAGTAAGCAGATGGCAGGGGAGGCTCTGCCGGAGGCCATGTGGAGAGGCTGCATCTAAGGGCTGGCAGTCAACTTGGGTTTTCAAAGAAGCATAGTTTTCAGAAAACTGAGGCTCAGTTACTCACTGGTTGTGTGACTTTGGGCAAGTTACTTACACTTCAGAAGCTCAGTTTTCTTCTGAGTGAAATGGGGTCACTAAGTGCTACCTGCTCACAAATGTAGTCATGAGGATTAAGTGGTAAAATGCTTATGAAGTGCTTAACACAGGCCTGGCACAGAATAAAGCTAAGGGAATACTAGCTGGATGGATGAATGAATGAATGGATTAGTGTTCATTGGTGCACAGTCCTGAAAGGTCATGGCAAAGCTGGCAATATAGCGTCACTGCCTAATTTTTGTCTACTTGATTGACTCTTACCCAGTACACTTAATTTAAAAATACAAATCATGATTTAATGATGTATGTAAATCAAATCCTTATGCTGTACACCTTAAACTTATACAGTGTTGTATGTCAATTATATCTGAATAAAACTGGAAGAAAAAAAAAGAAATGCAAATTTTATTATTTTTTTTTAGATTTTTTTTCTTTTTTGAAATTTTGTTTTGTATTGGAGTATAGTTGATTTACAATGTGTTAGTTTCAGGTATACAGCAAAGTGATTAATTTATACATATATAGATATCTATTCTTTTTCAAATTCTTTTCCCATTTAGGTTATTACAGAATTTGAGTAGAGTTCCCTGTGCTATAGGTCCTTATAGGACCTTGTTGATTATCTATTTCATATATAGTAGTGTGCATATGTTAATCCCAAACTCCTAATATATCCCTTACCCCACCTTTCCCCTTTGGTAACCATAAATTTGTTTTCTAAGTCTGTAAGTCTGTTTCTGTTTTGTAAATAAGTTCATTTGTATCATTTTTTTTAGATTCCACATATAAGCAGTATCATATTATATTTGTCTTTCTCTGTCTGACTTACTTCACTCAGTATGATCATCTCTAAGTCCATCCATGTTGCTGAAATGGCATTATTTCATTCTTTTTTATGGCTGAGTAATATTCCATTGTATATATGTACCACATCTTCTTTATCCATTCCTCTGCTGATGGACATTTAGGTTGCTTCCACGTCTTGGCTATTGTAAACAGTGCTGCAGTGAACATTGGGGTGCGTGTATCTTTTTTTTATCTTCATTAGATTATAATTGCTTTACAATGTTGTGTTAGTTTCTGCTGTACAACAAAGTGAATCAACTATATGTATACCTGCATCCCCTCCCTCCCACCCTCCCCATCCCACCCCTCTAGGTCATCACAGAGCACCGAGCTGATCTCCCTGTGCTATACAGCAGCTTCCCACTAGCTATCTATTTTCCACATGGTAGTGTATATATGTCAATGCTACTCTCTCAGTTCGTCCCACCCTCCCCTTCCCCCCATGTCTACAAGTCCATTCTTGTCTGCATCTCTATTCCTGCTTTGAATTATGGTTTTCTCTGGATATATGCCAGGAGTGGGATTGCAGAATCACTTGGTAGCTCTACTTTTAGTTTTTTAAGGAACCTCCTTACTGTTCTCCATAGTGGTTGTACCAATTTACATTCTCACCAACAGTGTAGGAGGGTTCCCTTTTCTCTACACCCTCTCCAGCATTTATTGTTCGTAGACTTTTTTTTTTTTTTTTTGGTGGTACGCGGGCCTCTCACTGTTGTGGCCTCTCCCGTTGTGGAGCACAGGCTCCGGACACGCAGGCTCAGCAGCCATGGCTCACAGGCCCAGCCACTCTGCGGCATGTGGGACCCTCCCGGACCGGGGCACGAACCCGTGTCCCCTGCATCAGCAGGCGGACTCTCAACCACTGCGCCACCAGGGAAGCCCTGTTTGTAGACTTTTTGATAATGGCCATTCTGACTGGTGTGAGGTGATTTGATTTGCAAGGAAATGCAAATTAAATAAAAATGGGCAAAGGACTTGAATAGACATTTCTCTGAAGAAGACATACAGATGGCCAACAAGTACATGAAAAGGTGCTCAGCATCACTGATTATCAAGGAAATACAAATGAAACACAATGAGATATCACCTCATACCTGTTAGAATGGCTATTGTCAGAAAGATAGGTGATAACAAAGTGCTGGGAAGGATGTGGAAAAAAGGGTAAATTGATAACAGCCATTATGCAAAACAGTATAGAGGTTCCTCAAAATAAAATTAAAAACAGAACTACCATATGATCCAGCAATTCCACTTCTAGGTATATGTCCAAAGGAAATGAAATCACTATCTTGAAGAGATATCTGCACTTTCATATGCATTGCAGCCTTGTTCACTATAGCCAAGACATTGAAACAACATAAGTGCCCACCAATAAAGAAAATGATATATGTATACAATGGAATATTATTCAGCCATAAAAAGGAGGGAAACCCTGCCATTTGTAACAACATGGGCAGACCATGAGGACATTATACTAAGTGAAATAAGTCAGGCAGAGAAAGGCAAACACTGTCTGATTTCACTTATATGTAGAATCTAAAAATTTCAAACTCATAGAAGCAGAGAGTAGAATGGTGGTTGCCAGGGGCTGAGGGTGGGGAAATGGGGAGATGTTGCTCAAAGGGTAAAAACTTTCAGTTATAAGGTGAATACATTTCTGGGATCTAATAACAGCATAGTTACTATAATTAACAATATTGTATTGTATGCTTGAAAAGTGCTATGAGAATAGACCTTTAATGTTCTCACCATAACTGCAACAACAACAAAATGGTAATTATGTGAGGTGAAGAATGTGTTAACTAACTTTTTTGGGGTAAACATTTCACAATGTATATGTGTATCAAATCATCACATTGTACACCTTAAACTTATACAATATTATATGCCAGTTATATCTCAACAAAGCTGGGGGGAAAAGGCACATACAAAAAAAATGAGATCTTTTTTCATTGAACATTTATTAAGTTCTTGTCCTGGGCACTGTGCCAAATGCTGGGTTGAAAACTAAACTCACCCCCCATGAATTGTTCTGAAGACTAAAATGTGACATTTGTAAAAATAACAGTAAAATGCTGAAATATATATATTTATAAATCATCTGATATATAAAATATTTATAAATCATTTATAAGTCATGAAGAGTTCCTGTCCTTCATCCCTTCATGTAAAGGTGAAAATTAAAGAATGCTAAGATTCTTTATTGTCCTGCATTCTAATGTTCTTTTATTTTATGAGTAAACATTGGGATATTTTTTTGCCTTAACCACTTTTGGTGCAAATTTAGATGTTGTAGTCAGTGGGTCTCAGTGGGTCTCAGTGGGTCAGTGGGTCACTGGGGAGGCTAGTGATGAGGCTACTGCAGTCACCAGAGGAGGAGATTTATGAGAGCCTTTAATTCAGAGCCTGGCAATCAGTAAGAAGTGTCACGTCTGTAGTTCTTGTCCACAGTCAGGCTGTTCTCGGGCATCTTCCTGACAACACACATTATTTTTCCAAATTCTACTCCTCTCTCAAAGACTCTCTTCACTCATGATGCCCACTTTTACTTCTTTTTGCCAAGCTCCAATATATTTTAAGATCTGGCTCAAGATTCATACCTCCGAGAAGCCTTCAGTGACTGGCTTTTTTCTGCATTTGTCACTGCTTTTGCTCTACGTGTATTTTGAACAACATCCCTCTCTGCATATTTACTGTACGTTTCACCACATTCCTCCTAATCGAGTCTACTCCAGCATCTCACAGCAGTTTCTGTCCTGCCCAAATTCCAGAGCCACCACGACTGAGACAGATCAGATAGGTAAAGCCCAATTTTGAACATTAGAGTGCTATGCCAGAGTCTTAGTTCATCTACTATGCCCTGATATCTAATGTTTCAACCTTGAGATGAGGTATAACAACCCTTTGCTGACCACTTGGAGCCCTGTTTTAGTCAAGATAGCTTAGGTTTTGCTGCAGTAACAAGCAGCACAGGTATTGTAAAGGCTTCTGACAACAAAGGTTGATTTCTCGGTCACACTACTTGCCCGTTACTGGTCACCAGAGCCCACTTATGGGCTCTGCTCCATTATCATTTTCTGGGGCTCAGGCTAATGGAACCTGGCCTCTTTGTGGAACATTGCCACTGACCATGGCTTATGACTTGTCTCGACATTATAATGCTCCAGTCTCAAAGTGATACACCTTCTACTGACAACTCTGGCCAGAGTAAACCTCACCTCAAGTAGGCTGAGAAGAAATAGAGGAGGATAGAAAGTGCAATTCTCTCATGTATTGGAAGAACTTGAATGACTAGTACTACTTTCATTGTGGTCTGGGGATCAGTGCTCATCCCAACATTTAATGGTACCCTAGATCTGAGAACTAAATTATGATTATGGCATTTACAAGTCCAAATCCTTTCTCTGTGACTCATTCTGTAGGCCTGAGATCCTCCTGGATCTGAGGTTCTGTTCTAGCAATAAGCTTGTTTCCTGGGGTTCGCCAATAGGACTGGAAGCCTTGTCTCCATCCCTTAGGATTGGAGTCTCATCTATCCAGCTGCTAGAGCACTGATACCTGTGGGCAAATCATGGCGTAGATGGCAATGAATGCTCAAACTCCTGACCCATTCTCCAATTCAATGGTACCTGTTGAGAAGCCGTGATATTTTTCTTTGAATTCTCTCATGCTGATCATTTGCCTGAACCGCAGACAGAGATTCAGTCTGCAAAGCTTGTAAGTCTTGCCTTCTGCCCAGGAATTTCTAAGCCTATGATATAAGTTGGGTCTAAATTCCAGCATCTTCTCCCTAGTAGGCAAGTCTGCTCCAGGTATTAATGACACTCCTTTCCTGCTATTAGTAAACAACCCTGCTGCCTTGATATATTCTGAGGCATGTCACAAGAATCTCTAGTTGTGTTTTTTTTAATTTATTTCTATCCATAAGAGATTAAACTTCTAAATATTTTTCCCTCTCCTCCCTTTCCCAAATTTTCTCAGCATCTAAAGTGACACAGTGAATATAATAAGTATTTGTTAACCACTTCTTGGGTGAATGAATGCAGAGCCACAGACTTATCTTAAAACTAATTATCGCTAAATGCTTTGGTATTTCATCAGGAAAATGGGGTAATGATACTTAATTCAAGAAGGTATTAGGAGGATTAGACACGATCAGTGAGGTGTGTGCTAGAACAGGCACCCCATTCACAAGAAATATCAGTAATATTAACAAGATGTGGCTGAGTCAGTAACTAGCCAGGTATAGAGCAGCACCCATTTAGTGTGCTCTACTGACATTCTTCAACAAGAGATGAAACTTTAGTTTTCTTATCTCTCGTCTATATCTGAACTGCCCTCCTGCAGCTTTCTCTTTATGTGAAAGGAAAACTCTTAATTTATTTAAGCTTTTGATTTTTTGTTGGCAAGGGCAAGAGAGGTAGATTCTCAAACAAATGTGAAGATAGTTTTAGTTATTTCACTCTCTCACTTTGATCACTTTTTGCACATAGTCAGTGCATTGGTTTGATTTTGACTTAATACCCAAAAACTTCTTTTACAACTTCTATGCATTTTGAATGATTATCTTATCAAGTTTAATAGGAAATACAGCTCTAAATACTGTACTAAAGCCTTTGAAATCTGCTGTCTGTTGGGTTATCATTTCAATCACAATACAACATAGTTTACTATGATAATGTATTGGCCAAAAAAAATTGCTAAAGATGACAGAGCTGGATCTGTCATATTAGTTGTCATCACACTGAAAGGCCAAAGCACAAATACAAAGGTGTTTTGATTTTTATTTTTTTTCTTCTGATGCTGGCCTCTTTGTTTTTTTGGTTTTTTTCCCTTAATTTTATTTATTTTTTTATACAGCAAGTTCTTATTAGTCATCAATTTTATACACAGTGTATACATGTCAATCCCAATCTCCCAATTCATCACATCACCACCCCCGCCCCCCCCCGCCACTTTCCCCCCTTGGTGTCCATACGTTTGTTTGCTATATCTGTGTCTCTATTTCTGCCCTGCAAACCAGTTCATCTGTACCATTTTTCTAGGTTCCACATACGTGCGTTAATATACCATATTTGTTTTTGCTTTCTGACTTATTTCACTTTGTCTGACAGTCTCTAGATCCATTCACATCTCAACAAATGACCCAATTTTGTTCCTTTTTATGGCTGAGTAATATTCCATTGTATATATGTACCACATCTTCTTTATCCATTTGTCTGTTGATGGGCATTTAGGTTGCTTCCATGACCTGGCTATTGTAAATAGTGCTGCAGTGAACATTGGGGTGCATGTGTCTTTTTGAATTATGGTTTTCTCTGGGTATATGCCCAGTAGTGGGATTGCTGGATCATATGGTAATTCTATCTTTAGTTTTTTAAGGAACGTCCATACTGTTCTCCATAGTGGCTGAATCAATTAAATTCCTACCAACAGTACAAGAGGGTTCCCTTTTCTCCACACCCTCTCCAGCATTTGTTTGTAGATTTTCTGATGATGCCCATTCTAACCAGTGTGAGGTGATACCTCATTGTAGTTTTGATTTGCATTTCTCTAGTTATTAGTGATGTTGAGCAGCTTTTCATGTGCTTCTTGGCCCTCTGTATGTCTTCTTTGGAGAAATGTCTATTTAGGTCTTCTGCCCATTTTTGGATTGGGTTGTTTGTTTCTTTAATATTGACCTGCATGAGCTGTTTATATATTTTGGAGATAAATCTTATGTCCGTTGATTTGTTTGCAAATATTTTCTCCCATTCTGAGTGTTGTCTTTTCGTGTTGTTTATGATTTCCTTTGCACAAAAGCTTTTAAGTTTCATTAGGTCCCATTTGTTTATTTTTGTTTTTATTTCCATTACTCTAGGAGGTGGACCAAAAAAGATCTTGCTGTGATTTATGTCAAAGAGTGTGCTTCCTGTGTTTTCCTCTAAGAGTTTTATAGTTTCCAGTCTTACATTTAAGTCTCAAATCCATTTTGAGTCTATTTTTGTGTATGGTGTGAGGGAGTGTTCTAATTTCATTCTTTTACATGTAGCTGTCCAGTTTTCCCAGCACCACTTATTGAAGAGACTGTCTTTTCTCCATTATATATCCTTGCCACCTTTGTCATAGATTAGTTGACCATAGGTGTGTGGGTTTATCTCTGGGCTTTCTATCTTGTTCCATTGATCTATGTTTCTGTTTTTGTGCCGGTACTATATTGTCTTGACTACTGTAGCTTTGTAGTATAGTCTGAAGTCAGGGAGTCTGATTCCTCCAGCTCCTTTTTTTTCCCCTCAAGACTGCTTTGGCTATTTGGGGTCTTTTGTGTCTCCATACAAATTTTAAGATTTTTTGTTCTAGTTCCATAAAAAATGCCATTGGTAATTTGATACGGATTGCATTGAATCTGTAGATTGCTTTGGGTAGTAGAGCCATTTTCACAATGTTGATTCTTCCAATCCAAGAACATGGTATATCTCTCCATCTGTTGGTATCATCTTTAATTTCTTTCATCAGTGTCTTATAGTTTTCTGCATACAGGTCTTTTGTCTCCCTAGATATTTTATTCTTTTTGTTGCAATGGTAAATGGGAGTTTTTCCTTAATTTCTCTTTCATATTTTTCATCATTAGTGTATAGGAATGCAAGAGATTTCTGTGCATTAATTTTGTATCCTGCAACTTTACCAAATTCATTGATTAACTCTAGTTTTCTTGTGGCATCTTTAGGATTCTCTATGTATAGTATCATGTCATCTGCAAACAGTGACAGCTTTACTTCTTCTTTTCCAATTTCTATTCCTTTCATTTCTTTTTCTTCTCTGATTGCCGTGGCTAGGACTTCTAAAGCTATGTTGAATAATAGTGGTGAGAGTGGACATCCTTGTCTTGTTCCTGATCTTAGAGGAAATGCTTTCAGTTTTTCACCACTGAGAATGATGTTTGCTGTGGGTTTGTCATATATGGTCTTTACTATGTTGAGGTAGGTTCCCTCTCTGCCCACTTTCTGGAGAGTTTTTATCATAAATGGGTGTTGAATTTTGTCAAAAGCTTTTTCTGCATCTATTGAGATCATCATATGGTTATTTTTCTTCAATGTGTTAATATGGTGTTATCACATTGATTGATTTGTGTATATTGAAGAATCCTTGCATCCCTGGGATAAATCTCAGTTGATCATGGTGAATGATCCTTTTAATGTGTTGTTGGATTCTGTTTGCTAGTATTTTGTTGAGGATTTTTGCATCTATAATCATCAGTGATATTGGTCTGTAATTTTCTTTTTTTGTAGTATCTTTGTCTGGTTTTGGTATCAGGGTGATGGTGGCCTCATAGAATTAGTTTGGGAGTGTTCCTCCCTTTGCAATTTTTTGGAAGAGTTTGAGAAGGATGGGTGTTAGCTCTTCTCTAAATGTTTGATAGAATTCACCTGTGAAGCCATCTGGTCCTCGACTTTTGTATATTGGAAGATTTTTAATCACAGTTTCAATTTCATTACTTGTGATTGGTCTGTTCATATTTTCTATTTCTTCCTTTTTCAGTCCTGGAAGGTTATACCTTTCTAAGCGTTTGTCCATTTCTTCCAGGTTGTCCATTTTATTGGCATAGAGTTGCTTGTAGTATTCTCTTAGGATGCTTTGTATTTCTGCGGTGTCTGTTGTAACTTCTCCACTTTCATTTCTACTTTTATTTATTTGAGTCCTCTCCCTCTTTTTCTTGATGAGTCTGGCTAATGGTTCATCAATTTTGTTTATCTTATCAAAGAACCAGCTTTTAGTTTTATTGATCTTTGCTATTGTTTTCTTTTCATTTTTTTCTGCTGTGATCTTTATAATTTCTTTCCTTCTGCTAACCTTGTGTTTTGTTTGTCCTTCTTTCTCTAGTTCCTTTAGGTGTAAGGTTAGATTGTTTATTTGAGATTTTTCTTATTTCTTGAGGTACACCTGTGTAGCTATCAACTTCCCTCTTAGAACTGCTTTTGCTGCATCCCATAGGTTTTGGATCATCGTGCTTTCATTGTCATTTGTCTCTAGGTATTTTTTTATTTCCTCTTTGATTTTTTCAGTGATCTCTTAGTTATTGAGTAACGTATTGTTTAGCCTCCATGTGTTTGTGTTTTTTATGTTTTTTTCCCCTGTAATTCATTTCTAATCTCTTAGTGTGTGGTCTGAAAGATGCTTGAAATGATTTCAATTTTTTTAAATTTCCTGAGGCTTGATTTGTCACCCAAGATGTGATCTATCCTTGAGAATGTTCCATGCGCACTTGAGAGGAAAGTGTAATTTGCTGTTTTTGGGTGGAATGTCCTATAAATATCAGTTAAGTCTATCTGGTCTATTGTGTCACTTAAACCTTGTGTTTCCTTATTTATTTTCATTTTGGATGATGTGTCCATTGGTGTAAGTGAGGTGTTAAATCACCCACTATTATTGTGTTACTGTTGATTTCCTCTTTTATGGCTGTTAGCAATTGCCTTATGTATTGAGGTGCTCCTCTGTTGGGTGCATATATATTTATAATTGTTATATCTTCTTCTTGGATTGATCCCTTGATCATTATGTAGTGTCTTTCTTTGTCTCTTGTAACATTCTTTATTTTAAAGTCTATTTTATCTGATATGAGTATTGCTACTCCAGGTTTCTTTTGATTTCCATTTGCATGGAATATCTTTTTTCAATCCCCTCACTTTCAGTCTGTATGTGTCCCTAGGTCTGAATTGGGTCTCTTGTAGACAGCATATATATGGGTCTTGTTTTTGTATCCATTCAGCAAGCCTGTGTCTTTTGGTTGGAGCATGTAATCCATTCACGTTTAAGGTAATTATCGATATGTATGTTCCTATGACCATTTTCTTAATGGTTTTGGGTTTGTTTCTGTAGGTCCTCTTCTTCTCTTGTATTTCCCACTTAGAGAAGTTCCTTTCGCATTTGCTGTAGAGCTGGTTTGGTGGTGCTGAGTTGTCTTAGCTTTTGCTTGTCTGTAAAGCTTTTGATTTCTCCATCAAATCTGAATGAGGTCTTTGCTTGGTAGAGTAATCTTGGTTGTAGGTTCTTCCCTTTCATCACTTGAAGTGTATCATGCCACTCCCTTCTGGCTTGTAGTGTTTTGCTGAGAAATCAGCTGTTAACCTTATCAGAGTTCCCTTGTATATTATTTGTCGTTTTTCCCTTGCTGCTTTCAATAATTTTTGTTTGTCTTTAATTTTTGCCAATTTGATTACTATGTGTCTCAGTGTGTTTCTCCTTGAGTTTATGCTGTATGGGACTCTCTGTGCTTCCTGGACGTGGGTGGCCATTTCCTTTCCCATGTTAGGGAAGTTTTCGATTATAATCTCCTCAAATATTTTCTCTTGTCCTTCCTCTCTCTCTTCTCCTTCTGGGACCCCTATAACGCGACTGTTGTTGCACTTAATGTTATCCCAGATGTCTCGTAGGCTGTCTTCATTTCTTTTCATTCTTTTTTCTTTATTCTGTTCTGCAGCAGTGAATTCCACCATTCCGTCTTCCAGGTCACTTATCCGTTCTTCTGCCTCAGTTATTCTGCTATTGATTCCTTCTAGTGTATTTTTCATTTCAGTTATTGTACTGTTCATCTCTGTTTGTTTGTTCTTTAATTCTTCTAGACCTTTTTTAAACATTTGTTGTATCTTCTCGATATTTGCCTCCATTATTTTTCCAAGGTCCTGGATCATCTTCACTATCATTATTCTGAATTCTTTTTCTGGAAGGTTGCCTATCTGCACTCCATTTAGTTGTTTTTCTGGGGTTTTATCTTGTTTCTTCATCTGGTACATAGCCCTCTGCCTTTTCATCTTGTCTATGTTTCTGTGAATGTGGTTTTTGTTCCACAGGCTGCAGGATTGTAGTTCTTCTTTCTTTTGCTGTCTGCCCTCTGGTGGATGAGGCTATCTAAGTGGCTTGTGCAAGTTTCCTGATGGGAGGGACTGGTGGTGGGTAGAGCTGACTGTTGCTCTGGTGGGCAGAGCTCAGTAACACTTTAATCCACTTGACTGCTGATTGTTGGGGCTGGGTTCCCTCCCTGTTGGTTGTTTGGCCTGACTGAGCTCTTTGTTGGGGCTAATGGTGGACTCTGGGAGGGCTCACGCCAAGGAGTGCTTCCCGGAACTGCTTCTGCCAGTGTCTGGGAAGACACAGCCATCTCCCACCTCTGTAGGAGACCCTCCAACACTAGCATGTAGGTCTGGTTCAGTCTCCCCTTGGGTCACTGCTCCTTCCCCTGGGTCCCGATGTGCACACTACTTTATGTGTGCCCTCCAAGAGTGGAGTCTCTGTTTACCCTCGTCCTGTCGAAGTCCTGCAGTCAAATCCTTCTAGCCTTCAAAGTCTGATTCTCTAGGAATTCCTCTTCCTGTTGCTAGACCCCCAGGTTGGGAAGCCTGACGTGGGGCTGAGAGCCTTCACTGCAGTGGGTGGACTTCTGTGGTATAAGTGTCCTCCAGTCTGTGAGTCACCCACCCCGCAGTTATGGGATTTGATTCTACTGTGATTGTGCCCCTCCTACTATCTCATTGTGGCTTCTCCTTTGTCTTTTGCTTTTGGGTATCTTTTTCGGTGAGTTACAGTGTCTCCCTGTCGATGATTGTCCAGCAGCTAGTTGTGATTCTGGTGTTCTCGCAAGAGGGAGTGAGAGCATGTCCTTCTACTCCGCCACCTCGGTTCAGAGCCATCCAAAAAAATCGGTGTTTCGATTAATATCAGATCATGGTGAAATTTCAGTCATGGAAGTATTTGAAGTGGGTGACTTGATCAATAAATTAATTTTGTTGTAATCTTTAAGACTACAGTGTGGTTCATTTTATAACAGATGACAGTTTAACAGGCTCTGCATTCTTCGGCCAAAAAAATACCTACCAGTTGTTAAAAGACCATCAACCACTCTCAATTAATATAGACTTCCACATTTTTTTGCCTTAAAATTATGCAGATATCAAAGAGCTTTTCTAGGAGATATTCAGCATACCAATGAGAGTTGCCTGCATTTCTTTGCCTGTTGTAGTAATCCAGGTGTGCCCCTCTCTAGCTGTTGGTTTGTGATGTGAAAAAAGCACAAAAAGTATTCTTTGGAAAAACAAAGTTCTAAATTTATGCTGAAGATTTAAGTGCATAGTGATTTACTTTGGCTCTTGAAACAGTTCATCAGCTAATGACAATGAGGGTGGGACTTTGATGTTATTTTGTCAGTGACTTCATGATATACACTCAGAATTTTACCTTCTCAGTGGTTCTGGAACTCCAGGGCAGAATATAAATATGTGTGTGTTAGTACTGCCACACCATACTAGATTTTTTTAAAGCTCAAGTAAACTATGTATTCTAATTGAATATTTGTTCACTAGAGATATTGAATCAATTTTTAAATGCATTGACTTATCCAGTGGTCATGGTTAGTACTAGTGAATCTCCTAACTCACATGGGTTCTTGATTGCTAAGTGACCACCTGTCCTGGTTTACATGGGATAGTGTTGTCTCTGCAAAATTAAATTATTAATACTGCTTCCTTTTGCTCTCAGAAGTGTTTTGGTTTGGAGTGATAAACTACATGATCACTCTACTTATATTGTCACAGAAGCTATAGTTTCACTGCCTTAGTTTCATTATGGAGGGTTAAAGCGTTGTCTTTTACTCCTTCCTAGAATCAATCCCTTCCCTAGTTTTTTCACACCTTTTTTATTCTCTAGATCCAAAGGCCATTTTACGTTGCTTCCATGGATTCCCATGGAAACTTTTAGCTAAAGAATGCATCTGTAAGAGAACTTTAGAAATGATCAAACAATATTTTAAGACGTAATCTGTATACGTTTTACTCTGCTCCAAGAGAGCAGGAATCTTGACTCTTCTATTCACCATTGAGCACTCAGCCTCTTGCACAATGCTTGGGTATAACAGAGACTCAGTAGTGCTTATTGAAGGAATAAGCAATTAAAAACTTACCCATTTTTTCATTTGAGAAAATTTTAGTTTCTTTACACACACAATTTTCTTCCCTAAGATATGAAGACACTCCATGTGCATGCTTGGGATCATTGGGTAGCAAACTATTTCTCAAACATGTTTGAATAAAGATTACTTGACATTTGACCAAAAAGTCAGGCTCCTAGACTTTGCCCCTGAAAGTTCAGTAAGTCTCAGATGGCTTCAGGCATCATATCTAGGATCTTTTCCAAATCCAAGTCTTTGATATCTTTGTTTCACTTTGTTTTCAAAAGACATTTGCTTGACTTCCTACTAGGCTGTCCATCTTTCTACAAAGTCACTATTAATAAGCTAATTATAGAGACGGTATTAGACTGAAAGGAAACTGTGTTCTACCACCCAGCTGATTTGATCACTTCCCCTCTTTGGACACAAAATTCCTCAATCTTAAAATGACAAGGCTGAACTCCAAGATCTTCCAGCCCTCTTGCAGCTCTATTATCAGGTAATTCTTATCTTTGAAACCTGATAGATATCTGGCCAGTTAAAAAGTGCTACATGAGACATTTTCAACAAAAAAGTGTAAGTATTTTGTCTTTATTGCTTCATTTGTAAGAAATTACCTATGGACTAATTACAAATTGAAGAGATATTTTAAAACTTTGAGGTTATTTAAGCACCATTCTTCATAAATAATTTTCTATACCAGTTTTATTTGGGATTCCTTGGGTATGTGTGTTGGGAGCTGATTGATAACTTTTTATTTGAGGTTAAAAATGATTGCTTAACTCTTGTCATTGTCTTTTAGATCCCTCCAAAGATATATCTACAGATAAGAAAAAGTCCTTTGCTTTTGAGTATAATTTTCAGAAGTTAGAAAAGCCCCACCTGTCCAAGTGTCTTGTTACTAAACTGTAAGCAAAATCAGAAGTAATCTTCTGGGTAACTATGCCAAATAGATCTCACAAAAAACAAAGAGAAGGGAATCTTGGTGAATATATTCACAGAGATTTGTTTATCAGATTAACTGTCTGTATCAGTCTGGGGCTTGGAGACATGTAAGCCAAGTTGTATTATTTTTTTCCAGAAGTATAAATCAAGTTAGGTTAACATTTTCTAGAAGCAGAGAAAGAGAATAGATTGGAAAAGTTTTAAAGGTGGGGAGGAACCCAAGAAGGTCAAGACTTGATGAGCAGAGGGTCATGAGTGCCTAAAGGTTGTTGCCAGTAAGAGCGGAAAGATGTTCCTGTCTGTTTGGAAAAGAAGCAACAGCAACATTCATTTATTTCAGAATTCTATCTTGGGCTGTTCCTGAAGTCAGAAGGAAGAGTTCTGTGAAATGATGTGATAGGAGAGAGAAGGAAGAATTGTATAATTGCAGTTTAATTCTACCAGGAAGCTGCCTGGTAGAGGGTGTATAGTATTGCTGCATAGTATTGAGGGTGTCATCACAGAGGTGAGATTGGTTTTCTTGTATCCTCATGTAATTTCTTAACACCCACTTCTTCCTTTAAGGTGGATCCCACATAAAGAATAATTATTATTTAGTCTAATCCACACTAGCAGAGATGTCTCATAGTGGATATTAACCAACTCAATTATCTCTCAAGGCTGCAGGTATAAAGAGCAGTGAACAGGCTGAAAAATTTCTGGAGTTAAGCTTGTGCTTCAAGAATGGATGGAAAATGTGGGAAATACGTAGTGAATATGGAACACTCTGGAAACCAGCCGATGAGTATTGGTGGCACCACCGTGGTATGTTCTGATAGTTCAGAGTCTTGTTTTCAATAATAATCCAACTCTGATTTTTTTTTATTACAACATGTTTCTTCACAAAAAGCAATTTTTAATCAGAATTCTACATGAAAGACAATTTTTAGCTATTCTATGACTACTTGTTAATTAGAAAACTTGTATTTTTTTCTGTATATCAATATATGCATTATTAAGAAATTTACTTTAATACTCAGTAATCTAAGATATTAGCAATTTGAGGGGTAACAATGTAATAAACCGTTCAAATAATTCACTACAGTTATCATAACTAGAGTATAAGATGACAAATCTGTGGTTGATTGCATTAACAATTTATGTTTTTAAAATGTGATATATAGATTTTTGTGTTAATTGCCTGGATTTTAGTGTAATGTGTAGATTTGTCAGAACTCAAAGATTTCATACATTTTTGCAAGTCAGAACATAATCTTGTAAGTGAATTCTAGGCCTAGGAAGCAAATTATCTAGCAAATCCTTTAGATTAGCCTCTACTTAACTACATACGAGTTTCTTTTTTAGTAGAGAATAGTATTCAAGGGAATATTAGATTTCAATTATATACAGTATTATTTGACTATTGCTTATGTTTTTAGAAGAAATAATTTAGTACTGTGTGTTTTGGGATTGCCTTTTATGTAACTTTGTCTCTGACTAGAGCCCTTGATACTGGAAACACGTGGAAATGTGTTGAATGAAATCAGTATAAGTTTGAATGGACAATTACATTCTGTGAGGAAAAATATTTTTGTCCCCCTGCACTAACAAGGAAGGTACAAGGCAGAGAAATTGTTCTCTTGATTCTAGATCAGCACTCCTTTCCCCTAAAGATGTTCTTTATGGTTCTTCTAGCCTTGCAACTATGTCATTAGGTCTTCACAGTGTCAAGATACTCAGATAAAAAGGTCCCTTTACTAAGGAATTATTCATCTTGAAGATTTCCCTAGATAATAATGAGGGTTTTCAAATAAAGGGCATGTATCTTCATCACTGACTATCTCACTTTACATCTGGATATTTGGATATAGTGGTAGAGAAATTTTTTTTTAATTGATGGCCATTTTCACCAGTGGATTATAGTAGCAGTTGAAGTCTACGTAAAAAAGAGAAATTTAGGAGTTTGTTTTTCCCTCTTAGGAAACATGAAATGGTAATCTCTTAAGTTATGAGCATAGAATTTAAAATTTTCTTCTATGAACATAGCTAATGCATATTGGGTGTATGTAATGGAGATTATTGGCTTCTACCAAGAGCTAATTAACTATAATTCATAGCCCCCCAACTTCTCAAAATTTTAACTTTAGAGACTACTCTGCTCTCAGTGCAATCACTCACCATCTTTCTTCTCTTAAATATTTTTAATTCTGGTAAGTTGGTCTTGCCAGTGAATTTTTATTTAATTACAAAAGTTCAGAAAGCTATTCAAGATCATCAGCCATAAACAAACTGCATAGCTGAAGAATAACGATAGTAATAATACAAAGAAACACAAAGCTTTTATAAAATATAAATCTGTGTGATTTCCTCAAAGCTACCTATTTAAAAACAGATGGAAATTCTTAAAGTGCTTGTGTGTATTATATCTTCTTTTATTTGGTATCACTGCATAGCTATTCTCTTTACTTCTTTGGCGTGATATTACACCTTTAGAAAAACAACTTGACTAATTATTTTTTGCCTAAGTGTATTCCTTCTTGACTATTTTTAATCATAATTATACTCCCTTTTATTCTTAGTTATAGTTGCTCAATGGCCAACGTCTGCACACATATGTAGCTTGATTGTTTTAATAGAAATTCGAGATTGAGCCAGCAATGTCAATAGCATTTTTAATAACCATTTAGGATTGGTTATTTAATCAATGTAATTGAGAGAGTACATTTAAATAATGCTCTTGCTGTCCTATGAGTAAAAATTAGATAATTCTATAATGTTTTTGAGCTATAACAAATTTATACATAACAATTTACACTCCCGTAAGAATATAACACAGATTGCTCTCTATCTTTTTCTTAAAACTGTATCTGGAGTTATTTCTCTCTCTCTCTCTTTTTTTTTTTTAGTTGAAGAAATAATCTTCTATTGTTAGAAAATAACATTTATTCAAATAAATAGAGCTAATATATTTTAACATAGTAAGTTTATAAAATGTTATAGATGGTGCTGTTGAGGAAATGTCTTAGACTGACTTCAAGAAAAACCTAACCACCAAAACCTTTCTTATTTGAACCCATCCTTTTAATTAATTTACTTTAAAAAATTCAACATGTATTTAAAAGACTTCAAGAATAATGTAATAGGCATGTATGTACCAAACACCAAGTTTAAGAAATAAACCATGACAGATATAGTTGAAGTCTTTGTTTTTTAGTTTTTTTATTGGCTATATTTGACACATAACATTGTAAATTTAAGGTGTACAATGTGCTACTTTGATGTTATTATATATTGTAATATGATTATCTGTAGCAATATTTATCACATTATATAATTATAGTACAAGAATGTTGTCTATATTCATTATTCTATGTATTAGATCACTACTTTTTACAAGTTTGTGAAATCTTTTGTTTATATCTTCCCAACACCCTTCCCTTCCTCCTTTGTGCTACCCACCCCATAAAGACTATGGTGAATATGTTTGTAGCCAAACATTTCCAACTTCTAATCCTTATCATATTTATCTGCACATATTTTATCAAATTCAAACAAGCCTGTTGTGCTTCACTAATGGAGCATAAGATCTGTAAGAGTAGAAAAATCAAATAGAAACTAGAAAATGCGTGTTGAGAGATTACTAAATGACTTGTCTTCCATAAGTCTTTTCATGGACTGCCTAGTTCTGTTGAAAAATGAGGATGGCATTAATAATGTTAAGGCTACAAGACCCATTCTGGTATGAGGAGTTTCAGTTAGTAGGTTGTGGACATATGGCTACTGGTCTTATTAGACTTAGAAATCCTGGGCACTAGAACCTTAAAAATGTAACTTTGTTATTGTTTTGAAAACCTTTATTTCTAAAAATAGTTGTAGTCTTATAGAAAACTGCAAACATAGTACAGAGAGTTCCCACATACATAGAACCTAATTTCCTCTATTTTTTCTTCCGGCTTTATTGAGATATAATTGACATATAGCACTGTATAAATTTAAGGTGTATGGCATAATGATTTTACTTACATACATTATTAAATGATTATCACAATAAGTTTAGTGAACATTCATAATCTCATATAGATACAAAATTAAATAGAATTTTTTGTGATAAGATCTCTTAGGATTTACTTTCTTAACTTTCATATATAACATACAGCAATGTTAATTATATTTAACATGTTGTACATTACATCCCTAGTACTCCTTTATCTTATAACTGGAAGTTTCTTCCTTTTGACTGCCTTCATCCAATTACCCCTTGCCTCCATGGACCCCACCTCTGATAACCACAAATCTGATCTCTTTTTCTATGAGTTTGTTTGTTTGTTTTTGAAATTTAATTGACTTACAGCACTATATTATTTTCTGTTATACAACATAGTGATTTGATGTTGCTATACGTTTCAAAATGATCACCACAGTAACTGTAGTTATGATGTTACCATACAAAGATATTATATAGTTAATGACTATATTCCCCACTGCACATTTCATTCCTGTGACTCATTTATTTTGCAACTGGAATTTTATACCTTTTAATCTCCTTTAAATAATAGGTAAAAACCTATTTACCTCAACAGTTTCCCATATTATTAACATCTTACATTAATGTGGTACATTTGTTACAATTAATGAACCAAGGTTGATATATTATTGTTTTAAAAAGTCCATACTTTATTCAGACTTTTTAGGTTTTACTTTCTGCCCCTTTTCTGTTGCAGGATCCCATCACAGCTACCAAATTACGTTTAGCCATCATGACTCCTTAGGCTTCTATTGGCTGTGACAGTTTCTCAGACTTTCCTTGATTTTGATGACCTTGATAGTTTTGACAAATACTAGTCAGATATTTGGTAGAATTTCCCTCAATAGGGATTTGTCTGATTTTTTTTTTATCATTAGCCTGGGGCTATGTATTTTTGTTTTGTTTTGTTTGTTTGTTTTCCTTTTAGGGAAGACCATGGAAGCAAAGTGCCATTCTCATCACATCAGATCAATAGTACCTATTATTAACATGATTTATTATTGTTGATGTTGACTTTGATCACCTGGATGAGGTAATATTGAACAAGGTTCTTAAAGTTGTTCTCCACTCGCCCCTTTCCAAACTATATTCTTTGGAAGTTGCTGTGCTCAGCCCACTCAAAGAGTGGGGAGTTATGTTCCGTGAGGGTGTAGTATCGATGTCAATCATTTGGGATTCTTCTGCGTAGGAGATTTACCTCTTCTTCCTCATTCACTTATCTGTTCAATCATTTATATCAGTATGGACTCCCAGATGTTTATTTTATACTTTGGGTTATAATCCAATACTACTTTAAGTTTTTTGCTCCAATTGTTATAGCTTTGGCTATTGAGAGCTCTTTCAGTTGGTTCCTGTGTCACTTTGACATACTGACATACCTTTATCATTGTTATTATTATTATTTTTTTTTTTTGGTGAAGCATGGAGGATTTCCTTAATCTCTGGTGCTACAAGATGCTCCAGGCTCATCTTGTATATTTCCACACCCAGCCCTATAATCAGCCATTTCTCCAAGGATCCTTGGTTCCTTTCACTAGAGAATAGTATCAGAAACCAATATCTGGGTACTTGTTCCTGCTAGTGTGTTGTTGCTTCTAGGTCCTCTCAGCTGACAAAGCAAGGAAATATATGTGTGTATATTAACCAGTGTATACAAACATATCTATAAATATTTCTATATACAAGCAACTGCATTTATATTAAGCTAAACATGAATTCATACTGATAGCTCCAGCTTTTAAAATTTTTTTATATTTATCTTGTATTCAATGATCTCATTAATTCACTTATTCTAACATTCTGTCTATAGATTGTTTTGGATTTTATTTTTTTGAATTTTTGAATATTATTTATTTTTCTATACAGCAGGTTCTTATTAGTTATCCACTTAATACATATTAGTGTATACATGTCAATTCCAACCTCCCAATTCATCACACTGCCCCCACCACGCCGCCACTTTCCCCCCTTGGTGTCCATACGTTTGTTCTCTACATCTGTCTCAATTTCTGCCCTGAAAACCAATTCATCTGTACCATTTTTCTAGGTTCCACATATATGATTTAATATACAGTATTTGTTTTTCTCTTTCTGACTTACTTCACTCTGTATGACAGTCTCTAGATCCATCCACGTCTCTACAAATGACCCAATTTCGTTCCTTTTAATGGCTGAGTAATATACCATTGTATATATGTACCACATCTTCTTTATCTATTCGTCTGTCGATGGGCATTTAGGTTGCTTCCATGACCTGGCTATTGTAAATAGTGCTGCAATGAACATTGGGATGCATGTGTCTTACTGAATTATGGTTTTCTCTGGGTATATGCCCAGTAATGGGATTGGTGGGTCATATGGTAATTCTATTTTTAGTTTTTTAAGGAACCTCCATACTGTTCTCCATAGTGGCTGTATCAATTTACATTCCTACCAACAGTGCAAGAGGGTTCCCTTTTCTCCACACCCTCTCCAGCATTTGTTGTTTGTAGATTTTCTTATAATACCCATTCTAACTGGTGTGAGGTGATACCTCACTGTGGTTTTGATGTGCATTTCTCTAATTATTAGTGATGTTGAGCAGCTTTTCATGTGCTTTTTGGCCATCTGTATGTCTTCTTTGGAGAAATGTCTATTTAGGTCTTCTGCCCATTATTGGATTGGGTTGTTTGTTTCTTTAATACTGACCTGCATGAGCTGTTTATATATTTTGGAGATTAATGCTTTCTCCATTGATTCGTTTGCAAATATTTTGTCCCATTTTGAGGGTTTTCTTTTTGTCTTGTTTATGGTTTCCTTTGCTGTGCAAAAGCTTTTAAGTTTCATTAGGTCCCATTTGTTTATTTTTGTTTTTATTTCCATTACTCTAGGAAATGGGTCAAAAAAGATCTTGCTGTGATTTATGTCAAAGAGTGTTCTTCCTATGTTTTCCTCCAAGTGTTTTATAGAGTCCGGTCTTACAGTTAGGTCTCTAGTCCATTTTGAGTTTATTTTTGTGAATGGTGTTAGGTAATGTTCTAATTTTTTTCTTTTACATGCAGCTGTCCAGTTTTCCCAACACCACTTATTGAAGAATAAATTTTTTTCCACTTTTCTCCATTATATGTCCTTGCCTCCTTTGTCATAGATTAATTGACCATAGGTGCATGCATTTATCTCTTGGCTTTCTATCTTCTTCCATTGATCTATGTTTCTGTTTTTGTGCCAGTACCATATTGTCTTGATTACTGAGCTTTGTAGTATAGTCTGAAGTCAGGGAGTCTGATTCCTCCAGGTCCATTTTTTTCCCTCAAGACTGCTTTGGCTATTCGGGGTCTTTTATATCTCCATACAAATTTTAAGATTTTTTGTTCCAGTTCCGTATAAACTGCCATTGGTAATTTGATTGGGATTGCATTGAATTTGTAGATTGCTTTGGGTAGTATAGTCATTTTCACAATGTTGATTCTTCCAATCCAAGAACATGGTATATCTCTCCATCTGTTGGTATCATCTTTAATTTCTTTCAACAGTGTCTTATAGTTTTCTGCATACAGACCTTTTGTCTCCCTAGGTAGGTTTATTCCTAGGTATTTTATTCTTTTTGTTGCAGTGATTAATGGGAGTGTTTCCTTAATTTCTCTTTCAGATTTTTCATCATTAGTGTATAGGAATGCAAGAGATTGCTGTGCATTAATTTTGTATCCTGCAACTTTACCAGATTCGTTGATTAGCTCTAGTAGTTTTCTGGTGGCATCTTTAGGATTCTCTACGTATAGTATCATGTCATCTGCAAACAGTGACAGCTTTACTTCTTCTTTTCCAATTTGTATTCCTTTCATTTCTGTTTCTTCTCTGATTGCCATGGCTAGGACTTCCAAAACTATGTTGAATAAGAGTGGTGAGAGTGGACATCCTTGTCTTGTTCCTGATCTTAGAGGAAATGCTTTCAGTTTTTCACCACTGAGAATGATGTTTGCTGTGGGTTTGTCATATATGGCCTTTATTATGTTGAGGTAGCTTCCCTCTATGCCCACTTTCTGGGGACTTTTTATCATAAATGGGTGTTGAATTTTGTCAAAAGCTTTTTCTGCATCTATTGAGATCATCATATGGTTTTTCTTCTTCAATGTGTTAATATGGTGTTATCACATTGATTGATTTGTGTATATTGAAGAATCCTTGCATCTCTGGGTTAAATCTCACTTGATCATTGTGTATGATCCTTTTAATGTGTTGTTGGATGCTGTTTGCTAGTACTTTGTTGAGGACTTTTGCATCTATATTCATCAGTGATATTGGTCTGTAATTTTCTTTTTTTGTAGTATCTTTGTCTGGTTTTGGTATCAGGGTGATGGTGGCCTCATAGAATGAGTTTGAGAGTATTCCCCCCTCTGCAATTTTTTGGAAGAGTTTGAGAAGGATGGGTGTTAGCTCTTCTCTAAGTGTTTGATAGAATTCACCTGTGAAGCCATCTGTTCCTGGTCTTTTGTTTGTTGGAAGGTTTTTATCACAGTTTCAATTTCATTACTTGTGATTGGTCTGTTCATATTTTCTATTTCTTCCTGGTTCAGTCTTGGTAGGTTATACCTTTGTAAGAATTTGTCCATTTCTTCCAGGTTTTCCATTTTATTGGCATAGAGTTGCTTGTAGTAGTCTCTTAGGATGCTTTGTATTTCTGCGGTGTCTGTTGTAACTTCTCCTTTTTCATTTCTAATTTTATTGATTTGAGTCCTCTCCCTCTTTTTCTTGATCAGTCTGGCTAATGGTTTCTCAATTTTGTTTATGTTCTCAAAGAACCAGCTTTTAGTTTTATTGATCTTTGCTATTGTTTTCTTTGTTTCTATTTCATTTATTTCTGCTCTGATCTTTATGATTTCTTTCCTTCTGCTAACTTTGGGTTTTGCTTATTCTTCTTTTTCTAGTTCCTTCAGGTGTAAGGTTAGATTATTTATTTGAGATTTTTCTTGTTTCTTGAGATAGGCTTGTATTGCTATAAACTTCCCTCTTAGAACTGCTTTTCTGCATCCCATAGGTTTTGGATCGTTCTGTTTTCATTGTCATTTTTCTCTAGGTATTTTTTGATTTTCTCTTTGATTTCTTCAGTGATCTCTTGGTTTTTTAGTAATGTATTGTTTAGCCTCCATGTGTTCGTGCTTTTTATGTTTTTTTTTCCTGTAATTGATTTCTAATCTCATAGCGTTGTGGTCAGAAAAGATGCTGGGTATGATTTCAACTTTCTTAAGTTTCCTGAGGCTTGATTTGTGACACAAGATATGATCTATGCTGGAGTATATTCCATGTGCACTTGAGAAGAAAGTGCAATCTGCTGTTTTGGGATGGAATATGCTATGAATATCAATTAAATCTATCTGGTCTATTGTGTCATTTAAGGCTTGTGTTTCCTTATTAATTTTCAGTTTGGATGATCTGCCCATTGGTGTAAGTGAGGTGTTAAAGTCCCCCACTATTAGTGTGTTACTGTTGATTTCCTTTTTTATAGCTGTTAGCAGTTGCCTTATGTATTGAGGTGCTCCTATGTTGGATGCATATATATTTATGATTGTTATATCTTCTTCTTGGATTGATCCCTTGATCATTATGTAGTGTCCTTCCTTGTCTCTTGTCACATTCTTTATTTTAAAGTCTATTTTACCTGATATGAGTATTGCTACTCCAGCTTTCTTTTGATTTCCATTTGCAGGGAATATCTTTTTCCATCCCCTCACTTTTGGTCTGTATGTGTCCCTAGGTCTGAGTTGGGTCTCTTGTAGACAGCATATATATGGGTCTTGTTATTGTATCCATTCAACAAGCCTGTGTCTTTCATTTGGAGCATTTAATCCATTCACGTTTAAGGTAATTATCGATATGTATTGTCCTATGACCATTTTCTTAATTGTTTTGGGTTTGTTTTTGTAGGTCCTTTTCTTCTCTTGTGTTTCCCACTTAGAGAAGTTCCTTTAGCATTTGTTGTAGAGCTGGTTTGGTGGTGCTGAATTCTCTTAGCTTTTGCTTATCTGCAAAGCTTTTGATTTGTCCACTGAATCTGAATGAGATCCTTGCTGGGTAGAGTAATCTTGGTTGTAGGTTCTTCCCTTTCATCATTTTAAGTACATCTTGCCACTCCCTTCTGGCTTGTAGAGTTGCTGCTGAGAAATCAGCTGTTAACCTTCTGGGAGTTCCCTTGTATGTTATTTGTCATTTTTCCCTTGCTGCTTTCAATAATTTTTGTTTGTCTTTAGTTTTTGCCAATTTGATTAGTATGTGTCTTAGTATGTGTCTCGGTGTGTTTCTCCTTGGTTTTATCCCGTATGGGACTCTCTGCACTTCCTGGACTTGGGTGGCTGTTTCCTTTCCCATGTTAGGGAGGTTTTCGACTATAATCTCTTCAAATATTTTTTCAGGTCCTTTCTCTCTCTCTTCTCCTTCTCGGACCCCTATAATGCAAATGTTGTTGCATTTAATGTTGTCCCAGAGGTCTCTTAGGCTGTCTTCATTTCTTTTCATTCTTTTCTCTTTATTATGTTCCACAGCAGTGAATTCCACCATTCTGTCTTCCAGGTCACTTATCCATTCTTCTGCCTCAGTTATTCTGCTATTGTCCTTCTAGTGTAGTTTTCATTTCAGTTATTGTACTGTTCAACTCTGTTTGTTTGTTGTTTAATTCTCCTAGATGTTTGTTAAACATTTCTTGTATCTTCTCGATCTTTGCCTCCATTCGTTTTTCGAGGTCCTGGATCATCTTCACTATCATTATTCTGAATTCTTTTTCTGGAAGATTGCCTATCTCCACATCATTTAGTTTTTTATCGGGGGTTTTATCTTGTTCCTTCATCTGGTACATAGCCCTCTGCCTTTTCATCTTGTCTATCTTTCTGTGAATGTGGTTTTTGTTTCACAGGCTGCCGGATTGTAGTTCTTCTTGCTTCTGCTGTCTACCTTCTGGGGGATGAGGTTATCTAAGAGGCTTGTGCAAGTTTCCTGATGGGAGGGACGGGTGGTGCGTAGAGCTGACTGTTGCTCTGGTGGTCAGAGCTCAGTAACACTTTAAACCACTTGACTGCTGATGGCTGGGGCTGGGTCCCCTCCCTGTTGGTGGTTTGGCCTGAGGCGACCCAACATGGGAGCCTACCTGGGCTCTTTGGTGGAGCTAATGGCAGAGTCTGGGAGGGCTTATGGCAAGGAATACTTCCCAGAACTTCTGCTGCCAGTGTTCTTGTCCTCACGGTGAGACAGAGCCACCCACTGCCTCTGCAGGAGACCCTCCAACATTAACAAGTAGGTCTGGTTCAGTCTCCACTGGGGTCACGGCTCCTTCCCCTGGGTCCGGATGCACACACTACTTTGTGTGTGCCCTCCAAGAGTGGAGTCTCTGTTTACCCTCGTCCTGTCGAAGTCCTGCAATGAAATCCCGCTAGCCTTCAATGTCTGATTCTCTAGGAATTCCTACTTCCGTTGCCGGACCCCCAGGTTTGGAAGCCTGACGTGGGGCTCAAAACCTTCAATCCAGTGGGTGGACTTCTGTGGTATAAGGGTTCCCCAGTTTGTGAGTCACCCACCCAGTAGTATGGGATTTGATTTTATTGTGATTGCACCCCTCCTACCATCTCACTGTTGCTTCTGCTTTGTCTTAGGATGTGGGGTATCTTTTTTGATGAGTTCCAGTGTCTTCCTGTCGATGATTATTCAGCAGTTAGTTGTGATTCTGGTGTTCTCGCAAGAGAGAGTGAGAGCCCGTCCTTCTTTTCCGCCATCTTGGACCCTCTTTTGGATTTTCTATAAACCCAATCATGTCATTTTTTTTTCATATTTTATAGCTTTATTTTTGTTTTCCTAACAATGCACTGGCTAAAACCTCCAATGTAATGTTGAATGGAAGTGTTGAAAGTGAACATTTTGTGTTGTTCCCAAATTCAGGGGGGAAGCATGAAATATTTCACCATTAATTATGATGTTAGCTTAGGTTTTATGGAGCTATCCTTGATCAGATTATGGAAAGTCTCTTCTATTACTAGTTTTCTCAGCATTTTTATCACAGATGGTTGTTGAATTTTGCCAGAAGTCTTTCTGCATTTTTTTGATATATTCACATGTATTTTTCTCCTTTATTTCTGTTAATGTGGTGAATTATATTAGCTGTTTTGAATGTTAAACTAACTTTCATTCTAAGTTAGTTTAGGTAGTTGGGTAGACCTCACTTGGTTATGAGTTTTTACCACTTTGATATATTTTTGGATTTAATTTACTATTATTTTGTTTATAATGTTTGTATGTATATTCTTCAGAGATTGACCTTCAGAGATTTCAAGGTCACCTCTTTAACATCCTATGCCAGGCAGCCTCAAAGTATGGCAAATGTCCTTAGGGAGAAACCAGTCTTGTGTTTGTGTTAAGTCCCTTTCTGATAGCAGGATTTTATCTCCTAATCACTATGATACTGCTGAAGACTTTACTCTGCCTTTCCATCCTGACTGCCAGCCTCCTGAGCTATTCCAGAACATTACAAAGGCCTTGTGTTTGGGGATCCCCTATTTTCCAGTCTGTTATGCCAGACTCACATGAACAACAAAAGTTTTGCTGACTCTTTTGTTAGTCAGAACCTCAACTCATACTCAGAATCAACGAATGCCCCCAGAAAATAAAATGGCCTATGATTATTAGATCATTTTGGAAAAGCTCTTTCTTCTTTTAAATTTTAAGTAATCTAATTTTCACTTCTTTGAAAGCCCTTCAATTTTATTTATTTATTGATTGATTGATTGCAGTGGGAGAAGTGTCCTATTGCAATTTACTATACCTAGAATCTCACTTCACCTCTTTAGATTTGATTTTCTCATTATGAATAAGACCCCAAAGTGTTGTTCTTCATAAGCCTTGAAGTCTCTAGAATTTTCATTTGGGGACTTTTAAATTTTATTTTATTAAAAAAATTTTTTTTCTGGAAAGAAATTTATTATTCCATACTAGCTGAAGCACACAAATTTATGGCCATGTAGAATTACACAGAAGTATGTAATTTTTTTATTGAATAAAAGATTCTTTAAATTCTATAGTGCTTTACAATTTTCAGAAGTTTCATACACATGATTTTATATAGTCTCACAATAACCCTTTCCCCCCCCATCCTCCTCCCCCTTTCCTCTCCCCACTGGTAACCAATAGTTTGTTCTCTGTATTTGTGAGGCTGCTTCTTTTCTGTTTTATTCACTAGCTTGTTGTATTTTTTATTTTACAGTATTTGTCTTTCACTGTCTGACTTATTTCACTTAGCATAATGCACTCCAACTCCATCCATGTTGCTGCATATGGCAAGAATTCATTCTTTTTTATGGCTGAGTAGGATTCCACTGTAGATATATATCATATCTTCTTTATCCATTCATCTGTTGATGAACACTTAGGTTGCTTCCATACTTTGGCAATTGTGAATAATGGTGCTATGAACATTGGGGTGCACGTATCTCTTTGAATTAGTGTTTTTGTTTTTTTTTCAGTTATATTCCCAGGAGTGGAATTGCTGGGTCATATGATAATTCTATTTTTAGTTTTTTGAGAATCCTCCATACTATCTTCCACAGTGGCTGCACCAATTTACATTCCTACCAACAGAGTAGGAGTGTTCCCTTTTCTCCACATCCTATTATGGGACTTTTAAAAAGATCTCTCTATATCAGCTTGCCACATAATGATATTTAACAAATCCTTTAACTATGATGAAGGAAAAAGATAATGCCTGAATTTTAATGTGAATAATTATATAAAATAATTAAATGTAACTTATGATGACCTAATTAGATTTTCTTGTTTTGAGAAGAAATATAATAAATGTATTTATTTATTTCTCAGGTTTCAAATGATCTCATTTGATCAAATAAGCCATAATATGACACAATCTAATTTATATTTGTCCGAATTGTATTACTTTAGACACAAAATACAATAGCATCTTATTTTTCTCCCATTCTTTTCTGTACACAGCCATTCCCGAACCTTGGAAACGATGAAGCTCAGAGTTCAGCCTGTAAGTTTGCAACATCAGTTGATGTAACTGGTGATGCTGGTCCCAATTTAACTGACATCTGCACCAACAGAGGGACCCTTGGACTTTCAAAATTTCCAAACAGAGAATCCCAACATTGTCAGGTAATGTCTGGGCTGACACTGTTTCTCTGGGTTATGATGTAATCCACATGGAAGTGTTTTTGATCTAATATTAGAGAAAAAAACATTCAATCAATTAACATTGTTCTTTTGAAAATCTACAGCATCCTTTGAACATGTCAAATCACTGAGAGGGAATGCAGAAGAAGTAGATTTATGGGACTCTTAATTTAAGGAGCTAATGATCTTGATGGAAAGGAAAAACACCTATAAAGTTTAGGGAAAATATATAAGCATCAAAAAAAAAGCAAAGTTTTGGGTTCCTTTTTTTGGAGGACCGAGTAGCTGATGACAGCAAATGCATTGACAGTGAATGACATTGTAACCCTTGCTCAGTGGAAGGTGAAGTCATGTGTTAAAGCCCTGTGGCCCTAGTCTGTGGGTGATCTGGCTCACTTTCCTTCCCTTCCTGCTTCTGAGCATAACTGTGGGCCTTCTGTTAGCCTCCTGTTTCTGACCTCGTGTGTTTTCAACCTTGACTTAGAAAATATTTAGCCTTGCCTTGGTTTGGTGCCCAGAAGCAGATTTCTGGTGTTCTTTACCGTTTCTCATTATTCTGTTTTCTTCACCTTGAGATCTGATCTCTGAGTCTTTCCTCCATTCCACCCTCTACTCCAGGTGAAAACTTGATTTTGACTGATTGCTAATGATGCCTGGCAGTTTGGTTCAATTCTTCTGGCTCTGGACTACACCCCTCCTCTGATTAATCCTGCTATAGAGACAGTTTGGAAAGACTTTGATAAAAGAAGAGAGGATAAACTCTTAATGACAAGAAACATTGTGGAAGAAGGCTTTTGTTAGAATTATTTAGAGAATATATCTCTGGTGACCTCAAACAAACCAGACCAATCAGAGAGCTGAAAGTTATTTTAGATGCCTTTACTTAGCCACAGATGGAAAACATCATGGTCTAGGAAGTTTAGATAGTTTGTAAGAATTCACACATCTAGATAGTAGCAGTAATAGCACTTGAGCACAGGTCTCAGGTTAGGTTAGGATGAGTTTTTATTAATCTTGCTCCTCTTTTTAAAAATTCAAACAAAAAATGAGGGTAATTTTCCTCTGAGGTGTGAGTATCGTCCTTCCTCTCCTCCCCCCTTTGATTTCCTTTCTAAGGCCTAGATGACATGGGGCAGGAGGTGCCATTAGTCATTGGGCTCTCTTAGTTGGTGCCACAAATTCCCTTAGCCTTGGTACCCAATGCCCTTGAACTGCTTCTGATTGCCTAGTGGGTGTCACTCTCAAAACCCAAATTGTGGTTTATTGTCTGAGACAGTGTCCACTATTTTGGAACACTGAAGAGTTTCCCTACATGCTCCAATGACATATGTGCTCTTTGTTTCCTTTAGTGATTGTTTTCAATCATAAGAAGATGGATAAGAATGAGCTAATTAGTGAAATCAAATGTTTTTTGAGTACTTAGAAAGTTCTAGGACAATGTTATTCATACTGTTTTCTTATTTACTGTTTAGCCTTATTAAATAGGTGATATTATCCATGCAAGGGAATTGAGACTTTGTAAGACACGGCAAATTTCCACATACCACCATCTATCTAGTAAAAGGTAGATTTAACATTTAAACCTAAATCTGTTAGATTCCAATGGCTATGCCCTTAATTACTATAAAGCCCTGCCTTCTGCAAAAATCTCATTTGAAGGATGTTTCTTATTCTAATTTTCTCAATAACATTTGGAGGTAGATATTATTATCCCCACTTTTGATACAAGGCAAGTTGAGAATTAAGCAAGTTAAGAAACTTGCTCAGAATATTAATGGTATGGAATTCAAATTCAAGACTCTCTTGTCTCAAGGCTTACATGTTTTATACTATGCAATGTTTCCTCTACAATAACAGATTAGAGAGATATTACAGAGTAATATTGCTGACATTAATCCCTATTCTAATCTTATAGATTTTTATGGATGAAAAAATAAGATCAAAGAGGTTAACATCTTACACAGTGAAAATAGCTGGTGGCAGCACAAGCTGGTTTTCAACAAATGTATTCAACTCTGATTTTCATGCTGCCATTACTAACCTGTATGAACACCTAGCTAGAATATTTGATAGGCCATTAATTAATGCATTTAAAATGGAAGGCTACAAAGCAGACACAAATCTGATAGTTGATAGGCCAACAAAGGGAGAAGATTTTATCAGGTGATATTTTGGGTCCCTCAAATCACTGTATGCAGCAGTCAGACACACATTTGTAGATACTTCTTTTGATGGTGGGAGGAATAAATGGTTTCTAAGATGACATTTAATATTTCTTTTAGTTTTAAATGCATATGAAAAGAAAGCAGACAGATCAGTGGATATTCCTTTATTCCTATTACAAAGACCAAGCCTTTCCCAAATGAAACATTAAACTTGAGCCAATATTTATTACTACAGGCTATTAAGGTATTTTTTATGTTTATACATTCTTCCACTGAAGTAATCTATATATAAAAAGATTATAAATGACATATTTTTCTTGCAACATTTGGTTTCAACTTCAGTAATTATATTTAAATTCTTTCCAGGTGACACGAAATTTGTTTAGTGGCTGGTCTCTGTGGAAAATATTCCTGGCTTGTCTCTTAGCTTCTGTGATAACAACGGCAATTGGAGTACTCATAGTGTCTCTGGTGCATAATGGGAAAAATAATAATGCCTCCATTGTTATACAACTTACTCAAAACCAGGGGATAATCTCATTGCCTGAAACAAGCTCACCTGATTATTCCAAAACTACAGTTGCCACTAGCACAATAGATGGTAACACAACATCCACTTCCAGTACCATGACTACCATCACTGAGCACCCTTCAGTGGAACCTACAGGTACACCAACCACTGATTCCACAGAAACCACAATTGCAACAACCACCACTTCAACTAAAAAAACGACCCCAAATATAACTGACACTACCTCTGAGGGTACGAACAAAACAGCCACCACTGCTTCCACCACTTCTACTGAGACTATGACTACTGGCACTACCACTGAGTCTGAAAGCACAGCAGGCAACTGATTCTTCCACTTATACTTAGACTACAACTACCACAGTGGCCACCACCACAACTCAACTAACTACCACAACAACAGCCGGCACTACCACTGAAGCTACAACCACAACAGACACAACTGATTCTCCCCCTTCTACTGAGACTATGACTACCACAGTGGCCACCACCACACCTCAACCAACTACCACAACAACGGTCGGCACTACCACTGAGGCTGCAACCACAGCAGACACAACTGATTCTCCCCCTTCTACTGAGACTACGACTACCACAGTGGCCACCACCACAACTCAACTAACTACCACAACAACGGCCAGCACTACCACTGAAGCTACAACCACAACAGACAAAACTGCTTCCACCACTTCTACTGAGACCACGACTACCACAGTGGCCACCACCACACCTCAACCAACTACCACAACAACGGCCGGCACTACCACTGAGGGTACAACCACAACAGACACAACTGCTTCCACCACTTCTACTGAGAGTATGACTACCACAGTTGCCACCACTTCAGCTGAACCAGCTAGCACAACTACTATTAGTACCATAGGTGATTCCAATGTCAATAACTGCCAGCATAAAACTACAGTGACCAAAATAACCACTTCTAAAACAAGATTACTTAATGACCAATTCAGCTAACACTAAAATGATAATGAATTCATCCTCAAAACAACATTTAGATTTAACAATACCATATATTAGACCTGACCATTTAATGTGGGTAGTCTCTACTTAGTGAGGTTTTTGATAATACAATTTTCATACAAAGTAAATCCAATCCATTTATTTATGCTGGGAAGCTGTTATGATTAAATAGAAAGTTACCAAATGTGAATACAGTCTTTTATTATTATAAAGTTGTAGTCTCTAATACACTAATTCCATATGTAATAAGGAAAATACATTCTATATCGTAAGGGTGTTTTAAATAGATTTACATATTACCACATCTTCTTTTTAGATTGTGCCAACATTATTTTCATTTTCTCTTTAAATCATTTTGATATATAAGTAAAATTTTAAATGTGTTATCACTATTTTCAATTAATAATTTTGTTTTCTACTACTTTTTGCAGTAATCTTATAAAGGCATTCAGTTAAATACTTTCAATAAATATTTACTTATGCCTGCTATCTGCTGAAATACCAGAGAAAATTCAGAAAAAGAAAGTAGCAATGCTGAGAGTAATAAACTTACAAATTTGGATTCTATTACTTAGAATTCTTGGTAGTTCACAGGTTTAAATCAATGTTTGTGGTACACACACTCTACTGCAGTCCTACTGAATCAGAATCCTCAAGGGTGATGCAGAAATCTATATTTTTCAAAAAGTGTGCAAACAGGACTGATAAACGCTACTTGAAGCAGTGAATTCAGAAGGGCATTGTGACCTGTATCTTTGATGTTAGTGAGATTGATATAAATCAGTAAATATTCTTTAAAGCACTAACAAAAGTCAGTTCCATTTGTTGGTGTTAATTTTACCTATAAACAAAGGATGCTGAATAGTGTATAGACATGTGAGCACATGGTAGGGACTGGGTATGGAAATGCTTTCCTTACCCAAAAGGAAAAATGTGGTTTCCAGTAATTTAAAACAAATATTTTAGTGACCACTATGCTAATTAGAAATAATTTTTAACTATCCTTTCAAGTCAGTCTTACAGAGTTACTTTCCCCCTGTATTGCCAACCTACTTACTGTAACTATATGCAATTAATGTAATAAAACTTTATTAGAACACTTTAATTCTATTTCCTTCATTATTTTTTAAATTAGTGATACTATATATTATTTATTCAATGTATCACTGACTGAACTTTTCTTTTTTTGTTAAAGAAGACGTAACTTTTACCATTTTCCAGCTCTACATCGCTTCATTTCATCAGGATGAGACATGTTCTGCAGTAGGTCCATTGTGTAAATAAATACAAGTTTGCTCTGTAAAGGATGGAAGATTTTTCCCAGTTTAACACATTGTGGGTGCTCAGTGGATTTTTGTTTAATAAATGTTCATCACAGCAACAGTATATTAGGTAAGCTTCCTGAAGGCAGGAACCTGGCCCCTATGTTACCCAGTGTGTGTACTTGGCAACTAACAGGTAATAAATATTTTGCTCAATAAATTAAAATAGCAAAAATTATAAGAATTTATTATTAAATGAAGAAGATTTTAGAATTGGAATTATACTGTTAAATCATCTTTTTTTTTTTTTTTTTTTTTTTTTTTGCGGTATGCGGGCCTCTCACTGTTGTGGCCTCTCCCGTTGCGGAGCACAGGCTCCGGACGCGCAGGCTCAGCGACCATGGCTCACGGGCCCAGCCGCTCCGCGGCATGTCGGATCTTCCCAGACCGGGGCACAAACCTGTGTCCCCTGCATCGGCAGGCGGACTCTCAACCACTGCGCCACCAGGGAAGCCCCTAAATCATCTTTTAATATACTTTTAATGTTAAGCTATTCTAATTAGTATCATTTTTCTAAAATGTTTTTTAGTTGAAATACACATATGTGCAGAAAATGCACATATCATAAGGTGCAGCTCAATGAGTTTTCACCGAGTGAACACACCCATACCCAAATCAAGAAACAGAACCTTACCAGCTCTTCAGAAGCTTGCCATGTGCTCACATCCAAACACCACCTCCTTTTTCCTTCCCCCAAAGTAAACACTGTTCTGATTTCTAACACCGAGGACCACTCTGATTGCGAACATAGCAGGAATGGAATTGGTATAGTATGTACTCTTTTGTGTCTGACTTCCTTGGCTCATCTTTTACTTGTGAGATTCATACATGTTTTATAATGATTTGTCTCTGAGGATGAGTGATAGAGTATATATGGGTGTTCCATGTAAAATTCTTTATATCTCTTTGTATATTTGAAATATTTCCTAATTTTCCAAAAGCAGTGTGGCTAGGACACAGCAAGTGTTGTCTGCATGAATGCACAATGAAGTCAGCTGGGGCTAACTTACTTTAGATCTTATACGTTTTGCGAAGTTTTAGCGATTTTCCTTTCCCCAGAGGAATGCCACTGAGGAGTTTTGAGCCGGAAAGTGACATATCTTATTTAATCTTAGGTGGAACAATGTAAGTACCTTGCAGAAAAGGGATTGGAGGACTGAAAAAGTAGAAATAGAAAAATTAGATTTTTGCAGTGAGTTCGGTAAAAGATACAGAAATACACCCTTTCTGAACCTGTCTCTAGTCCTCACAGCTAAGTCCACCAAACCTTCCAACCTGTAGCCCCTGTTTTACCCGTTTCTGCCCAAGTTCCAGAACTGACCATATCAGAGAAAAAAATTATTTAAGTGCTGGGCAGGCATGCTTCATATGCTCATCTTCTGACACTTTCAACCCAGATTAGGTGAACAAGTATCAAATCTCAGGCTCTGAACACTGACAACAGTATCCTGCAGTAAACACTTGTTGCAGACCTGAGCAGGGGTTTGATGCTTGCTTATAAGCCCTTATCTGTGAGCTAGTTTGTAGCCTCTGATAAGTTGATGGTCCCTTTTGAGTTGCTGATTAGCATCTAGTTGATTCCCTTTTGTATCCCAGTAGTGCTTGCGGTTTTACAATGCCTAGTTCTTTTAAGGCCCCATTCCTGAAGACTGGGTCTTTCCCAGGAACTAGGGCCCTATTGACTCCTGGCAGATCTTGATAGACTGCAAAACTGTTGAGCTCTTAACAGATTTCTAATTTCTGTACTCGGGACACCTGTTGGAAAGTTAAGCTTCTCCAATGTGGACACCTAAGTGCTAATCATCTATCTGCCTAAATCCCAGTCAGGGACTGTAGAGTTTGTATGATTAGAAGGCTGGCAACCTTGACTGAATTTGCTAAGCCCTTTCTATTTTTTAGAGGTAGATTCTTGCATTTCCTATCCCCGTGGATAGTCTATTTCCAGCCCTCAACACCATCCCTGTCTTGTTAACATCCAGGCCTCCCTGATGCATCTTGAGGTAAGTTACCAGCATGTTTATTATTCTTTTCAATAGTTTGCTTGATCTCTTTGACTGATTCACTTCTAAATATTTTTTACTCCACTCCCTCTACCTCCCTGCTATTAATCTTTTCTTCTAATAGCTTTATTGAGATATAATTCAGATTATAAGATTTACCCATTTAAATGTATAATTTCTCTCTCCCCATTATTCTTAACGAAAATGTACAATAATTATAGAATGACCTTAATTAAATGATTGTTGGATGAGTGGGGAAACCTCAGGTTCACACACTAAACTTAGCTTGGGACTCAATAAGTGTTTCTTTAAGATTTGATGGCTCATCAAGGACGTGGGGATAATAACACTTAATTCTTGAGAGGTTATGAAGATTAAGTTATGGTCAGAGGAGTGCACCCACTTATAAAGCCACATCTCTCCATAGTATATGTCAGTAACTGTCCTGGAAAGGACTTAACATCCGGGTGTTAAGGCCCGTGTAGGGGGCTGCAGTGACATTTTGCAACAACAGATGGTGCTGTGGTGCTATTTTCTTCCTCCCTCCCTCCCCCTCCTTCCCTCCTTCCCTCCCCCCTCCCTCCTTCCTTCCTTGCCTCCCCCCTCCCTCCTTCCTTCCTTCCTTCCTTTTCTTCTCTCTCTCTCTCTTCCTCCATCCCTCCCTTGCTCCCCTCCCTCCTTCCCTCCCTCCCTTCCTTCCTTCCTTCCACCCATTAAAAATACTAATAGAACTTAGGTAAAACTCAAGTGAGTCACTTTTGTCTTTTAAGGAGCAGATTTTTAAAAAAAATCTTGAATAATGAGGGACACAGTTGTAGTGCCAAAATAATTGACCTACTATTTAAGAGAAGAATTTTATTTATTTTGTATATCTTTCTAGAAAACAGAACCTGGGTAAACAGGTTGAAGTTGAATGATCTAGCAGGAGAGTCAACCCAGAAAGGAACACTGAACCCTAGAAAACAGACAAGCTCCTGGTCACGGCACGTAACACAGAGAGGCTGGCTTAAGGGTTCACTTCATTCACTGGTGTTTGACCTGAATGTTTAGAATCCTTTTAACTCAAACATAATTACATCCATTTATAAAAGCAGAGTATTTCCCGCAATAAAACACAACTACTATTTAAACAAAGTTTAAAGTTTATAATCAAAGGTAAAATGTTACATGCATTGTGAACTGTAATAAGGCTGGAATATAAACTCCAACAGGACAAGTTCCTGCCTATTTTATTTATTGCTGTATAAATCCCCATTGCCCAGAAAAATACCTGATATGTTATGTTTTCATCAATTCACTTGACGACTGAATAAAAAAGCCTCAATATTCTGTCAATAAAAACACATTTGACATTTTAAAGTAGACTTAGAATGAAATCTAGTGTAATGTGAAATTAGAAAAAAATCACTGATACGGATCAAACAGTTGCTTGCTCCCAATTTGAGTAGTACTAATTATTGTTGATCCAAGATGTTACCTAAATAATACTTCATTATTTTAAATTTGCTGAAATAACATTTTGTCATAGAATTCTGTCCTAGATTTTGGGAATTGAATTCATAAAAAAAAACATTCTTTTATGATAATCACACAAGAAAATGTATGAAATTTTCCTTTTTTTAACTTCTATATTTACAGATTTTGTGCAAAGCACTAATTGAATACATACCAGTTCTGAAAGGGCTTTTGAAAATTTCTTTTCACATTTGTGTATGTTTTAATGATTTTTTCATGCATTTAAATTAGTTGAATAATACTAATTAACACTAACCACTATATTTTTAAACCTCTTGTTTGGCTTGTTAGTTACTATGTCAAACAATAAAAATGATGAACTAAAATAATCGCTTTGGCTAAAAATTACTCCAAATCAGGGAACAGGAGCTGTCCTACTGGTCTCAGCCAATTAGTGGACCAAACTTGATTTAACTGTCATCAGACTATGGTGTAATTTAAACCCAGGAGTTTCTTTGTGTGTGGATAAAAATATAAAACAATTTGACAGAGCATTAATAGGTGAATTTGAAAGAGACCACCAAATTCTTTTGGCTAAAGAATGGCCAAATACAAAGCACCTTTACTATTTCACTAACTAACAAAGTTTTCCAATTCTTTTGGCTAAAAATTCACCAGAGATCAAAGAGTCCTTATAGGGAATCCTGACTTAACTATGAAATATACCCAGGTATAGAATGTCTGACTATGAAGATAGTTGGAAGCACTATAAGGATCACCAATTTCATAACCTAGGATGCAAAAATCACCCCCAGGGTTGGGCAAAGTGGCAGTCCCGGATTTACCCATATCCATATTAATCCAGGTGTGTTCTGCTCTGTCCTGTTGAGTAATGCAGTAATACCTGTATTAAACTGTTCTTTGACAAAGTAGAGATCATATGAATTTCACAGTAACATACTTTCTTCAGTACTTTGCAATTTGGTTTTACAACTCTTTAATTAATCAGGCATTTTGAAAGTGGAGCCTTCCAGTTACTGCACAAGTATCAAATTATTTATTCCTCTGTAGGCTACCAAAAAAAGGTATAGATGCAAATGAATGCCTGTGAAATTTTATCTACTCTGTGGTTATGGTGCTCCAGGGTCAAATTAAGATAGTGTCTTCCTACCATCATAAGATAGTATATTACTAAAAATGCAATCCAGCTGTTATAGAATTTTAGGGGCTGCAGTAACTCTTCATTATTAAAAATTTAGAGGTTAGGCTTCTTCCAGTTGTCTGTTCCACTGTTCATAGGATATTGCTCTAATCTCTGTGTTACAGGATGGATCACCCACTGATCTGCTTTTGAATGAAAAGGAAGGGAAAGGGGAAAGGAAGGGCATATTCCTTGCTCTTAAGGATACAACCAAAAGTTGCATGCATACCTTCTTTTCTCATGCCATGGGCCAGGATCTAGTCATATGGCCACGCTTTGCTACATGGGCAGTTGGGCAGGATAGCCTTTATTGTTGGCAGGCATGTACCCAGCTAAATATTCTGGGGTTTGCTTACTATGAAAGTGAAAGGATAATTAGTAGGGAAAGCTAGCAGTGTATCAAACATGTAGCCAGCCTGGAAAAAAAGCCCAGTTTGTAGTCATTTCAAGTGCGATTGACGCTGATGTTATTATCAGTGTTCAATACTATTGAAACATTTCATTCACATGGATTCTTATAGCCTACAGGCCCAAGTCATTTCTTGGCGGGCATTGTGTTATACTGCTTTTCGAAACAAATGACTCTCTCACTCTCTCCCCTCTTCCATAAATTTTTCATTGCCTATTTATTTTAGAAGCCGAGGCAATGACATTCTGTTTTAGTTGATTCCAATTAGAACTCTTAAGCTAACAATGGTGAATACATTTATAAGAAGACTTTTGAAAGGGTTAAACTGCACACACACACAAAATATTTCTTCCTAAATATTTCAGGGAATTCCATCACTTTTCTTTACAACATTTTCTAAGTTAGTGCTTCTCAGACTTTGGTGTGCATTAGAGTCATCTAAGCAGAGTACAAAACCCCCTTTAGATTTAGTCAGTCTGGTGAGGCCCAGGAGTAAGCATTCCCAAGAAGTCTCCCCAATCCTTTCCAACTCTGGAACTTGAATATTTGCTTTTTTTTTTTTTTTTTTTAAAGGAAAGCTAATGGACTCTCTAATGGATTGTCTGCCTTTCTTCATCCTGAGCTGGGATATACGGGTGGCTACTAGTCTGAAAGACAGCAGGAGGTTCTGACCAGGATGATTAAACTGGTTTTGTCACTTCTCTTGGGGGCCTCAATGCTTTCAATTGCAAATTGGCAGGGTTGGAATAGATGGTTTACATGTTATTGGTAGATTGAGATGTATTAAATTAGATGAATCTCTAGCTAGTCAATTAGTGCTAATGATATATTTATCATAAAAGAACATTATTTTTGAATTAGTTTTTGATTGCTTACTGTATGAGTCATTTTTTAAAAACTTAAGTTATTCAAGTACCATTCTTCACCAAGAACTTTCTGTGCCACTTTTGTGAAGATCTCTCAGGATATATGTGTTGGATACTAATTGTTAACTTCTAAATTGATAGTTATGTCTAAACTCCAGCCTATTGCAATTTAGATTTTTCTGAGTCACAGTGACATTTCTACCTGTGTAAAGCAGAGGCTGCCTCAGCAGTTAAATATGAAGACGTTGGAAGAAACTTGTTGAATCAATTCCCTTTAACTAAATTAACTAGTGCCCTTCTGAAAGATGGAAGACCTTGGTGAATACATTTTTATATCAGATTTACCAGCTCTCTGAGTTGGAGCTCTGAGGAAGTGAGCTCAGGATAGACACATTTTTCTGGAAGCTGAGGGAGGAGGACTGGAAAGTTTTAGAGCATGGGAGGAGAGCCTGAAAGTGTTAAAGCCTAGTGAGGAGAGAGCTATGCACCTAAAAGAGGAGGTGCCAACAAGGGGAGAGAAGATGGCCATGCTTAGTTGGAAAGAAAGCAATGGCAAATATCACCTGCTCCAGAATTTTATCATGGAGACGGCCGCAAAGTCAGAAGGGTAAATGAGAGAGACGTTGCTAAAAGTTAAGACAATGTAACATGACTTATAATTAGAGAATTTTTTTTTTCTCTTTGGAGAGCCAGGAGGGAATATCTCCCATAGGCAAGATTGGTTTTCTTGTTTGTTGTATTAATTACTACCTTACTTTTCCCTCTAAGGTGGATCCTATATTGGAGAATGATAGCTTATTACTTAATTTAGTTCATACCTGCACTGATGCATCATAGTTCATAACATGGTAGCATCAATCAACTCAATTATTCTCAAAATTCCAGGTATAAAGGCCACTGATCAAAATGAAAATTGTTCCTGGAGTTAAGCGTGTGATAGAAAATGGAGAAAAAGCATGGAAAATGTATTGTGAATGTTGAACCCCCTGGAAAACAGCCAGTGAGTATTTATTTTTCCATTTTGACAGCTTGCTTATGTGAGTCTTATACTCAGTCTTTACAGAAAATTCTAGTAGTTTTTGTAATCTTCAAGAAAAGGAATGAATACTTCTAGTTATTGAGGAAAAGTCAATTTATTAACTTTTCAACCACTCATTGTCAATCACAAATCTTATATTTTTATTAATACATTATGTCACTCCATGCATAGTTTAAAAACTATTTCAAATACTTATTAATCTCCAAGAGGTGCAATTTTCTGTCAATACGAATTAATCAAATTTTGAAATGTTCTACAGTCATAATTCAAAATAATTATGTAATTTTGGCTTTAACTTCTTCAATTTGTTTTGTTTTTAAGTTTGATGTCCAGATTTTATTATATAATGCATAGATTTTTCTTTTGGCACAAATTTTAGACCTGTCAGAACTCGAATATTTCCAAATCCTTGAAAATCAGGAGCTAATCCTGGATATGGTCCCTAGATCTAAGAGGGATCCTCTCTAAAAATTGTTTTATTTATGTGCAATTTGTTAAGATGATTGTTTATGTTTTAATACCAATGTTAACCATGTGCTAGATGATACTTACAATAGCTTTTTTTTTTTTTTTGGTAAATAGGCAAATCTAATCAAATTGCCCTTGGCATTTAAAAAAATGTAAAACTGGATGGAATAATAAAAGTCGTTTGAAATAAACAGTCCAAAGGAAAAAAAAGAAAGGCATGGAGTAACATATTTCTTCACTGAAGAGACAGGTCAAAGAAGATAGTCATGTTGCTCAATAAATATCTGCTGAATGAACGATTTTTAAAAATTTTTTTCATTGGAGTATAGTTGATTTACAATGTTGTGTTACTTTCTGCTGTACAGCAAAGTGAATCAGTTATACATACACATATATCCACTTTTTTTTAGATTCTTTTCCCATATAAGTCATTACAGAGTATTTAGTAGAGTTCCCTGTGCTATACAGTAGGTCCTTATTAGTTATCTGTTTTATATATAGTAGTGTGTATATGTCAATCCCTATCTCCCAATTTATCCCTCTCCCTTTTTCCCCCCTGGTAACCATAAGATTGTTTTCTACATCTGTGACTCTATTTCTGTTTTGTGAATAAGTTCATTTGTCCCATTTTTTTAGATGCCACAAATAAGTGGTTTTGTTCAGTATTTGTCCTTCTCTTTCTGAATTACTTCACTCAGTGTAACAATCTCTGGTTCCATCCATGTTGCTGCAAATGGCATTATTTTGTTCATTTTATAGCTGAATAATATTCCATTTTATATATGTACTACATCTTTATCCATTCCTCTGTCAATGGACATTTAGGTTGCTTCCATGTCCTGGTTTTTGTAAATAGTGCTGCAATGAACATTGGGGTGCATGTATCTTTTTTGCTGAATGAGAGATTTTTAAGGAAGACAATTCTGCCTCAAAAGCAAGAGATTTTTTCTCTTGATCCAGGGTAATGAGACCCCTTACCGCACATGCACACAAATCATTTCCAGATTCGTTGTGATTTTTTTACTTCACTATGATGCCAAAACTCCAATTAAAATTAAAATTAAATTCTCTTTATGAAGCTAATCATTAGCTAATATTATGGTTTCTCCAAATAATGTCAAACTTACAAATGTTTTCAAAAGCTATTTAAAATAAGATTTAGAATATATATTTCTCTTTTCAACTAGATATTTGAACAGTTATGGAGAGAGAATTTTTCTATTGAGGGAGAGTTTGACAAATGGAATAAAATATCAACTGAAGATTATAGGCCAAAAAAAAGTATATATGTGTGTGTGTGTATATATATATATATATATATATATATATATATATATATATATATAAAGACAGGTTCAGTGGTTTTATTTTTCCTCTCAGGGAATATATAATATGCTAATCTTTTTCAATGTATAAACAGAGAAGATAAAACTTTATTTAATAGACATAGCTAATGCATTTGAGTTTTATTTTGTGGCCATTATTGGTGAACACTGTTGAGCTAGTTAATGTTCTATCCAATGCTGCAAGAGCTTAAATTAAAACATTCAGATCCAAAGCAACCTAACACACACAAATTACTTCTTGGGCTTCTGTGTTTGTGATCAAAGCCACAACCAATAGCTAGGTCTGACCCCACTGTCACAGATACTCTATCTTGGAGTGGAAACTATCCATCATTTTCTGGTGAGAGGACTGGGTTTCCAACAAGGCAAGAAGACTGGATAATTGCCCTGGTGGGTCAGTTTTATTTTGCTTATAAACTGTATTCAAATTGTCTAGTTAATCAGCCCTGGCAAATTGAGTAATAACTGAAGACTAAGCAATTAGGTCAACATAAGAGAAACCATATGAATCCTGATTTCGTCAATTTTCTAGTGAATAGAAATGGAATTTTGTTGAAAATGTTAGGATATATCAGGCCTTCCCTTATTCAGTGACAATGTATAACTGTTATCTTCATTTCTTTCAAGTAGTAGTATACTATATGAACATTTGCATTGTCTAGCTGTCCATAATTTTTATATCATGTTTTCTTTATTTAATTACAGTCATATTTGCTTTTAATCTTAGTGATGATCACCCAATGGGCCAGGGTTTACACATATAACTAGTTTTGATATAACTGATTGTTATCTGATCAGCAAAGCAGTAGATGTAAGGAAACTTTTTCTTTGAATTTCTAATGAACTTCCTGACTTTAACACTGGTTTCTCCTTTCTATTTCTTTGTTTGTTTTTTCGGTGTTTTTTGTTTGTTTGTTTTTGTTTGTTTTTTGTTTTTAACGTGTTTATTTCTTTAATGTTTTTTAAATTATGGTAAAAGTCACATAATATAAAACAAACTATTTTAACCATATTTAGCTGTACAGTTCAGTGACACTAAGTACGTTCCCGTTGTTGTGCAATTCTCACCATCCTCCATCTTCCAAATTTTTCACCTTCCTAAACTGAAACTCTGTCCCCATTAAACACTAACTCCCCATTCCCCCTCTCCACCCCCAGACCACCCTGACCCCTGGCATCTACCAATGTACTTTCTGACTCTGTGAATTTGGCTATTCTAGGTACCTCGTATAAGTGGAGTCAAACAGTATTTGTCTGCATCTAATGTATATTGGAATGCATTTTTAAGGGTCACTTAATGTATGTCCTGCAAACATGCAAACAGGATCTTTAACCTGTTTTGAAGAAGCCTATCCCCCAAGACTTTCTTCATTGATCCCTCCCTTTTATTATTTTAACAAATATTTATGAAATAGTTCAGACATTCAAGTATAAAGAATAAGAACATTATCATACCATGCATTAAACACCCAACTTAAGAAATAAAACATCATGAAAAATGTCATTTCCATCCTCTTCAGCACTTTCCTGTTCAAATTTTAGCCACTATCCTCAATTTGTCTAAACTCAGATTTCTTCTCCCTTACTCTCACTTCACTCATAACAATGCTTTATTATTTCTGTATTTACATAATCTTATTTATTGTATGCAGAGCTCCTTGAGGTGAGATAGAGACTGAGAAATGCATGTTGACCGAATACAAAATGCTTGGTCTTTCTTAGCTCTGCCTTGGACTCAGACTCGTATTCTGTTCGATAGAGCACTGAGTTACTGTTAACACAGGGTATGTCTTTGTCTAAGGGGTTTTTAAAGTGGTGGTTTTAATTGCAGGGACCCCCAGGCTGAGAAGGAGAAAATTGGATTGTTAACACTTCTTAAATTGTGTTATTAAGGGCAAGTCTATGCACCACTATTATTCTCAGTATTCTTATTTCTAAAGTAACTGTTAGAGGGTGATTTTGGTAAGCAGTCAGTTCCCTTTTAGTTCTGATAATGTATAAACATTTATTTTTATATCTCATAAAAGCTCTGTGGTGGTGTATCTTCATAGGATGCACCTATATATAGGCTTGAAACGTGGGGATATTTAATAAAGGAATAGCATATTATGATGATAATTGATGGTATATAATCTTGACCCCAAACATTAATAAAGTATTTACAATAATAAAAGATAATGACTCGACCACAGTTAATTGTTTTGAGAGAAAATATTATTTGAAAATTTTATTCATTAAATAAAATAAAACATTTGATGTATTCAGTAGTAAAGTCTTATTTTAAATACTCATCTCCTACTAACAATTTCATGACATGTCACAAGCTGGTTTAGAATTTTCAGAATAATTTCACTTCAAAATTCAACATGGTGGCTTCCTTTTTTTTAAATTAGTCCTGTTGTTTTGTTCCTGTAGACATTCCAGAGTCCAGATGACCAGGAAGTTCAGAGTTCAGCATGCCAATTTCCACCGTCAGTGGATGTCAATGGTGAGGTTTGTACCAATGTCACTGCTGCCTGCATCAGTCCAGAGAGACAATTCCAATATGGAGAGGTAACGTTTGTGAAAACACTGCTTGGTTCTCCAGTGTTACCCCCACGGCAGTGCTCTTGGCTCAGTATGTACTGATATATATGTGTGTGTATATACATATATATATATATATATAGAGAGAGAGAGAGAGAGAAAGGGAGAGAGAGATGGGGGTGGAATGAGATATATGTTTCATATATAATACACAGTTATATATAGTGAGATATATCTATATCTATATATCTCTCATAGATAGATAGGGAATGGGCAAGTAAACTGCTCAAGTGGTACAGTGGAGGTGTGTGTTCAGCGCTCCAGGTCTCAAGGGCTCTGCTCTGTGGGGACGTGCCTCACGTCTGACCCTGATCCATCCTGAGTCTGAGTCTGCCTGGATGCCATTTCTTTAGCCTTCTGAGCTCTGACATTCTTAGGGAAAATTTAAGCCAAAACAAAAATAGAAGAGTATAAAAATAACCAATATTTGAATCACCCAGCTTCAACACTTATCAACATTTTCCCAAACACATTTTGTCAACATGCATTGTCATTTTACCTGAAAATAGCTCATCATACTTCTCTTTCAAATAAGGACATTTTTAGTAACATAGCTACCTTCCTGTTATCAAAACAAAATTAAAAGTAATTCCTTAGTATCATTTAATATCAAGGCCATGTTCAGATTGCCCCTACTATCTCAAAAATTGTAATTGGTTTTAATTAGGATCCAAGTAAAGTGTACAGGTTTCTTGGATTGTTATGTGTCTATATCTCTTTTAGCCCAAAACAGTTCCCCACACCCCCGCTCCTTTTTTTAGATGTCACTGATTTGTTGAAGAAACTAGGTCATTTGCCGTATAGAATGCCCCACATTCAGGATTGGATTGGTTGCTTCTCGATGATAGTTTTTGATTTGTTCCTTTATCCTCTGTATTTCCTGCAAACCAGAGGCAAGAACAATTTAGAGGTGATGCTGTGTGCATTTTACTGCATAATATCATGTATCATATAAAGTCTGGTTTTCCTACTTTTTGTGATGCTGAGACTGCTTACAGATTCAGATCGTATCAAGCTGATATCTCTATCATATTTCTCCTCAACTCTTCACCTCATGGCTTTAATATCTATTGATAATCTTTGCCTAATCCACTTTTCTTCATTATGGGTTGGTAAATGGTGATTTTTTATTTTTTTATTTCCCTCTACACTATAGCTGAAGCTCTTTGGCAAAGATAAGCCAATTGAATTGAATTGAATACAGATTGGATTGAATTGAATGAAATACAATTCTCAGAGAAATGACAGCATAAATATTTTATTTTTCACTTATTTATTAATTTTTAAAGAAATGAATTGGTTGGTGACCAATGAATATTTTTCCTGAATCAATTTTTGATGCTTGAATTTTTCTTTTAGGCCAATTGGGAATGCTTTCAAGTTGGCTCTTGTGTCTTCTTGAGAAAGCCTGATTAGTCTCTGGCAGATTCATTGTATTTTGGCATAATAAGACGTCCTAGGAATATCATTTTGCTTTCCTGACCCAGACTTAGAATTAACTATTCCTCCAAGGATCCCTGGTTTCTTTCAGTCAAGAGTATTAGAGACCACAGTCTGTTTTTAGCTCTCCTGATTCTGATCTTAGTGTTTTGTTGTTGTTGTTGTTTTTGCGGTACGCGGGCCTCTCACTGCTGTGGCCTCTCCGGTTGCGGAGCACAGGCTCCGGACGCGCAGGCTCAGCGGCCATGGCTCACGGGCCCAGCCACTCCGCGGCATGTGGGATCTTCCCGGACCGGGGCACGAACCCGTGTCCCCTGCATCGGCAGGAGGACTCTCAACCACTGCGTCACCAGGGAAGCCCTGATCTTAGTGTTTTTAACCTTTACTTAGAAACCTCTCTTGATGTCCCAGTGTTTTCCCCCTTAATTTGTTGCCCGGGCTCTGATCTTCCATATTTCTGAGCTCTTGTCACGCTTACTATATTCACTTCCTCTCTTAGTATGATTTCTAAGCCCTCAATCCTGGCAGAAAGTTGACAGTGACACACTTAATATTTGACCTGGGTTATTCTGGCTCTGAATCTGGCTCTGCTCTGTTTGTTGCTACTGTGGAGCATCTTGTGGAGGATCTGAGCCCTGGTCCTTGAAACAAAACTGTCAAGTGTCAACTCTGGCAGAGCTGAAGCCACGTATTAGTAGGGGTGATCTTAAAAGGGAAGAAGCAAGAGGATTGCAAAGGTAAAATAAAGCAGTTAAATTTCAGAGATGAGAGTGGTTTTAGATACCATTTAATCCCATCCAGTCTCTTCACTTATTGACTGAAAAAAATTATTCAAGAAAGTTGAAACTTTTGCCAGAATTTATACAGCTATTAATTGGCTGAGATGGGATGAGATCAGGCAAATGAAGAAACTTCTACTAGATCTCATAATTTTGAGACTTACACCCAAGAATGCTTGATACAAAAGCCTATTCTTTTCCCACTGTCATGTTGCCTGTCTACTAAATAATAACAAAACAGATTTGTTGCAGCATCATGATAATCATCAGTGTCAACATGATCACAAGCATTCTGTAGCATTTGCTAAGTGCCAGAAGTGATATAAGTACTTTACCCATGCTATCTCATTTAAGCTCCACAACAACCCCGTGAGACAAGTGCTATCATTATTCCTATTTTACAGATGAAGACGTTGAGGAACAGAGTTGAAGTAACTTCTCCAAAACCACACACTAAGTGGCAAAACCAGGTTGGAACCCAGGTTTTTTCTGGCTTCAGACTATGTGCCATCCAACCACCATGTATTCAGCCTCTCACTTGCAGAGCACTTTATAATTTACAAAGCAGTTTAACCTCCATTAATCTTTATGCCAGTACTCTAAGTCATGTGCTCCTATTAGTAGCATTTTACAGATGAGAACCTGAGCTCAGAGAGGATAAGCAATTTTCCAAGTGAAAATAGCTGGTAGCTTGCAGAAGCTGGTCTGTCTGAAAAATATCATGCTGATAAATACTAACTGAGCTGAAGATTAGCAGAAGGGTATGAAATAATTAAAATGCACATCATGGGGGAATTGGGTATTAGGTTCAGAAAGGAGGAAATCCTAGCCAGGAAAATTTGAGGGGTCCTTACTTGTACTATACAGTCAGCAACCTACCTGTATACTCATCTTTATCTGGGTATTTGGGGTAGGTGTTGAGTTTTTAGCATTTTTTTTTACCTTTAAAAGATTCAGACATAAGAATGAAAAAGAGTGATAATTGTGTACATATTTCTTTCCTCCAATTACTATCCATATACCTCTGAATGATAGGGGAACCTATAATAATCGTCCCTGGAACAACCTCATTGCCTATTTTTCAACCTATAGTCACCAGTACAACTACTGTGATCACAGCAAAGGAACCTACAACCACCATAGCAGACAACTCCACCACTTATGGCAACTGAACCTGTTGCCATAAAGCCCACTACCACCACGTCCCCTGAACCTGCAACCAGCACAGTTTCAGCTGAACCTACAGACACCAACAGCCACAACCTCCACTTCAGCTGAAGCTGCTACCATAATGGAAACAACCACCAGCATTTCAACTGAACCGCCTACCATGAGGGACACTACCACCCCTCTGACTGAACCTACCACTTTGATTGAGCATAATACCACAACAGCTATGACCACGTCAACAGAAGTCATACCCAGCGTTACTCCCAGAGACCTTACAACCATAACCACTCCAACAGAACATATAACTCCTGTACCTGCGACCATCACAACCTCTTCTGAACGTGCCTCAGCAGCCATCCTGACTTCTAGTAAATCTATAAGTATCACCTCCTCAATCGATCCCAAAACCCATTCGACTACAGGTACTTCAACTGAACTTATGACCACAACAGAAATGATCACTTCCACTGAATCTGAAAATACAACAATTGCTACTGAACCTACTACTTTTACAAAAATAACAACCTCTTCATTTGAAATTACAACAAATGCAGTCGATACCACCTCATTCATTGAACCTGAAAGCACTACAATTTCTACTGAACCTACTACACTTAGAGATATAATAACCACTTCAGCTGAAACTACCAATATAGTAACTCAAACTTCTCTCTGGGGGAGAGTCGGTTTTTTTGTCTTTCCTAGCTTCTAGAGGATGCCTGCATTCCTTGGCCCATGGCCCCTTCTTTACATCACTTCAACCTCTGCTTTTGTACAGGTACAAAAGCAAGAACCAAAACTTCATTCATAAACACTCATGATTTTTTTCAGAAGCTACTATTAAAATAACAAAACACTTCAACAGAATTTATAACACTTCAAATGAGTCTATAACCTCACAGCTTTAACCACTTCAACCACAATGGGAACCAATACTTCAGCTGAATTTATAACCACCACTATCCTACTACTAGGACAGCCGCCACCACTCCCACTTTATCTCAACTCTCTATAGCCTGTACTTGAAGTAAACCTATAATTTGTACAACTTTGAATTTGCAGCCATATCAACCATTGCTACTTATTCAGTGAAACTCATCTCTCTCACAATACAGCCACCTCAATATTATGCATTCACTCTGCCCCACATTTACCACCAATGCTAGTTAATTGAGATGACAACAACTAACATCCAGGTAGCAAAGGCCACAACTACCAAAGCTACCATTGCTTCTAATGAACCAACAAGCACAGTAGGCCATCTTCACTATTTTAGCGTAATCAAAAAGCACCATATGTTCTGTATAATTTTACTACCACAAAGACACTAATAATTTCAGTTGAAGCTATGACCACCATTACTTTCACTAAATTTATAACCATCAAGAAACCAATACAACAATGGAAGTAACAGCTACCACAAGAAATGATGCTGTAGATTTGTCTGAAATTGTGGGACTAGTTTTGGTTGTGGGATCAAATGATGTGATATTTTTCAGTTGAGGCTGAAACCACCACAACTACAACCACCATGTTAGGTTAATTGACTACCATAACTGTTCCCAGCACTACTTAAAAAATAAAACAAAACAGAAAAACATTGCAACAACACAATGATTTCCCCATAGCAAAAGAATTCTTAGTTATTATCTCTAATTATCCCATCATCTATTTCCCCCTACCATCTCTCATGTTAAATTTATATCTCTAACTATTGTAGGTGATTCTCTAACCAACAGCAATACTTCATTGGAAGTTTATCACCCTCTCAAGGACAAAAGACAACCATGTAGCCCATCACTAATCCATCACTGTATTACATAAAACGCGCACTGTCTTCCACACTTATTAGATCACCATTTTACAAGAACTGAAATTTTAACTTAAAAAGTTTATCAGTTTTCCTAAAAGTTATAGATCATATAATTTGCATAAAAGTGAACCTAATTTGTTATTGAAAAAGCCTTATCTAAGAAGTGTATGATAAAATCTCATAGTAAAATTACTATTAATATCTTTTGTTAACTACCAATGTGTTTAAAGGATGAACATTAAATATAGAAGTACGTTAAATAAACTTACATAGAACAATTTTAATTATTATATTTTGTTTCCTATGTATGCCGTACAAAAATCTGGTTATTTTTCTCCTCAAATTGTTTTGTCTTTAGCATCTTGGCTGCCATTAACATTGCTATAAATTTGTTTTTGCTATTTCAAATGGAAGCACTAACTAAATACTGAAGAAGATTCCAAGGAAGAAAATAACTGTGCAAGATTATTAATAAATTTTTAATTTGGACTTTGTTTATAATTTCTGCTAATTGATGAAATTTAAATTGATGCTTACAATGACCAGGCTCCACTGGAAATTACTGAAGCAGAATCAGTGAGGGAGCCAAGAATATATATTTCACAAATCACTAGACATTGAAAAATTATTTTAAAAAGTTAGTTCTTGAGACTGTCTTAGTCCAGTCAGGCTGCAATAACATAATACCACAGACTGAGTGGCTTATAAACAGTAGAAATTTATTTCTCATAGTGGGAAGGCTGGGAAGTTCAAGAATAAGATGCTAGCAGATTTAGTATCTAGTGAGAGTTTCCTGGTTCATCAACAGCTGCCTTTCCTCTGTGGCTTCACATGCTGAAAGGGGAAAGCAGCTCTCTGGGGTCTTTTTATAAGGGCACTAACCCTGTGCATGAGAGCTTCACCTTTATAACCTAATTACCTTCCAAAGGCCCTGCCTCCAAATTCCATCACATTGGGGGTAGGATTTAACATATAAATTTGGGGGACACAAATATTCAGTCTATTTCACACACTATAAAAAATGTTAGCTTCATTCAAACCTATAAAGAATGGACTGCTATTTATTATATGATTACATTCTGGCAAGGGTGAGGAGGGAATATTTTGCTTACCAAATGGGAAAAAAAGGATGTATGTTTAAGCAAAAAATTTTAAATAAACATTTCAATATGGACCATGCTAATTAGAAATAATTTTTAAATTACTGCAATAGTAATATTATTTTTAGTATGTTAACCTATTTACCATAAATTCTACATACTTAAAAATGAAATAATTGTATTTGAATACTTTAATTTGGATTATACTTATACAAGTTGAAATTCCTTTCTCTTCAAGTCATTTGAAGTTAAACACACACACGCACTTACTTTTTAAAATGATAGTTAAACACACACATTCAGTTAAACACACACACACACAACACACACACACACGCTTACTTTTTAAAATGATAGTAAGATTTTTTTTTCCAGCTCAAGGTATAGTAGATGCTCAATAAATATCTGTTGCATAAATATATAAATAGATAAATGTTAATTGACTTGCATGTTAGTTTCCTATTGCTGCCAAATTACCAAAAATTTACGGACTTAAAAATGCAATTTTACTATTTTTAAAATAAAATAGAGATAATAACAATTATTATCTCTGGGGGAGAGTCGGTTTTTTTGTCTTTCCTAGCTTCTAGAGGATGCCTGCATTCCTTGGCCCATGGCCCCTTCTTTACATCACTTCAACCTCTGCTTTTGTCATCACACCTCTCTCTCTCTTTTACTGATCCTCTTGCTTTTCTTGTATAACTAACCTTGTGGTTACATTTGGTTCATCTTGATAATTCAAGATGATTTCCCATCTTAAGGTTTTTAATTTAATGACATCTGCAAAGTCTCTTTTGCCATGTAAGATAAGATGGGGATTAAGATGTGTACATTTTGGGGGGCATTTATTCAGGCTAACATTGTTCATTTGCTGGCCCCCCAAAGGTTCTTATCCATCCAAATATAAAATACATTCACTCTATCTCAAACTCCTAGTCTCAGCCCATTACAGCATCAACTCAAGTCCAAAATATCTAAGCTCCATGAACCTAAAAGTCCCCAATTTCATCATCTAAATCATCTTAAAATTAGGCATGAATGGAGTTCTGGATATAATCCATTCTGGGACAAAATAGCTTTTCATCTGTGGACCTGCGGAACTAGAAAACAAGTTATCTGCTTCCGAAGTATAATGGTGAGACAGGCGTAACATAACATTTATAGATAGTCCCATTCCAAAAAGGAGAAAGTGAAAGAAAGAATTAGCCACTGGTCCCAAGCAATTTAGAGATCCAGACAGAAAAACAACATTAGGTTTCAAGGCCTGGAAATAGCCCTCTAGCTTGAGGCTCCACCTTTTTGGGTCTTCTGTTTCATGCTTTTACTTGAAAAGCAGTCATTCTTCCTTTTCTTGAAAAGTAGCGTATGTTGCAGCTGAGTAGTGTTGTCAGCCTGTTTCCTGCCTGAAGAATTTTGAGAGTCCAAGTAACTTCTTTTATTTCATCCTGTCTCTCTCCCTTGCATTCCAAGCTGGCAGTGTTTCTGCTGGTATAAAATTCTCAAGGACCTTGTGGTCCCCTGTGTATGTCACTTCATTAAACAAGATATTCCTCCACAGATCTTTCCTGGAAAAATTCCATCTCTATTCCTGGCTTCTGCTGAGATGACTGAGGGAATCCATGAATCACAAGCTCTTCAAAGAGCTGTCTCTATTATTGAATACTCTGACTTTTTATCCTTCCAAGGCACTAGTAAAAGGTTGTCCAACCACACTCCTGGCTCTCTCCCTAGCATGCTTTCCTAACAGTGAATTTCCTATTTTTAGCATCTCCTGCAATCTGGATAGGCTGAGAATTTCCCAAATCATCAAGTCCTCATTTTTTTATGCTTAACAGTTCTTCCCTAAATTTATCTGTTTCCTCTTGCATTTTACTATAAATAACAAGAACAAACCAGTTCATACCTTCAACACTTTGCTTGGAAATCTCTTCAGCTAAATGTCCAAGTTCATTGCTTACAAGTCCACTTTCCACATAACTAAATCATGAAGGACACCATTCAGCTAAGTTTATGCCTTTATATAACAAGGATCTAATTTCCGCTACCTTCCAATAACATGTTTCTCATTTTCACCCGAGCCCTCACCAGCAGCACCTTTAACATCCATTTTTCTACCAACAGTCTGTTTATGATGATTTAGTTATTCTCTAAGACAATATAGGCCTCCTCTACCATGCTTCTCACTTTCTTCTGAAACTGCAATAGCAGAGTTTTTAACATCCATATAGATGGATATTAACCATATATCATCTGAGATCTGTTGAAGGCAATCTTGGTTTTTTGTATCACGCACCTCAGAAATTTTCCAACCTCTTTTCATTGCCCAGTTCCAAAGCCACTTCCACTTATTTAGATATTGGTTATCACAGAACCTTCCAGGACCCAATATCTGTATTAGTTTCCTATTGCTGCACCACAAACTTTGTGGCTTAAAGCAACACAAATTTATTGAATTACAGCTTTAGAGGTTAGAATTCCTGAGTGGGTGAATCAATTTATAGTTTTCTCACTCTACAATAAGTGAATACATATTTTTCTCAAGCTCACACAGAACATATGCAAAAATTGACCATATATATAAAATAATTCTCAATAAATTTCAGAATTGGTATTATTCCAATCGTTTTCTCTTATCATAAACAATTGAAATTAGAAGCAAAATTTAAAAGATAACTAGAAGAGCCCTAACACTGGAGAATATTTTAGAAACTTAAAAATAAATTATGAGTCAAAAAATGGAAATTAGAAAATTCTAAGAACTTTATAATGAAAATATTCTTTTCAGATGAATTTGGAAGAAAATTTATATTTTTGCTAAGTTTATATTGAAAAATGTAATGCTAAAAGTTAATGAGTTAAGCATTATCTTAAAATTATAAAGAAAAACAGAATAAAGTCCAAGTGTAATTTTTTATTTTTATGTTTCTCTCCTTTTTATTAATTTTTCAATAAATTTTTATACATATATGTATATATCTAGATTAAGATATAAAACATGTCCATCACCCTAGAAATTCCTTATTCCTAATACCAGTGCCCCATTTCCCCAGAGGTAACCATCATTCTGAATTCCGTCACCATAGATTAATTTTGACTGTCCTTTATTCACATAAATGTAATTGCATAGTATATATGCTTTTGAACATGGCTTCTTTCAATCAACAAAATGTCTATGTCATGTATTGGGGGGTAAGCATATGTTTAGCTTTAGTTATCCAAATATAATTTTCACATTATTTTCCTGTTTAAAATGTTGCTGTTTGGCTTGCCATTTCTACATAAAATATCAAAAGTCTCATACAGTCATTTAATTCTATTTTCCTGTAATTATTTGATATCATTTCTCTCTGCTGTTCACTCAGACCTCTCTCTATCAATCTCTGTCCTTCCCTTTGATGCCTTCCCTTTCTACTTTCCTACAAAGCCCTCCTTTTTCTCCTCTACTAGCCTCGCTTATCATGATCTTTAAGAGCTGGACCAGAACTTGACTCCTACATGCAATGGCCAGATTCAAACTATTTCTTCGCTTTCTTTATATTTTTAATGACATCAGTTCAATCCCACTTATTGTCAGCCCCATCTCACTATCCCTGACTGAGCCAACCTCAGGTCTTCCCCACTCAATCCCATAAACCTCCCCCAACACAACGTGTAGCCTTAGTTCCTGCCTCAGTTCCAGACCTAACTACAATTGAGAAAGGAGTTATATTTATCATTCCACAGTGAAAAATCTGAAAATATATCACCAGAGTCTTGTTTATATTCATTATTGTTGTTTGGCCTTTACAATAGATTTAATCTATTAAATGTCTTTCTCCCCATTCCCACCATAACTTTCCGTCTTAGCACTTAGTGATGTCTAGTTAATGGAGGTGGCATTCTAAATATACCTTGGAATGCAAAAAGTATCTCTTGAAACATTGATATCTCATAAGTAGAAGCAATAATACTTCATGCATGGAGGATTGTAATTAGAATAAGATTATGATCACATGGTATACTCATTGGTAAAGGCATACACACCTTTCCATACTAAATGTCACTAATATTAATGGCAAACTGCATCTGAGTCAAGCACTTAACCAGGGGTACTGTCCATTAAGTGTGATTCAGTGACATTTGATAATAAAGAGAGTGATTCTTTTCTCCACCATTTACATATTTTAAAAGAAGTTTGCATATCAGACTTAAGTAAAAGTCAAATGACCAATTATAGCCTTTAAGAAATAGTATTTTTATAGTGAAACTATAATATTTGTCCTTAAATGCTTAAAAGCTGTTATTTAGAGGAAAAGTTATTTTATTTCTAGAAAAAAGAAATAGGGAATATAAGTTAAAGTTACAAAGAAGAATATTTCAACATAGCATGAGAACATTTTTCTGACAATAAGTATCATTAGAAAATAAAATGCCAAAATTCTAGAAAATTCATGAACTCTAGTCACTGGCACTCATCGCAGGAGGTTGAATGATGCAGTTGGCCTTCAATGGAGGACTGAATTAGAAATCGAGGGTCTTAACAAATTTACACATATAAATTTACAGATAACAAAACAATGTTATCCTTGATATATCAAAATACTACAATTTAAAAAATCTTTGAAAGTTATAATCTAAATTCCAATATGTCATTTATTAATGAGATGAGCATACAGTCTCAGATGACATTGATTGTGCCAGAATAATACTAATAGTTCTTTCACTCTCAAAAGTGTCTTGGGTAAGATGGTAAAATATATGGTCACGCAATTTATAAACAAAGACTAGATTGTAAACTCTGTGATAGCAGGGATCTTATCTATGTTACTCACTGTGCCCAGAAGAGTGACTGGCACAAGTTAGCTGCTCAATAAACCTTTGTTAAGTAAAATGACTGTCTGTTGTGTAAATGGAAAGACACTATTCCCTCAATAAAAAACATCTATACACGTTTTAAGCCAACATGGATTAGGGCTCTTGAATAATTTGGAATTAGAAAAATCACTGAATTGCAACTGAACTAATATTAAAAAGTTGATTAAGCTTCTATTTTGATTTAGTGCCACTAATTATAGTACCACAGTGTTCCTTAAATAATTTTTAGCTGCTTTTACTTCAGTGAAAGAACACTCTCCTCCAGATACTAGGACCAGAACTAGGAAAAATAAAATTAAAAAAAAAATTTTAAGATAATCATATATATTAACATAACAGAGTTATATGATTTAAAAGAAATATATTTTATGGAATGAAATAAATGCACTAATAATAATTCTAATATTCATAAAAGTTTCTTTTGTATCTTCTGTGAGTTTTTCACAATAATATTCTTATGCATTAGAATTATTCAGATGATTTAGGAACTTCAAATAGCAATCGTAGTAAACTTTGAAATCTGATATCTGGCTGGTTAATTACTATATCAATTACATAAGAAAACACGATGAATATAATAATCTCTTTGCTTAACTGATTGCCAATGATCAGAGAGCTTGAGCTGTCTACTGGTTCTCAGCCGTCGGCAATAGAGAAAAGGAAGAATGCACAGATATTTTAATTATCAACATGATGCTAATGGTCAGATTTCATCCACAAAAGTATATGATATGGATAAAATTTTTAAAAAGTCAGTGTTGACCTAGAATTTAAGATAATAGTGGTGTTCACTTCCTGTTAATAGATGACATCATAATAGCCCACTGCTGACAAACTTGGCTAATAAAAGCTCAAATATCAATGCTCTCAGTTACTCTGTTACACAAGAAAGTATTCAACTAATATTTTTGGCTAAATGGTCTGCTTAAGTTAAAGAGCTTTCATGGGAGAGTATGATAAATAATGAGATATATCCATATACTTTTTATACATCTTCTCATTCAATTAGTTTGATCTATGGAATAAGAAATGCACAAGATACGTGGGTTTAAAAAACCCCAAATACCTGCACATCACAATACATGGTTTTACATGATTTTTTTAAATGTTTAGTTTTACATTTTCTTTGGAACTTAGTAATTGGGTCATGTAGGATTTGAGGGTGGGAATTAAAAGTTTCTGCAGAAGCGATAGAATGATGTAACACTTGCCAGGCTACTGGATGACACAGAGGTACAATCAACTGCTTATGGAATCTCATTTGCTCTATGGTTATGGTACCCTGGTGCCAAATTAAGATGTGAATCTCAGTATCATAGTCAGGCAGTATTTTAGGCTGCTCTTGAGTTTTGCTATATGGAGTTGGTCCAGGGTCTTCGCACCTTGTCTCCTGTTGCTCCACCATCCTTAGTGTGTTGTCCTTAAACACGGGATCTGAAATGATATACCTGCACGTCCACATTCCAGCTGTCCAGAAGTGAAAAAAAGAAAGGGGGCATGTATACCCCTCCCTTTTAAATGATTAACTTTGTTGCTGCTGACTTAACTTAGCTGATATCTCATTATACAGAACTTAGTCATATGGATGCACCTGGCATCAAAGGGGACCGGCAAAGGCAGGCTTTATTCTGGGTGTCCATGCGCCAGCTCAAAATACGGAGGTTCTCTTACAATAAAAATGAAGGCAAGAATGATTATTTAGAATAATTTGTACTTCTGAGATGTGTACCCATATTTTAAAGACAATCCAGTTTAATTTCTATTCTACTTAAAGTCCATAAACTTGGTTTGCTAATGATAACCTACTGATTTTCAGTTGAATTAAATTCAATGTTCATGTTTATTATTATGGAAACTTTCACATCACTTGGGCCCCTTATAATTCCCTTGCCCAGAGGCCACACAGTGGCATCATGGGTTAGTTTTACTGCTGAGCAGACATCATGTTTTCATTGCTCTGTGGAACAAATCCTTTCCTTACCTTCTCCTTCTTTCCATGGATTTTTCATGCTCATTATGTTCTAGAGTAGTTTCTCAGCCTTGGCACTATTAATACTTTGGGTACAGCAATTCTTTGTTATCAGGGGATGTTTAGCAGCATTCCTGGCCTCTACCCAGTAGATGCCAGTAGCAACACCTCCTTATAGTTGTAACAATTAAAAGTGTCTCTCAACATTGCCAAATGACCCCTGGGGAACCCTCTTTTTGAGAAGAATTCACTCTTTTAGAGGTTTTAAGCTATGTTATTTTGCTTCCATTTGTTACAGTAGAATGAATATACTTGATAAGGGAAAGGCAATTTATTAAATTTTCAACGATTACCTGTAAATCAGAAATCTGATTTTTTTTGTGTTATCTGTAAGTATAGTTAAAATTTTTATTCTATGTATTATTAATCTAAAATATTAGTATTTTCCTAGGAATATATAACTATAATCATAATATTATAATATGCAGTTATAATCATGCATACAGTAAATATGGGGGCGGGAGAGAGGTCCAAAAGGGAGGGGATATATGTATACATGTAGCTGATTCACTTCATTGTACAGCAGAAATTAACACAACATTGTAAAGCAATTATACTCCAATAAAAAAATAAAAAACAAAACAAAAACCTATTGATTGTAGTTCATATGACTGTGAAAAACGGTCTCCAGATGTATCTGAATCCTCTGAACTGGATCTTCATTATGTTAAAACAAAAAGTAGTTACATTTACTAAGGCATTAGTTAATCAAGGTGATGGTTTTTCTAGAAAATAACAAACTTAGAAATGTTTCAAATCCTATAAAAAACAAGGTGTAAGATATATATATATATATATATATGACTGGAAATTTACTTTCATGTGGATATTCTGTCATAGTAATAGGGAAACCTTTTCCATGTAAGGACAATTTATTTTATTTTTTTATTTTTTGTAAGGACAATTTAGAACAATGGATAAAATGTTACTTGAAGGTTATACATTTTTTTTCTCTTGGCAAAATATTACATCTTAAATTATAATACCATACATTTTCAATAAATGTGCCAAATACATTTCAGTTGCAATGACTAGCATTGTTGAGAAATTCTGATTAGCTGATTAAAATTATCCTCAGCTCTCCATCTATTCGAAATTGAAAATTGAGAGTCAATGTAGAGCCAGAGCAAAACAACAATGAAAATTACGATTTGAATTGCAGTGTTGGTGACAAAATCCAAAATTCGCTTCTAGTGCAGTCTGACTCCAGGATTACTGGTTTCTCATCACTGATAAAGACATCACCTGCCATCTTCCTTCCTAGAAAGAGCTGGGTGTCTAACAGGAGAAGGAGTTTCAGGAAGCTGACCTGATGACTCAGTTTTGATTCGGTTTGATTCGGTTTTGATTTGGTTTGATTGCGTTAATTGTTCAGGTTTATCAGCCTCAGGCTAATTGAACAATGACTGAAGACTAAATGATGGTATCAGCACATTTGAAAAAAGCACAGCTGTTTATAGAAGTGAACAGAGATTTCCTCAGTGCTTCTCAGTTATTAGCAGAATTTTGCTGAAAGTTTACATATTCTATTGCAATTGTTATCTTTGAAAGTGCACTTGCAATATTTTACCTAAGAAGTATACTTGTCTATATTTAATTACAATAATATCTTTATTTTTAATGATGGTGTCACAATGGACCAGTCTCCTACCCACAAAAACAATTTAGCTATTTAACATTGTTGATCAGCAAATTTAATAACCATGTAGGAATTTCAAGATCTAGAGAGAGAGCATATAAATAGCACATTTACTATCCCCTTATGAGGAAAGTCCTAGATTATTCTACTGTGTTTCTAGAGGTAACAAGATGTCCCCCAGATTCTGATATAAATGATTCTACTCCTCTTTAAAACAATATATTGGATTTGTCTCTTCTTCTAAGCCTATTTCAAAAAAATCACTTTTTTCTAAAGAACTTTCTATTTTTTTCTTTACAAATTAAGTATAAAATGTTTCAGATATTTAAAAAGCTATAAAGAGGAATATAACATCCTGCATCCACCACTCAGCTTAAGAAAAAAAAAACATTACAGAACTCTTAAAGTTGATGACGATTGGGGTGTGCTTGATAGGTGTCTTGAACCAGATTTCTTAGGAACGAATTTCAAAGGAGAGGCCTGTGGCACCTGAGGTACCAAAGAATTTGCCAAGATCCAGCAAGATCAGCCTTCCTCTGGGAAGAGACATGGGGGCAGCAGTGTGTGGGGCCTGATTCTGCCCATCTCTGACGCTCCCCTGATGGGTGCACCCTCCATCAGGACCTGCACCCCCTGCCCCCAACACCCCAGTGCCATAAAGGGCACCTGGAGAGCTCCACCTGCATCCTTTTTGCCTTCCTGAGAATCCCTATACTCCACCCACCTGCACCAGGCCCCTGACCAGGCTCCGAACCAGACCCACTGGCTTCCCCCATGATGTTCAAAGAGAACATTTCCTGTTGGAGGGGTTTGGTGAAGGGGCCAGAAAAAAAAATAGAATTAAAAAACAGGTGAAGAGACTTCCCTGGTGGTGCAGTGGTTAAGAATCCGCCTGCCAATGCAGGGGACACGGGTTCAATCCCTGGTCCTGGAAGATGCCACATGCCACAGAGCAACTAAACCTGTGCGCCACCACTACTGAGCCTGCGCTCTAGAGCCCACGAGCCACAACTACTGAAGCCCATGCGCCCTAGAGCCTGCGCACTGCAACTACTGAGCCCACGTGCTGCAACTACTGAGCCCGCGTGCTTCTACTACCAAAGCCCGCATGCCTAGAACCTGTGCTCCACAACAAGAGAAGCTACTGCAATGAGAAGCCCGTGCACTGAGCGAAGCGTAGCCCCCGTTCGCTGCAACTAGTGAAAGCCTGCACGCAGCAACAAAGACCCGACGCAGCCAAAAACAAAAAAATCCCAAAAAACAGGTGGGTACAATGACCTGACAGACTCTGATGATGGGTGGCACTTCACATGATGAGTTGGAAGATTTTTTGACTTGGGTCTATAGTAGCTTTGCATGGCATGTAAACTGGTTTGCTGAGGCTCAGATAGTAGGTCTCCCCTAATCAATCATATATTGTACAGTATAGTTCTCTCAATTGCAATTGCTGTTATCAATCTGGTTGACACCAAACCTTTTCTAGTCCTTAATTCCTCCTTCCCACTAAATATCTTGGTAATACTGCATATATATACATTATATATATTGCATATATATACTTCTGCACATATATAATATTTCTGCATATATATAATACTTCTGTCTATATTTTATTAATTTGAAATGAAAAAATCATTGACTTTTTATTTTTACAAAATCGCTGTCCTCCCCTCCTGCCTCTGAGACTGACTGAGGCCCTTCTTTTAAGCCCCCTTGTCTGAATTCCCCTTACCCCCTGCTTTTTCCTCTTTACCTAGTGACTTGATTCAGATCTGTGTTCCTGATGGCATATTCACCTCACCTTGCGGCCTTATCTCTGAGTCCTCACCTCCAGGGAGAACTCTGATTTTGACTGATTATTGATTATTTGGCTGTTTAGTTGGGTGTTCTGGGTTCCAGCATTCACCCCACACTGTACCCCACCCCTGCTTAGAGGCCCATTAAGGAGGGTCTGAACTTAACTCGATGCAAAAAAAGAGTCTTACTTTTAGGTCTGAGAGCAAAGACCTGGATCTGGTGGAGTTACTTAAAGTAACTTTTCTTGCTTGCAAATTTATCTACCATTGAACAGAAGGAGATTGTAGGTACCATCTGGTCTTAGCACATTATTTAACAGATGGGGAAAATATTGTTCTGGGAGGGCCACATTTTTGCACGAATTCACATGGCTAAGTTAGTGGTAGACTCAGCCTGTGTGCTCAGTTCTGTTGCAACATTCCAATCTGCCTGCACTTCATCCTTCTGGTTTTGATTCAAACCCAAGTGAAAATATGTCTATTCTGAATTGTGAGGGAAGCCATTTATTTTGCTCCTTCTTCAAGCTTCCTTTAGCCAAAGCCTAGACTACACTGTGGTACAAGGTGACATTGGGTGACCATTGGTGCCCCTTGTTTCCCTGGTTTTGTTGCTCAACGTCTTGTTCTTCTTGGTTTTCTGGGAGCTGCCATCTGAGACTCACAAACTGGGGTGTCCCTCCCAAGACTGGGGATCATATTTTCTACAGTGAGACGTACTCCATTCCTTTCAAAGATATAAGATGTGTGCTCACCCCTACTTTTCCCCTGACCTCAGCCATGAAAGCCTGAGTGACAATGAGCTTATCAGTAATCACAGATTTTAAAACTGAGCAAGTGTCAGCAATTGCACCAAGTACCTTAAATACATTATTATGTTATTTAATCCTTACAATTATCCTTTGATATAGGTATACTCTTATGAAGAAATAGGACAAAAATTGCCAGATATTAGCCTGTTTATAAGAGTCAGAGATCAAATTCAACCCTGAATCTTTAGACTCCAAAGCTCTTAATCACTATGCTACACTGCTTCTGATAAAGACTAATGTGAAAAATAAAATTGCATCCTCTTTTTAATTCTTTCCCTAAAGACTACTTTATTATTACTATATTATTCACCACTTTAGGGATTAAAAAAAACCTAAAGACTGAGAGGAGTTAAGAAACTTGCTTTAGATCTCAGACGTTTTGGATTTCCCCAACATCCAGAGGACAGTGTCCAAAGAGCTTTCCATGGATGGTGCTCTTTCCCTCATGCACTGTGTGATGTAGGGCTTTTCCTCTGGGTCCTCCCAAGGGAAGCAGTCATGGGATGCGTGAGAAATTCACATATGACAAATCCAATGCAACATATTTTTTTTAATATATAGATTTATTTATTTATTTATGGCTGCGTTGCACCTTCGTTACTGTGAGCGGTCTTTCTCTAGTTGCAGCGAGCGGGGGCTGCTCTTCATTGCGCTGTGCGGGCTTTTCACTGCAGTGGCTTCTCTTGTTTCAGGGCACTGGCTCTAGGCACGTGGGCTTCAGTAGTTGTGGCTCGTGGGCTCTAGAGCGCAGGCCCAATAGTTGTGCCTCACAGGCTTAGTTGCTCTGCGACATGTGGGATCTTCCTGGACCAGGGCTCGAACCTGCCTCCCCTTCATTGGCAGGCGGATTCTTAATCACTGCACTACCAGGGAAGCCCCAGTGCAACATATTTATTCCTAACCTTGGAATTTTATTTTTTAAAATATTATATCAAAGAAGTTGTGTCATTATAGCTCCACTAAACATAATCCACCACCGTCCAGGTTTTATGCAATCAAAAGAGTAAATTTTGAGAGCTACTCCAAGCCCCTCAAGCTAGCATGTTGAATCCAGAATTTTGAGCAGGTGTCCCCGTACCATTAAATTTGGTCCAATCCAATGTTAAAATCCTTTCTCTCTAGACCAGCACCCTCAGATTATATTCTCACATGTATTTCTTATCCTTCTTTCAATATTATCTGGCTGTTTATCTGGCCCTTTTTGAGAATCAGTCATTGGAAAATAGCTTGAAATATCGATAATAACACCTTCTGGTATTACTCATAATTGAAGACACACAAAAACTTAACAGGTCAGCTCAACTAATTCACACCTGACATAATGTCACACCTGACCCTGACACTAAATGTGTTGCTGTTTTTGAAAAGATTTTAAATTATTGGGACAAATCCATATGCTAAAATGATCAATGAAAAAGAAGATACTATATGTGTATATGTGTATAATGTGGTTGTAATTCAACAAATGTATGACAAAAAGCCAGAAGCTTTCTAATTCCTGTAGCATGAAAACAGACTTCGTTCTGAACTTTTACACATTTATTTCTTAAAGTTCATACAGAACAAAACAAAGAGTAAACTAAAAAAAATTCCCACAGCAAACATCTGTTGTGTAATGCAGAAATGAAGATGCCTATTAACTCCAACTTACATGTAAGCAAGGATGAAGAAAAAAGGTGAAATCAGTAGAGTATTTTTAATACCATATATGCTAGAAAACTTTTAAATTTGACCACACTAACTGTTAGTACTTATGAAAAAGTGGGAATACTACTATGGGAGTGAATATTCATATGACCTTGGATACAATTTTGGGAATATATGGTATAATGAAAAAAACATACACTTGATGATCCATGAATTTCACTCTTAATTTTACATCTAGAGACATTTTAATGAATGTTCCCAAAAAGGCATATACTAGAATATTCATAACATCATTGTTTATGATAGTAAAAAAATGGAACCAAACTCAATTTCTATAAATTATTAATAGATTAAAAATTGTGATGTATTCAATCAATGAAATGCTATAATATATTAAAAACAAATAAAATGGAGTTACAATGTAGATGAAGCTTACAAATGTAATCTGGCCAATAAAAGTACCCCATATTGTGAAAACATAAAGTATAATAGGTTTCATATAAAATTTAAAGCAAGCAGGGCTTCCCTGGTGGTGCAGTGGTTGAGAGTCCGCCTGCCGATGCAGGGGACACGGGTTCGTGCCCCGGTCTGGGAAGATCCCACATGCCGCGGAGCGGCTAGGCCCGTGAGCCATGGCCGCTGGGCCTGCGCATCCGGAGCCTGTGCTCCACAACGGGAGAGGCCACAACAGTGAGAGGCCTGCGTACCGAAAAAAAAAAAAAAAAAAAGCCAGTTATATATACATTGCTATATTTAAAATAGATAATCAATAAGGACCTACTATATAGCACAAAGAACTCCGCTCAATATTCTATAACAACCTAAATGGGAAAAGAATTTGAAAAAGATTAGATACCTGTATATGTATAACTGAATCACTTTGCTGTACACCTGAAACTAACACAACGTTGTTAATCAACTATACTTCAGTATAAAATAAAAAATTTTTTAAATAAAATTAAAATGCCAGTTATGAGTCAGCCTACTAACTGAAGTCTTTATGAAGTAGTTTCTCAGATCAGTAAGAATAAGGAAATACACATTAGTTGTCTTTAAAAAATTGAAAATTTCTACAGGCCTGTAGTCCCTCATATGAAGTGCTTGGGTGAGGTGTGCTTTATAAATGAGATTTTCTTTTAATTCTATAAAAGTAATATGATACATATGCTGTGTATTACACAAGACATGCAGCAGGATTGTGGTGGTAATCTGCAATAGACTTTCATATTTTTATAATTAAACATATAAATAATCATGTTAAATTTATTAAAGGCTAAAAGTAGCTTTATTAGTTTGAATTAATTTTTGCCACCAAGTAAATTTGTGCTAAAAGTACAAATAATTTTTGGTCTTCTAAGCCTTTTGGATTTTGGAATTATACATCAGGGATCACAGACCCATATTCTGAAGAAAAACATGGTTTCATTTTGGGTGTCTCCAGATACAGCAGGACCAGAATGTAAATCAGCTGAAGGAACGAGAAAATTTTGGGGTTAATAGAAAAAAGAATTGTCAAACAGTTAAGGTCCCCCTAAAATGAACTACTAGTCCCTAGAAAAGTCATGAATTCCCACTCACTGTGATCAAACAGAGATGAATTATGTAATTGCCCTTTATTCTGTAGAACCTGATAGACTTACCATTACGGAACCAATTTCCCGACATACAAAAAACAGATATCTTTAAATAAATAAAAAAAGAACCTTCTCTTTGCTTAAACAAAATATTACATTTTAAACACATTTGAAAGTTAAAATCAAAGCCAAACATTCAATAAACAAAGAATAGAGTGTAAGCAGGGGTCTTGTCTGACTCAGCCAATGCTGTGCGGCTATCATGGTTTGACACATGCCAGGGGAATTTAGGTGCTCAATAAACAGTGGGGAATAAATTAATGAAAGATCATGTTCTGTCAGTATAAACATATTTAAAATTTGTAACTACACTTTAAATTTGTAATTAGGAAATTCAATAATATGCATCAAAACATGTTTTTCCTCCTGAAGTTTCTATTTTAAGTATGGCTATTTATTGTAATCCCATTGTGTTACTGAAATACTTTTTAATTACCTTTTATTTAGTGAAGGAACATCTGCTGTTGAAATTGGTTCAGCTTTGTAAAAAATATAATAAAGAACACTCTGATAGTGTTATGATAACCATATATAACATACATTTACAGAATGCTGCAGTATTTATTTTTTTATTTTTATTTTTTAAAATTTTACTTTTAATAATTACTTTTAATAATTCATTGAATCTCTTTATTGGATGAATGAAAAATTATTTTCCCCCAAGACTGGCCAGCTACCAAAGAATTCTCTCAACTACCTGTTAGCCAACAAAATCTTCAGATTTCTTTTTGACTATAAATCCTGCTCAAGACAAAGATCTTATTTATTTATTTATAATTATTTTTAACATCTTTATTGGAGTATAATTGCTTTACAATGTTGTGTTAGTTTCTGCTGTACAGCAAAGTGAATTGGCTATGCATATACATATATCCCCATATCTCTTCCCTCTTGTGTCTCCCTCCACCCTCCCATCCCACCCCTCTAGGTTGTCACAAAGCACTGAGCTGATCTCCCTGTGCTATGCGGCTGCTTCCCACTAGCTAACTAGTTTACCTTTGGTAGTGTATACATGTCACTGCCACTCTCTCACTTCGTCCCAGCTTACCCTTCCCCTTATCCGTGTCCTCAAGTCCATTCTCTATGTCTGCGTCTTTATTCCTGTCCTGCCCCTAGGTTCTTCAGAACCTTTTTTTTTTTCTAGATTCCATATATATGTGTTAGCATACAGTATTTGTTTTTCTATTTCTGACTTACTTCACTCTGTATGACAGACTCTAGATCCATCCACCTCACTACAAATAACTCAATTTCATTTCTTTTTATGGCTGAGTAATATTCCATTGTATACATGTGCCACATCTTCTTTATCCATTCATCTGTTGATGGACACTTAGGTTGCTTCCTTGTCCTGGCTATTGTAAATAGTGCTGCAATGAACATTGTGGTACATGACTCTTTTTGACTTATGGTTTTCTCAGGGTATATGCCCACTAGTGGAATTGCTGAGTCATATGGTAGTTCTATTTGTAGTTTTTTAAGGAACCTGCATACTGTTCTCCATAGTGGCTGTACCAATTCACATTCCCACCAACAGTGCAAGAGTGTCCCCTTTTCTCCACACCCTCTCCAGCATTTATTGTTTGTAGATTTTTTGATGATGGCCATTCTGACCAGTGTGAGATGATATCACGTTGTAGTTTTGATTTGCATTTCTCTAATGATTAGTGATGTTGAGCACTCTTTCATGTGTTTCTTGGCCATCTGTATATCTTGTTTGGAGAAATGTCTATTTAGGTCTTCTGCCCATTTCTGGATTGGGTTGTTTGTTTTTCTGATATTGAGCTGCATGAGCTGCTTGTATATTTTGGAGATTAATCTTTAATAAAAAGAACTTTCATAAGAGATTGTGACAAGACAGTGAAAGATACCCATGCCCTCTGTTCATTAGAACAATCCAGGTATGTTCTGTCTTTTATTTTTTCTGTTGACCTTCAGATTGAAGGTCACAAGAATTGTCAATAATACATGCTGAAGTATTGTTCTTTGCCAAATAAAGAAAATTCTGATTTTCACATGGTAAATTTAGCCACAGAGAAATGTGATGCTTAATTTTTTTGCTATTTTTAAAAATTTAATATTTTCTTCCAAAATATAGAAGACTTATGACTGAGTCTTTTTTTTTTTTTTTTTTGCGGTACGCGGGCCTCTCACTGTTGTGGCCTCTCCCATTGCGGAGCACAGGCTCCAGACGCGCAGGCTCAGCGGCCATGGCTCACGGGCCTAGCCACTCCGCGGCATGTGGGATCTTCCCAGACTGGGGCACGAACCCGTGTCCCCTGCATTGGCAGGCGGACTTGCAACCACTGCACCACCAGGGAAGCCCTGTGACTGAGTCTTTTGATTGCTAGGTCAATTTGAGGTTGTGAGCAGGAGACTCAAGTGCTGGAATAAAGTTTCCCTCTTTGTACTATTGATAAAATGGGTGGGTGCTGTCAAAAATGATGAAGTTTTATTTATACCATGACTATGTTGCTCCAGTACCAAATTGAAATAAATGTCTCTGCAGGATAAAAATATAGTAATATTTTAAAGCAAATTAAGTCAAATTTATACCACATGTTTGATAATTATATCATTCTGATCTTCAAATAAATCACTTTATTAGAAGGGTATGCTTAGTATTATTGATACCTTCAATCTATGCCTGTCCCTTGAAGCACATGGCCATAACAATGACATCACTGGTTTTGTTTTCAACAGGAGTAAAAGTAAGTCATCATGTTTTTACTCCTTTTGAGGACAAATCCCTTCCCAGCTTTTCAATTATTTGGCAGTTTTTCTATGTTATTTATGTTCTAAGGCTTGAGGCTATGCCATTTCAGTTGATCCAGTAAGACTCATTAAACTGATGGTGTTAAATACATTCAGAAGAGAAATTTCAGAGGATCAAACTTTTGGAAAAAAAAATTCAGTATCTAAAAGTGTCAGATACAAAGAGGTCTGTTTTATTTGCTACTGAACTTTTTGCACTAGAAAGTACCTGGCACTTTTTAGAAACACAGTATTCTCAATTGTTGAGTTAATAAATCTATAAAAGAGTTAATCCTTTTTCAATCTGAGACAAACTAGATTTCTTGACCAAAAAATGTTTTCCTCAAGATTTTCAACATTTCATCACTCCTTTGGCATTATTGCCCAGAAAATTGATTCTAATGGTTTTTATATGCATGTGAATTACTGATGAACCGACTAAGTAGACTTCCAGACACCAACCTTGAGACTGAAAAGATGAAGCCACTCTAAGGCCATGGATGCTCACAGGGTTGAGAAGGCATTCAATGGTTAGAGAGAAAACAATGACAAACTTCTACCTCACTTTTTTCTTAGGTTGGTCCTAAAATAGAAGGCAGGTGTCTGAAAGATGGTGCCAAAAGGAGGAAGAGGAGGAACTGTGTAAGATTTTCAGAATTCCATTGTGTCAGGGAGATTGTTGAGGGGGTAGTCATAGTAGCTTTCAGAAGCAGTATTTCTTGTGTCTTTCTCTCATTAATACCTCATTTCCTTCTCTAAGATGGATCCTGTTTTAGTGGATAATTATTTATTATTCACACTGGCACTGATGTATCAGAGCTGATTTTCCACCATTTTAATTGTTTCTCAGGGCTGCAGATATAAAGGGCAATGCACGAATTGAAAAATATTTTTGGAGTTCAGCTTGTAGCACTGAAAGCTCAAGAATGGACAGAAAGCATGGAAAATATGTGGTGAATATTGAACACTCTGAAAACCCAGCAGTGAGTATTGTTGCTCTAGTTTAATATTTGCCTATATCGCAGTCTGACTATCAGCATTTAACAGCAATCTAATCTTTTTACTGCAATATAGTTAATGTCATAATTTTGCATTCTTCTCCAAAAGGAAGAGTAGCCAGGTATTAATTTTTTCCTTCAGCATTTCATGATATATTCTGCTCTATTATACTTTAGAAGTTATTTACTTATATACAGCATGACCACGTGATATAAAATAAATTAACTTTCAATATTCACCATCATGTAAACATAAAGCTCCAAAGATGACTTTGGTTTAGTTTTGAAATTATATTTTTACAATTTCATTCTTAGATTTTATATATAATTTCTAAACCTGTCAAACCTCACATTTCTAAATATGTTGGAAATCCAGAAAATCCCTGAAAGATATCCTCTGAAAATCCCTACCTTGAATGAAAATATGATCATTCTGTCTATTTTAAAATCTTTTACACCAAGAATCAAGTCTTCACTATATAGTTATAAGAGGTCTCTTTAATACCAGAACAAAGGATAGAAACGTGCTAAAAATTGAAATGGTAAGTTAAAATTCATGCCAGAAGAATAAAGGCAATATTTTGCCTTTCCAGTTTGGAGCTGTGACAATCGGCCTGTATTAATCACCTACAAAATAAGCCAAAGAAGATCAACTCCTGTTGTTCAGTAAGTGTTAGTTGAATAAGAGAATCCCACAGAGGATTCCTGGTTTACTGAAAGAAAAGGGGTCTGTCCTTCTAAGTCATCATACAAAGGACCCTCCTGAGGCTGTTCTCTTTGTCATTTGTCTCTGAATTTGACACTCTATAATTGGATCTTCAGGATGATGGAATATTCAGATGGAAAAAAAAATCCCTTTAGCCAAGTATTCATCATCTTGATAGTTTCTCTAGATAGCAACAAACTTGAAGATGTTTACAAATATTATCTTAAGCACATTTTACAGCATATGTCTGCATAGCTGACAATATTTCAATTACCATGGATATTTAAGGCATAGTAATAAAAATATTTTTCTCTTAAGACCAAATTCAATAATAGAATTAAAAAATGAATTGAAAATCACAAAAAAGAAATAAATTTTGGTGTATTCTTTTTCTGTTGGGATATATGAGAACTTAAGTTAATCCTTATAAAGTTAGGGGAAAAGCTTATAGACCTTTCCTTGGTAACTATTGTTGCTGTACTTCAGTTGCCTATGGCCATTATTAGCTAAGGCTGACTCTCTGATTAAACATTATTCACAGCTCTCCAACTATTCCAGTTTTGTATAGAGACTTTCCTGTACTAAGAGTCAGAGGAACCCTGACCCAGCAAAGATTATTACTTGGGTTACAATATTACCCTGAAGCTGAGCCTAGTTCACAGGTTCTCCGCCCTTGGTGTAAATGCCACCCGTCATCTTCCTTCTTTGAAAGGGTTGGGATTCCACCAATGCCAGAAAATTCTGGAAAACTGGTCTGGTGAGTGAGTTTTGCTTTGTTTACCAAGCACATTAAAATATCCAAGTTCTTCAAAATATCCAGGTTCTTCAGCCACAGGCAAACTGAATAATAACTAAAGCAACAAAATCAGTACTTAGGAAAATAAGCAAGGTTGTTATTAAAGGTAAGTCCAACTTTGCTCAGGTTTACCTAGTGAATAACATGGACTTTGTTTAATCTTATTCAATAAAAGTAGAGATATTTTCTTTATTTCTTTGATATAACACTTATAGAAAAATCTAACTTAGTGAACTCTTTACTGCCAAGAGTATTCCATGTTGTCTATATTTAATAACAATCATTTATTTTTGTTTTTGTTTTTTTTTTTTTTTTGTGGTACGTGGGCCTCTCACTGTTGTGGCCCCTCCCATTGCGGAGCACAGGCTCCGGACGCGCAGGCTCAGTGGCCATGGCTCACGGGCCCAGCCGCTCCGCGGCATGTGGGATCTTCCCGGACCGGGGCGCGAACCCGTGTCCCCTGCATCGGCAGGCGGACTCTCAACCACTGCGCCACCAGGGAAGCCCCAACAATCATTTATTTTTGATATTGTTAATGATAGTTCCCAGTAGACCAATGACTTTATACAATTCTAGTCTGACAGTTTTATGGAACTCATTGGTTGATGGGTCAGCAATTTTTATAGTTATTTAGTAATGGGTTTTAAATCAACATGGTAGGAGACAACTAGTAGTTGTAGCAGTAGGAATAAAAACATTAATACTATATTAATGATAATGATAGCTAATACTTATTGAATGCATACTATATGCCAGACATCACTCTAACCCTTTTCCTTAATCATTAATCCTCACAGCAAATCTATAAGTGTAGGTAGTCCTGGTAACCCTTTTTTGAGAATAAGAAGTGGCAGTGATGCCCTTGGCTCACAGAAAATTTATATTATTATCCTATGAGATGAAGACCCCCAGATAATCCTATATTATTTTTGAGATGTGACAAAACATTTTGCCCAGATGCATAAATTCCTGAACTTCCTGCTCTCCCATTTTCATTCTGTCTTGTTCTTTCTCCTCTTTTAATGCACCCCTCCCCCCAGATCTTTCCCACTGAACTCACCCATTTTCAATCTTTATTACCCCCTTTTCTCAACAATGATTAGCAATTACTGTATTTATTTAAATAATTATACACAAATATCTGTTTTCCTCTCTGTTATATTAGCATACAAACTCCCTAAGTGTAGAGACTTTTGTTGTTGTTGGAAACTGTTTTTATACTGCTCTGTGTCCAAGAGGAACCCAGCAAAGACATATCACAAACTGGACAAAAGACTCATCTTCTGTGTTCTTGTGACAGGCTTGCAAGTTCCATTGAGTAGAGCATGATGTGAATTATACAAAGGAATCTCTTTGTGTGAGAATTTTTCACTAGTATAGTGTAGTATAGTATACACTATATTAATATATTATTGTAGTTTAACATAATAATATGCCATATATAGTTTAGTAGAGTGAAAATTACACTGGCCTTACTGCTGGAATGTCTGGGCACCAGTGCTTGCTATTGGGTCATCATGGGATAATAATAGTACTACTACCAATAGTAATAATAACTTCAACTCTTTTTGCTTCGATATTCACATTTCCAAAATGGCCTGAACAGGTTGTACCTGATAAGCTGCAAGAACTTTTTCAGCTCTAACATTCTATTCCTTATACGAATTGATGTTTCCTAGTATATGCTCCACCGACAGCATCTTGCCACATAAGGGTATTTAATACATGCTTGTAATATGATAGAGAAGATGGATTATATACATTCCTGATCTGGAACATTGATAACTTACAAAAATTAGTTAAAAGGTACCATAGAATAACCTGTCTAGATTTTTTTGTCTTCAGAGGATAAGAAAACATTAATTTCTTTTAAAAGTTTCATTGTTATTTCTTTTAAAAGTCACAGCCTCGCTTATTTTTGACTGAAGTGTTTAATTTTAGAAGTTCAACACCACTGCTTCCTATTCACTTAACGCTTCATCTCTATAGCCAGTCATGTGTTCAAATGACCAAGAGGCTCAGAGCTCCGCATTTTGGTGTCCACCTTCAAGTGACATAACTGGTGATGTCCCTTCCAACTTAACTGGGGTCTGCATGAACCCAAGAGTCCTTGCACACTCAGGATGACAACACACAGACTTATACCACGCACAGGTAACGTTTGGTATATCAGGTTTTACCCAGGTTGGGATGTGCTCTATATGGGGATGTATTTGGTCTAGTCTTTCCCAGGAAGTGCATTTAATTCACCTACATTCATGTTAAGCATTTGCTGTGTTCTCAGTATAATTATAAGTCACTATGAGGTAATCTACTAGAAGGAGAGTATTCGACTGTCTCTGTTTTCAAGAGCTAATGTTCTTTGAGCACTGGGGACTCAAATATTCTCATAGAGAGAGAACATGTATGAAAATAAAAGGAATAAATGTAAAGTACAAATGCAAGTTTGGGGAGGGGCAGGGGAGCAAATCTGTCAACAATGTAGAGATTAATTCACTAATTAGACTCTGATGAGACACTGGGTCATACTTGAAACTTCAACGGTCCTACTCTATTGTGATCACCTTATTTTCTTATACTGTTCCAGCCTCTGAATCTGTATGTGACACTTTCTACAGCTCTCTTGGTTCTGACCTCTGGTACATATAACCTTGACATAGAACCCTGCTTCCAGTCTCTGGATTTTCTCCCCTAGCTTTGAAGACTAGATTTAGCTCTCCTTGGCTCTTGATCTTGTCTGTGGGCTGAATGAACTTTACCTCGGGACTGTATCCCTATATCTTCAGCCCTAGTGTAGAAACTTGACATTGACTATAAATTACTTACTCTGCTTGGCAGTTTGGTTGGGTTACCCTGACTCTGGAATCCCTATCCTCTGTTGCTTAATCTTGCTGTGGAGGTTCAGTAGAAAGAGACTGAGCTTTGTTACTTGATTCTGGATAAAATATATAAACTACTGATACGGTTGCTAGGTCAATGTGAAAGAATAAGTGAGTTAAAATGGGTGGAGATAGAAAATGTTTCTACTTGTTTGCAGAGGTAAAAAGCAGAACTGAAAGAGGTCTTAGATAACATATAATCTGGTAGTTCTTAACCCTAGCTGCATATTATAGTCATCCAGGGATTGTTTAAGAAATACTGATGGCCGAGCCCCACCCTAGATCAGTTAAATTAGAAACTCTGGGGGTGAGGCCCATGTAGCAATATTTTTTAAAAGCTTCAGGTCAACTTAGTGTGCAACTAATGATCAGCCTATCTGATCTAGTCCCATTCCATCATTTAACAATCAAGGAAAATGTGGCCCAGGAAATTTAAGAGATTTTGCAGAACCCACATAGCTTTTGCCAGAAGTGGCTGAAATAGGAGAAGAATTTAGGTGTCCTATTGTCTGGCTATGTGCACTTTATTTCACTAAGCTGCTCTTTTATACTATTTTCTTAAGGCAGTATTATAGCTCCTCCCAGATGTGCATAAGTCTTTTCCTTTCTTGAGACTCCTTTGTATTACCTTCAATATAGGTAAAGGAGATGATATTTTTTCCTAGGTCTAACTTGGTCTTAGTGACCCTTATTTCCCTGGCCTTGTGGATCCCGTCCTCATTCTGCTTCTGCTGCCTTGCACTGCCACCATTTGCACAAAATCCTGACCTTTCAACAAATACCACAGCCCATATTTTGCAACATTTAAGACCTGCTTTAGTCTGTCTGGAAGGCACGAGTGTTGTAGTTGTATTCCATTCTTCGAGGGTCTTGCTGTCATCAAAATGATAATGAAATAATCATAATGGATGATTGAAAATTTATGTAGGTTTCACAGTGCCAGGAACTCTGCAAACATTGTCTTATTTTCCCTCTCATCATTGAGAAGCTTCTGGGAGTTCTTTTCATTGTGCACTTTCAGGTATTTTAAGCCTGGGAAGGATATAATGCACTCAGGTAAATTCTCTGTGTCCCCCTAGTCATCCTAGGTCCCAGGCAGCTACTTACATGCTGGATGAGAGGGAGTTAAAAGGATTGTTACCAGGAGTTGATTCATCACCTGGTGTCAGTATTTCTTAAAGGTTTAGGAATACACAAACCTCACACTGTATCATTCCTCTCCTGATAACACAGTCATTGACTGATACTCAGGTATGTATTGGGGCAAAAATAAGTGCATGAGGAGAACTTGCTGTGTTGAAGGTGAACCATGCAGCCTTCTGCCTGGTGAATGGAGGTTGGGAAAGGCGTTCCCAATCAGCAGAACTGTTTGTGTCAAAGTCTTACCTTAGAAGTAAGCATGGTGCATTGAAGAAACTGAGTGGAGGCCAGTGTGGCCCCGAGCTATTGCACTAGTCCAGGGCAGAGATAAAGGAAGCTTGGACTAAAGTGGTATCAACAGAGATAATGTCACTAACATTGGGAGATGTTTAGCAGATAAAGTTAAAAGACCTTTGTAAGAGATTGGGAGATTTCAAGGATGATCCCTTTGCTCCACTTTATGAAATTGAATCAAATGGATGGTAGTGCCATTTAGTGAGATGTGGAACCTGGCCAAGTTTCCCTAGCAAGATCATGACTTTGGGTTTGGACACAGTGAGACAACTTTGAGGCATCTGAGATGTGCTGTTGTGTAAGCATTTGAGGGCTAGAGGGGAGGGCTGGATTGGAGATAAACTTGAGAGTCATTTGGATGCAGATGGTGGTTAAATCTGGCCCACTGCTTATTTCTGTAAATAAAACTTTATTGGAACACAGCCATGCTCATTTGTTTACTCACTGTCTATCGCTGCTTTAACACTATAATGGCAGATTGGTATAGTTATGACAGAATCTGTATGGCTCACAAAGCTGAAAATATTTACTGTCTGGCCCTTTACAGAAAAAAATTTGCTAACCCTAGACCTAGTGTGAAAAAAGACAAGGGCCAAAGAATGTCAAGCAAAGGGAACAGATGGTTCAAGAGAGAAGAGGAATGATCTTCAGTGGCAAATGCTACTGAGGGCTTAAGTAAGATGAGGGCTAAAATACATCAATTAGATTTTAGTGAATGCATGTCATTGGTGACTCTGTTAAGAGGTGTTTCAGAGGCATGGCAGAAGCGATGCCAGACTGGATTAAGTTGAGGAGTGTGCAAACGGAGACGTTGCATTTAGACAACTCAAGCAATTTCATTTTCCAAATATAAAGAGAAGTAGCTAGATGGGTATTTGAAACCCGTGGGAGATTTTCTTGTTTAAGATGGGAGAGATTTGAGTGTGTTTAAATGTTAAAAGGAAGAAGTCATTTAAGGGGAAAATGGTGAAGTATTCAGTCCTGGAGGAAGGATAAACAAAAAAGTTGCTGAGGAGGTCAGAGGGGATGGGATCCAAAGACAGATTGGCAGGTCAGCTTCAGGCAGAAGGAGGGATAGAATCTTCTGTGTCAATCAGGGAAAGAAGAGAGTGGACTTGCAGGTTTGGTACCTAGTGGGGGTTTGAAAGGGTTTCCATTTGATGGTTTCAAGTTTCTGGATGAAGTAGAAAGGAAGTAGAGTCATTTGATAGGAATGAGGAGGGACAATTTGTGTGTGAGAGTTGGTGGATGGAGCTTACAGGTTTAAAGAGAGGGAAGGGCTTCCCTGGTGGCGCAGTGGTTGAGAGTCCGCCTGCCGATGCAGGGGACACGGGTTCGTGCCCCGGTCCGGGAAGATCCCACATGCCGCAAAGCAGCTGGGCCCGTGAGTCATGGCCGCTGAGCCTGCGCGTCCGGAGCCTGCGCTCAGTCCTCAACGGGAGAGGCCACAACAGTGAGAGGCCTGAGTACCGAAAAAAAAAAAAAGAGAGAGATCCCACATGCAGCAACTAAGACCCAGTGCAGCCAAATAAATAAATAAATATATTTTTTAAAAAAGAGAAGGAAGAAGATTAAGGAAGTATTTTGAAAATGAGAGCATATCTTAATCAGAGAACTATAATAGGATGGTAGAGCAGTACAGAAAATCCATCTGAGGATGGTGTTCATACCTTTATATTGAGTCTGATCTGCCCAGGTGCATGAATTTCCCCAACAGTGCGACTGTTCAAGGGAGGCTTCAGGGTAAGAAGATAGTCACTTGTTTGCCAACTGGAAAAATGGAGAAGAGGGAAGTGCAAGAGATTTTAGGGAGTTAGTAAGTATATTGAAATAATGGGCCTTGGAACAAATGGTAGATACAGAGAGATGTGAGTGAAGCCAGGGCTGCTGGGCTGGATGTTTTAATAAAACTAAAGAAAGGCTGTTACAGGAATAATTGAACAAACAAGCTGGAAGGAGAGGACATGGTGGTTAGAGCACAGGATTCTTGAAGAAGTGATTCTGGAAGTGGAGCAGGTTGGGGTAATGACAATATCCAGGGGAAGTTTGGGTGTATGGCAGAGAATTTACCATTAAAGTTTTGTTCTGCTTATGTGAAAAGACAAAAGGCCCCATATTCACCATTGGAAAAATAGAATAAAAGAAGATGAGATAGAGGCAGATTTTTATTTCTTCTAATGTTAGAGAAAGCATGCAGTTACTTCCATCTGGATAAAAATGTGAACTTTAAATTTCTTGAGAGATATATAGGGATTCAATGATGTTAATGCACCTGGTTATAAATAACACAAAAGAGATGATAAATGACAAGCATTTTTATCTTTCACTACTGATATTTTTTATTTACACTCTTCTTAGATGAAAGAAAATTGCTGCAATAACTGGTCTCTGTGGAAAGTCTTTTTGGCTTGTCTCTTAGCCTATGTGATAACGACAGCAATTGGCATACTTGTAATAAGCCTGATGAATAATAGGGGAAATTACAAATCTTCCATTGTTTTCCAGCTATCCCCTCAAAGTCAGGGAGCCTATGGTTATTATTCCTTGGTCCACTTCTACTACTTCTCAACCTACAGTGACCACCAGGTCATCAGAACTGACAGCTACAACCACTTAAACAGAATCTACTACCTCTGCCTTGTCCACTGAACCTACAACCACAACAACCACAACCATTGCTTCACCTGAACCTGCAACCTCTGTGGCCATGACCATTGCTTCACCTGAACCTGCAACTGCAGCGGCTACAACCATTGCTTCAGCTGAACCTGCAACCGCAGGGCCACAACCATCGCTTCAACTGAACCTGCAACCGCAGCGGCCACGACCATCGCTTCAGCTGAACCTGCAACCACAGCGGCCATGACTACAACTTCAAGTGAAACCACAGCTGCCTCTGCTACACCAGAACCTTAAACTACAACTACTGTAACTTCCACTTAGCTTACAAAACCTATGGTCATCACTCTCCTTCAACAATCTGTAATCTCCACGTATTTCTCTGAACCTGCAACTGCAATGCCACCATTATCACTTTAATCTACTAGAACTACCACCAATCATCAAAATGTTCTCTTCTATGGCAAGTTAACGTTTAGTTATTTTCACTACAAATTAACCTACAACTATCTTCCCTCACTGGTTCTTTCCTCAAATTGTAGCTACCTCTTCAAGGGCTGAGTCTATATCCACTGCCATTGCTACATTATACCTGGTATAGCAGCTACCATGATGCCATTTGAAGAAAAGTAATTTAGACAGTGAATAATGGAAAAAATTACCTTAATTTTCACCACGTCAACACTTAGGTCTTCCAAAACTATTTAAATGTTTGGGGGCTTCCCTGGTGGCGCAGTGGTTGAGAGTCCACCTGCCGATGCAGGGGACACGGGTTCGTGCCCCAGTCCGGGAAGATCCCACATGCCGCGGAGCGGCTGGGCCCGTGAACCATGGCCGCTGAGCCTGCGCGTCCGGAGCCTGTGCTCCGCAACGGGAGAGGCCACAACAGTGAGAGACCCGCGTACCGCAAAAAAAAAAAAAAAAAAATTGCACCTCTATTAGTAGATTTATTTCTAGTTGCTTGAAAATTTCTTTTCAATATCTCTTTAAGTTTTTAGTTTTCTGAATATTTGTTGATGGTACACAAAAATTTGAAATAATCACTTATACAAATACAAAATACTTTCTTAAATTATTTTTGTATACTGATTTGTGTCCACTAATCTTGCTAAACTCTTATTCTAATAGGTTGCTTGTGGATTCTTTGGATTTCTATGTTTACAATCCTGCTATATGCGAATAAGAGCATCTTTCATCCTTATATAATGGACTTCTTATTTTATTGCCCTGGTTGGGACCTTCAGTACACTACTGAGGGGCAGGAATCATAGTGGACTCTTGTCTTGTCACCTTTTCTTCTCTCCGTTTTACATCTCAACCCTTTTGACTGAGATTCCTCTCCTTCTGCATTTCTACCCTTTGCATTTCTTTCAGTGAATGCCTGCTGGTGAAAAACTTAGTCAAATTGTGTTTAACTAAAAAATGATCTTATTTTTACTCTTTACTTGATAGATATTCTTGCTGAGCATAGAATCCTAGCTTGCCAGTGATTGTTTTTCAGTATATTGAAGACCAACTTAATTGTCTTTTGACTTTCACTTTTGCTTTAAAGAGGTCATTATAATAAAATGTAATAGCCTACATTTTTTTAACAAGGTAGGAAGCCAGGTTCCTGATGCTAACTTTTCCAGGTACTTTGTCTTATTCTTTGCTGCTCTAAGATTTATACTACCACTGAGAAGTTTGAATTATAAGTTGAAGATCCCAAGTTCTCCAACCATTACATAATAGTGGACTCAGAAAGAATCAGAGCAACATTGGTTTAATGAAACAGGATTTGTGTTGGCCATAAGGCAAAAAAAAAAAGAAGAAGAAGAAAAGAAAGCAACTAACAGTGATTTAAAGCATAAGTCATCTATTGTTTTCTTAATGAGAAGTTCAGAGATTTGGAATTCAGTTACATAACATTTTCTTGTGAATACAATATTACACACAAGAAGGCATGTCTGCTCTTGAACTAGGATGTATGTAAGTCTATTAATGGTTTGGAAAATTCATGTCACTAACTACTGCCTCCCTACCCAAAGTTGGCCTATACGAAATGCATGACTAAAAAATATCTTAAAGTAATTTTTTCTCTATTCTATACTGCTTGCCACTTTGCTAAAGGGTCAGACTGCATCAGCTTTCAGGTTGTTGTAAAACACCACCTCACTTTTGCAGGCTTATCAGGTACACTTTTCCTAGTGCAAAGTGGAAAAGTGCCAAAGATGGTCTTTCTTTTCTAGTTCCTGCACATCTAAAAAATCAGTATTCATCAGAAACAGTGACAAAATAATTCATAGTCTAAAGCAAGATACAATGTGCTAAGAAGCAGACAAGATTTACTGTGGATAATCCTTGATTTGTGTACTTAAGAGCTACTGAAGTGTACTTATTTCCTATTTTTATCTTTAATTCTAGCTAAAGCTATTTTAATGCTTTCTTTCCCGAGCCACTGACTTCCATACAGAAGACTTTCCTCACCATTTACGCACATTTATCATGATCCAGTAATCTTAATATTGTCTTATTTTTGGACAGTTTTGAAATTAGTCATCACCATAATCCCTGTTTAGCCACAGAATTTTACAATATCCATAATCAAGGAGTGGCTTTGTAGGCTTTTTTAGAAGCAAAAACTAAATTCCTAACCTGTGAGAAATCAAGTTTCAGTGACTTTAAGTAAGTTTTGTGAAATAAGGAAGGCAAGAGTTTACATCTGCTCAGAATCCTAGAGTCTTAAAGTTGAGATAATTTTCTGCAGGTCATTTTGGGAAGGGAACAAATTTTTCTATTTACATTTTCCCAACTAACATAAATTGTGTACTTTGGGATATAATTTGGAAGTTTTCCCAGGAAACAGATGACTACTGCTTTGCATAATCCAGGTTGAGTAAATGCACAATTATTAATTTAGCATAAATTCAGTATTTCCTAACTTCTAATCCACAAAGTGAATACAGATATCCTTGGAGCTCCATTGGAGATACCAACCCCTTCAGAATGGACGACCAACAATGGCAGCATGCTGTGGATATTGAACAAAATGCAGCTGAGTTGGTGAGGTGTTTTTTTTGTTTGTTTGTTTTTTTGTTTTTTTTTTTTTGGCGGTACGCGGGCCTCTCACTGTTGTGGCCTCTCCCGTTGCGGAGCACAGGCTCTGGACACACAGGCTCAGCGGCCATGGCTCACAGGCCTAGCCGCTCTGTGGCATGTGGGATCTTCCCAGACCGGGGCACGAACCCATGTCCCCTGCATCGGCAGGCGGATTCTCAACCACTGTGCCACCAGGGAAGCCCGAGTTGGTGAGTTTTGTACATACCTTTTAACTGCTTTCATGTCTAATGTTCTTGCTTTCTACATTTGACTTTTAACCTTTCCAAAAAATGAGGTTGCCTCATATTTCACGGAAGATGCAAAATGCCATTGCTTTAATATCATATATACATCATTTTATTTCCTTCTCCTTTTCATAATATATTAAATATGAGTTATGGTGTTTCCCTACATGTCAAAAACATTTATACAATTTATTCCATTAAGTCAAATAATTAGTTAATGATGAGCAAAAACCCCCCAGCAAAACCAACTTTTGAGGCTGTGAAAAGGAATGGTTTGAATTTCACATTTTTTAGTAATCTGACAGGCAACCTATAACCTCTTAGGTCCCCCAAAACAAAGGGTAGAAGGGTTTTTTTTAATAATTCTTTTTTTTTTTAAGATTTGGTTTTCACAAATTTGTGTTTTGTTTTTTTTGCTTTGTTTGTTTTGTTTTTAATTTCTTTTTGGCTGCATTGTGTCTTCGTTGTGGTGCGCAGGTTTCTCCTGTTGCAGAGCACCGGCTCTAGGTGTGCGGGCTTCAGTAGTTGTGGCTTGCAGTCTCTAGAGCGCAGGCTCAGTAGTTGTGGCGCATGGGCTTAGTTGCTCCACAGCATGCATGACCTTCCTGGACAAGGGCTCGAATCCATGTCCCCTGCATTGGCAGGAGGATTCTTAACTACTGCGCCATCAGGGAATTCCCTTTTATAATTCTTTATGAGTTTATTTGCTTATTTTAAAACATGTGGAAAAAACAGAAAATTACAGATAAAAATTTTTTTAAATCACCCATGATCCCTCCCAGAGAAAATCACTGCTAATATTTTGCTTCTTGTCCCCCATGCAATTTAAGTTTATTCTTTTGATTGCTTTATTTTGTCACATGAAATTTTTGTCAATTTACCTAAATTTTTTCTCCAAAAATTCCATAAAGATCTTAATTAAAATTCAGAGAATTGAGAGCTTATACTACAGAAACCTTTTATAAGAGGACATTTGTTCACGTTGTCTTTTTGTTTCTCAGTAAAGTTTTATGGTTTTCTTTATATAAGTCCTATGGCATTTTACAGGCTTAGCTATTTTAAATGCTTCATTACTACTGTGAATAGCAGTTGCTACACACACACATACTCACACATAAAACAAGTGCTGTTACACATATGTTTTATACTTTTATAATCAGCCAATTTGATGAGATCTTATTACTTTCGATAGGTTATTCGGCTAAGTGTTTGGGATTCTGTTTGTAAGCAATCATATCATCTGCAAATAATGTTAATTTTATCTTCACATTTCCATTATTTTTACACACTGATGAGAACTTCTAGAAAAACATTACCGGATATTGGTGGTAGGAACCTTTCTTCACTTCTCCTGCCTTTAAAGGAATGTTGTCCCTGATGTTTCACTGCTAAATATGATGGTCATTGCTTTGAGGTAGACATTCCTTGTCACATTTGGGAGTTATTCTTTCCCTTTAGTTCTTTGAGATTGGTATTATTTGTCTGCTTTTATCAGTTTTGAATGATGAAATTTGTTAAATGAGCCTTGAGCATTGAGATGATTATCTTATTTTCCTTCTTTGATCATTTAATATGAAAAATGTATTCATATAATTCATATCACTAAACCATTATTAGAGTTTCAGATTTTCCTAGAACTTGGTTAGTTCTTCATTTAATACAAGTTGGACTCTCATAATTTTTTTACATGTTTTATGTATTTATTTTACTGGATAAAATAAAGTTTCTTCACCCTTAAAAATCAGGGTTGATTGATTGCTTATTTTAACATTCTTTCTCTGTAGTTACCCAGAAATCCATACTGTTCAAACGAAGGAACGCACTGTGGTTGTAGATTGCCCATCGTGACCTTACAGCCGCAGTGGGTGAGATTTGGAGCCCGTGGTGTGGTGGGGAGTCTTCAGTAGTTCTCTGGCGTAATGGTGAGCCGGGACGGCAGGCTCTGCTCTGTCAGCCCCGCTGCAGGGTTCTCCTCCCCTTCAATCCCTCCCCAGCCGCACCCCTCTTTGGCGGCTCTGTGCTTCTCCTGTGGCATCGCACTCCACAATCTCCTGCTAACATCAGGGAACTGCAGGCCCCAGCAAGTTATCAGTGCTGTAGTCTATTTCTGTAAGATCCTACTCCATGCCGGAGCTGACATCTTTTTAAGTTCAGTGAACTTCCTTTTATTTATGTTCAAAAGATAAAACTGTATTTAATGAATCATTTTCTAGTGATAAAATCTCAATATGTCCTGTGAACATGGGAGATGACAGTGAGCCAAAGAAATACCTGCAAATTTCCATCACTCAAAGATAACTAATCTACATGTTCTGATATGCCTTTTCTTTATTTTTTCTCCTCTTGAGGGCTAATTAGATCATTAATTTATACTGCAATTTTAGTAGCTGTTATATAAACTTTATGTGATATATTCCTGAGGCAACCTATTTGCATTTGAGATGGTGCCTTCTTGCTTTAGTACAAAGGATTAACTAAGAGGGGATATTTTGTCCTTATGGACTTGTGGACAAGGGGTGTGTGTGTGTGTGTGTGTGTGTGTGAGAGAGAGAGAGAGAGAGAGAGAGAGAGAGAGAGCTGATAAATTTGTTTAAATTGCGGCATTTGGAGTAATGAAAAAATTAGACATATTCTAATTAAAATCATTTACGTAAGTTACCACGGTCTTATTGCTGAAATATTCACTTTTCATAATCTTTTGCAGGTGACAGCAAAACTGTAGTCACTCTGGAAAACATTACTGGTGTGTCTGTTGGCCTCTTTGTTAGGACCCTTGTCGTTCTGCTCTGATATCTTGTCCACTATAGCAAGCCCACCAACAGTACCACCGTCCTCACTCACACAGACAGCAAGTCCAATCATGTCACCTGCATCGCTGGTTCTGCCCCATCTCCTGCCTCATCATCCCTGCCTGGACCTCAGGGCACTCTTCCTCCTACCCCTGTGCCCAACCAAAGGGCCTCTACCAAGGTGCCTCCACCTCCTATGAAGATGACTAAAACCACAATGCGGGGCCATGAAGTTGTCACTGAAGATGGAGAATAATGTTTTGGGGGCCTTTAGCCCTCCTCAAGCCAGATCAACATCCTTACCCTGAAGGAAGCACGTCCAAGGTATTCTTTCCTCCTGCCAAGAGGTTCCACAGCATTTAGCTTTATGAGACCTGCCCCTCTTGCTCAATCATTTGCTGTATTCCATATGAGAATGACTCCAGTGTTCTCAGTCTTGGGCCCTCCAATGGTCAAATGATTGGAAAAGAAGAATTTCAATTGAACTAGGTAGATTCATCCAGGCTGGGGCCCAGTGTTTCCTTTTCATCCTGTACAACAAATCTCAACTACACTAATGAGGATTTTGACAGCTGAGGAAGTTGCCTGCTTCCTGTATGCTGGTTCTCAAGCTGGCATTTTTCATCCAGTCGTTGATTATTTCCCAATCTCGTATACTTGGCTATTTTCAGCATTTCTATTCCAGTAGGGGAAGAAGGAAATGTTTAATTAATGTGGTTAATGAACATAAATGATTATATAACTATTGATCATTACAGAAGCTTTCCTACTATTGGGGAGTTCAGAAAAGAGGGCAGATAAGTGAGATTAGAAATAATCAAGGAAGGTTTTAGAGAAAGGCTGAAAGTTGAACAAGGGTGAAAGTTTAAATTTAAGGAGAGATAATTAAAACAGAAAATGAGAGGGCTAAGGGAGTTTAATAGATTTAAAATCCAAACCACATTTATGGATAAGCACACTTACCCAAAATTCTTCAAATGTAACAAATGATGTATTTTATATATCTGCGCTTTTTTACTGATAGTGTCCATATTATTTTCTATACTTGATATTTTGCTTAATCTCTAAGCTATTATAAACTACTACTTATAAAATTTGAACTTTTGAATTGTTTTGTACTTCATGCTATAACTTTGAGTGCACATTGCTTATAATTTTCTATGAAACACAAGAGTCTTGTTCAATGTTCCTTTAATACTCACTAGAAGCATCCACATTTTATTCTGGAAAAGACTTCAGGGTTAAAATCAACTTGCCCATTCCATCCTCAACTTCCAAACTCTACAAAAGAGGAAGACTGTTCCAGGGAAGGGTACTCTTGTTCAAAGACTCAGACCCTATGAGTGGACACGGGAGCCTGGATCTCTTTTGCATACCATCAGAGGTTCTAAATAGGTTCCAAAAGTGGGTTATTTTTTAAAGATTTCCTAAAGCAAAAGATTTTGTGTATATGCCATTCTAGGTTGATTTGCTGCAGTCAATAATAGGCTATGTAAATTAGTACAGACCTTGAGGCCTTGCTGAGTAATTAGGCTCTGCAAAAGAAAGATTAGAAATGTGATCATTGCTAGGTAATTATTATTTATGAGCAGCTAGTATTATTTCCTAGACACTGGGAAATGTAAACATTTGAGACTTTGAAAAATAATTTTTCAAACAATTTATCAACATTATTTGATAATAGAATTTAAGAATGATGAAAGGCATTATATAAATTTTAGAAAAGAAATTTCATAAAGCTCTAGGTAAGATGAATGGGCAAAATGGAGAAGGTGTGCATGCATTTCTCCCTGGTAGAGTTTTAAATCAATTCATTTCTATTGTGCTTTTGATTTAAATGCTTGTGAAGAAGAAAGATTAGATTCACTAGGTTCAAATGTGCTTCCTTATATGATTTAAACTTTGCTTTGTGATATAAAATTTAAAAAAGCTTTTAATACAAAGACCTAAAATAAAGGCACTGTTAATAAAGAATTTAAAAGAAAGTTTTGTATCCTAGAAGCCGTTTTAAATAACTAGATTTTGTGATAAAAGCTGTTCTTTTCTTCCTTTGCTCTTTGAGATAATACAGAATGCACTATGGTAATATGGGGAGAATAACTTCATTGTGTTTAAGGCTCTTAGCAATGAATTTCCTATGTTAAATATTGGAGGATATTGTAATTAGGGTTATCTGAGTTCATCAGGTTTCTGTGCTTTATAAAATGGGGTTGTGAATGAGCTCCTGGATTCATTTTTTGCTTTAGGCTTTTATGCTTTAATAAAATCTTAAAGTATTAAGCAGCGTTGTGGAAAAAGTCTTCACCAGTTAAAATACATAACTTGGACAAAAATTTTACAAAGTACTATGAAAATAGTGAAGTGTGCATATTCAATAAATAAGTAATCACCCAGTGGTAATGATTTATTCACCAAATATTAAAACCATATATATGTTCTAATATTTATTATTTCAAAAATTTATTCACTATATTGAATGAGAGTAATATATTTTAAAACAGTCAGGAAATTATTTAAAATATCTTCTACAGGACTTCCCTGATGGTACAGTTGTTAAGACTCTGTGCTTCCACTGCAGGGGGCATGGGTTCAGTCCCTGGTTGTGGAAGATCCCTCACAGCACAGCCAAAACAAAAACAAAACAACAACAACAAAACAATATTAAAAAACTAAGGATTATCTTAAGAAACCCAAATTTAAAAATTAAATTAAAAAACTATATCTTCTACAAGCAATTTTTGAGTCCATTATTTATTCTTAAATGCAAAGTAATTCTTGTGGGATTAAAGCGTTAAGTTTTCAAATACACTTCACCAAATAAGAGTGAAACTAACTTCTTTGGATGAATTACTAAAAAATGTTCTATTGGGCATTTTGTTTCCAAAATAGGTCCATTTACTTACACTGAAAATCCACTGTAATAGGTAAAATCTGTACTCCATGATATGTCCACAATTATTTTAGGGGAACCTTTCAGAAGTTATACTGTGTGAGCCATTTGCTTTGATATTGTGCAGTTTCAAAAGCTTTTGAACCTTGGAACCACCTCTACTTTGAAACAAATTATTATTTGTGAACTTTCACTTGCTTAGTCTTTAAATTCTTTAATAATCTAAGTTTCTCATTAATTGCCATTATAGTGATAGGCAGCTAATTTCAGTGTTATGATCAAGTCAAACAAGTTTCTGGTTTGTCACATCTCTTGCTAACTTTGGCCATGGCATCCTGAGAGCCTTTTCCAGTCGTGTAGGAGTCTCTCTTTGTCATTCACAGTGGTCATTACCATCAAACAATTTCAAGCAGACGTTGTTCAGGGCTAAGAGGGAACTCCTCAGCTAGAAAGAGTCACAAGAGGGAAGAGATATGGGAACATATGTATATGTATAACTGATTCACTTTGTTATAAAGCAGAAACTAACACACCATTGTAAAGCAATTATACTCCAATAAAGATGTAAAAAAAAAAAAAGAAAGAAAGAAAAGAAAGAGTTCCCTTTGCCAGGAAACGAAGAGCAGGTTGAGCAACCAGGTGCTTACCAGGAGCTGGGAGTAGGAGGGAGTGGGGAAAATGGAGAGAGGTTGGTCAAAGGGTATAAACTTCTAGCTATAAGATCAACAAGGACTGGACATCTAATGTACAGAATAGTGATTATAGTTAATAATACTGTGTTATGTACTTGAAAGTAGCTAAGAGAGTAGATCTTAAATGGTAATTATGTGACATGAGAGATGTTTAGCTAAACTATGGTGGTAATCATTTTGTAATATATAAGTGTAACAAATCAACATGTACATCTTAAACTTATACAGTGTTATATGTCAGTTATATCTCAATAAAGCTGGATAAAATAAGTAAAAAATAAAATAATTGCTCACAACAACTAATGTCATCTTTTCCAGCATGAGAGTGGATGTGTTTGCTCTGAAATGTAGTTTGATTTTAAAAAATACTGCAAGTGCAGATACTTCTGCATCAGTTGTATTTGTTTCTACATTTGCAACTGTCCTAAATGGAAGACATGGACTTATCTTACAAATGGAACAAGAAGTCGCAAATTATTATTTTCTGCTTACTACACCAGGGACCTCTGTATAAGTTATGATAAAATTCAGCTATAAGTTGAATAGATGTTCCTAAACAATAATAAAGTTATGGAAGTTATAGAAAAATAATGTATAGAAGCTTCTCTCACATATACATTAAAAGACTAAAGGTAGCTTTTGAAAAAGTAATTTTTTGGTCATAAGAGACCTAGACTCCTTTATCTCATTGTTCTACATCCTCAGTATCTGGCTTCTATTTCCTGGTTCAAAATGGCTGCTTAAGCTCCAGTCATTACATCTATATTCCAGTCAACAGAAAGGAAGAGGGATTAAGGGCTTGATCATTCTTCTAAGAATATTTCTCAGAAGTTGCATATAATAAATTTATTATAGCCCATTGCCAGAAATTAGTCATAGAGCCACATGTAGCTGTAAGGAAGACTGGAGAATATAATGATTATTCTGGGTGTTTGTGTGACTAGCTAAAACTGAGGTTTCTATTTATAAGGAAAACAAACAGAATAGATATTGGGGCACAATCCAGAGTCTCTGCCCAACAATTAAAGCCAAACATTTTTAGATGAAGAAGTAAACATTTCGCTCCAAATTCCTAATCCCTTTATGAGCCTCAACTATTCTTTAAACTCTTTTATAAACAGTCTGGCAACCGCAAAATTTTAACAGTGTCTAATAATTGTGAATCAGATGCGGTCATTTACAGCGTCACTGAGTTGGCCTCAGATGCCAAGCACGACGGCTGAGGATTCAAGTCTCCAGGAGTTTCACCGGCACAGGAGAGCACCAAGAGCCCCTCGTAAAAGGAGGGAGATCATGCCTGATGCTTCTGTGTATCTGCACGGAACCTAGCCGTGTGTCTGACATAGAGAAACTACAAAGCAAGCATTTGATGAATTAAATCACTGATTACATCCCAGAAACATCAAGTAGAAAGGGACCGCGGAGATCATCCAATCCAAACTCTTCACTTTTGAGATGAAGGACCTGAAGCTTGAATAAAGCTTGGCAAGTGCTGGGTGTATGCAGGTATCGTGTAAAGGATTTTGTGTTATCTTGTCCAGCAGTGCATTAGTGTTAAAGCTGAGACTGCATGAACTCAGATCTGGGACTCTGCACTAACATGAAACCTTTTCACTTTACATTTTCTGACTTCCATTTTGACTTGCGTCCTGCATGTATTAATGTGTTTTAACTCGCATTTTATTAATAGCTACCTCACTTATATGTATTTTTATTTCCAGTTGGAAGACAGAAAATCATGCTCTCTGATGCCATTTTACTCTTTATATTTTCTCCATCGTATCTTCAATTTTACTTTTCATTTTTCCCAAGAACCAGGTTTTCTTCTTTCCAGGTTGCAAAGGGTTTTATGTTTCTGCCTTAACACAGTATTTGAATAGTTAAAATGTACAAGATCTAAAACTAGGCAACCAGGACTTGAGACTTTGCTCTCTCACTTACTGTGTGACCTTTGGCAAATTATCTACCTCTCTGTGCCACAGTTATCTCATCTAAAATGTGGAGATAAAAAAAGACCACATACTGCATAGGTCCATTTTAAAGAGTTAATAGATTAGTAAAACAGCCTGGAAAATGTTCAATGAATGTTATCTGAGAATGATGGTGACTTCTTAAGTAAAGGGTGGTATTCTCTTGCCACCTAGCATGTTTTTGGCCATCTCTCCTTTTTTAATAAATAATTTATTCAAAAAATTACAATTATTATTGTCATTTAAGAAAAATGACACAAGATAGTTGAAGCTTCTGAGTAAGTGTTATGATATGGTTACCTCAAAGCTGAATAGAGATTAGAGTTGGGTGGAATAAAAGTTAAAGTGCATGGAGAAAAACCCTGCAATGATTGGAGGTGAAGGTCGAGTGGGAGATAAAAGGATTCACCTTCCCTCCTGCAAGAGCAGCAGAGTGAATGTGCTATCGGCTGGCTAAGAGAATTACACTTCACACATCTCCTCAAAGTGAACAATAGCTTTAAAAACAAATTTAGCTATTTTTTTTATTATTAATGGGAACCAGTGAGGACCACCTTAGTACAGAAAATTTAGATTTAAAATGCAAAAACTATTTTAGTGAATGCAATACATGTTTATATATTTTAGTTTATATAGTACTTTAACTTCTCATAGACCGTTTCCCCCAAGGACATCTTAGTAACATACACCCATTTAAACCTATTGTTCCTGACAAATAGGCTAGATTATGCTGGTCCCTGGGGGTGATTCAGGGCAAGTGGGTAAATTCAGGTACTTCTGCAGGTCTCTCTCTCGTCTCTTGGGCAAAGAGTTTTTATCATGCCAGAACTTCTCATGAGAAGCTGATTTCCAATAAGTTGGAAAGATTCTCCCAAGAGTCGACAGTTGGTAAGTGGCAGAAGCAAGCCCTCCATCCTGTCTTCGTGGGTCCAAGTGCAGTGTGTGAGAGGTAAAACTTGGACTGGAGAATGTCATTTTCTACGTTCTGGTTGGCAAAGCCTCACCAACAGCCAGTAGATACTGGAACATAACTATAGCCTGTTTTGTAGCCATACTAATTTGCCCTAGGAAATTCTGATAAGTGTCTCTGGTTAGGAATCATTACTTCAAGCCTAGATATGTATGAGAATAGCTCTGGTGAAGCTCAGTCTTAAAGGGATCTGTACTTTACATTATTACTCCTCATCATTTTCAAGAAAGCTTGTTCCACTGCTCAGTGGAATATGAAGTGCCAGTCTATTCCAGCAGAACTTTATTTATCGGGGATGGCAGGTACTAGATTTTTTCCAAGAACTAGATTTTACACCACTGATGACAATTTTCATTTGGTTGCCCATATAGTTATCATGTTAAGGACACTCAGGGCATACAAAGAACATTTAAAAATAATCTCCATTCCCAAGGAATTTTAGTCTGGGGTGAAAAATGGAGGTACCCAGTATCTGCATGATCAAAGTGGTAAAGCTAAGGTCTTTGTGGGTTTGTATTGATAGATAATCTCTTCTGGGGAAATCAATGAAGACTTCATGGAAAAGGTGGCATTTAGGCTGAGGTTTGAAGAATGTTTAGGATTTGGGGGTTTTGAAAATTTTTTTTGTTTGTTTTCTAATCTAAATGAAATACATCTTGGTTGTGAAAAACCAAATTTGAGAGTTTAAAGAAGTATGTGGGAAAAGAAGGAAAAAAAATCACCAATTTTTTTAGCACCAGAAGCAAGTACTTTCCCTTATTCTTTTCTGCATTTTAAAATACTTGAGACCATATAAAACCATATGGCACTTTGGTCATATTAACCAAGATTTATCTAGCATTTAAAAAAATGCTCATAGCCTTTAGCTCAGTAGTTTTGCCTATAGATCAATAAAGGTTATAATTAGGAATGCAGATAAAGACTCATGAGCAAAGATATTCTTCATAGCATTTTTATAAATAGCAAAAGGTATGGAACAATCTAAGAACTCCCAAAAGGACGTGATTAAGAATGACCAGCAGGACATTTTTTGAGGAGATGGAACTCTCCTTGGATAAGAGATGTTGACAAGATGCCCCCCTGAAACTGGAAGGTAAAGGAGGTAAGGATGGGGGTATAGAGAAGTGTAATATACAGCAAGTTATGGGGGCATATAAAGGACAATGATGCCTCTACTGCTTCCCAGACACACAGATTGACAACATCATTTGGGTTTTAAAATGCACGAGTTTAAGCCATTTTGCTCTTTCTTGCCATTTATGGGACCATCCTCCAGTGAAAATTTGTCTGTCACCAGGACAGGAAAGAAAACAAAGGAGGTGTGGGCTGAGTGATCCAAGTGTTGAGTGAAGTGCCTGCAGGTCAGAATGCACTGCGGAACACAAGGAATGCCACACCCTTCCCATGGCTTCTAATTCCCTCCAACACCTCAGTTCCTCTCCAGCTTGGCCTCGCACCCTCTCTTCTTACTCACTAACAACACAGATAATCAAATCACAGAATTGTATATAGAATTGAGCTTTCCTAAACAAAGCTAATAGCCAATGGGACCAGTATAAATTTCAAGTTCGATAATGGAGTCTGCTTGCTAAACATTCATAATATATCTCCCCAAAAAGATCTAGTCAAATTGGAATAAATTTGACCAGATTTTCTGAGAAAAACATTTTGAACACTGAATCTTAAACTACAAAACAAAGAGTTAGAGAATTTGAAGTACTTACTGGCTTTTCCTGGACATATCTTCCAACCTGTTGTTAATGAACGCTAGTTAGGTAGAAGTCACTAGTTCATTTTTCCCTTTCTCCCTTTTTCTTCCAACTATATATTATCCATGACCATTGGTTTCTTTTTAAAGCATAATTTATTTCTCAAAAACAGTTACCGTTAAAAAAAAAACTTTACACAGCATGTTGGCAAATAACACACTTATCTGCCTCAGAGTATAGTCAGCCCTCTGTAAACACGGGTTCTGCATCTGTGGGTTCAACCAACCAGGGATTGAAAATTAATTTCTTGTTGGCCAAGCTGCACAGATTATGGGATCTTAGTTCCCTGATCAGGGATTGAACCAGGGCCTTGGCAATTAGAGTGCCAAGTCCTAACCACTGGACTGCCAGGGAATTCCGAAAATATTTGTAAAAAAGAAAAATTACAGAAATTTCCAGAAAGGAAAACTTGAACTTGCCACATAGTGGCAAATATTTACATAGCATTTACATTGTATTTGTAACTATTTAATAGTATTTACATTGTATTAGGTATTATAAATAATCTAGAGATGATTTAAAGTGTATGGGAGAGTGTGTGTAGGTTATATACAAGTACAGTGCCATTTTGTATAAGGAACTTGAGCATCTCTGGATTTTGGTGTCCATGGGGCTCCTGGAACCAATCACCTCCAACGCCCAGAATACCAAGGGATGACGTAATCTTAATTTGTACGATGTGAAGTCATGTTAATCCCTTTTTTCCGCCCTGAATAGAGTTGACACAGAAAGTTAATCAGCTGCTTCATTATGCCTCTTAATACTGAGTATTTTTCTAAAATTAAGAGGTTGGCACCAGAAAACACTAAAACTTGAGACAGCCAGCAATCAACCAGTGAAGGCAAAGCCATGACTGGCAGGGAAGCTGAGGAAGGCAGGAGGCATCCGTACTGGCTGTGAGATGGAGCTTGGAAGACAGTGGATCACAAGCTGGGTTCTGCCCAGCGATGCTTCCCATTGAGGTTTCTCAGCAGTTCCCAGGAGACAGGAGTTCCCCTTTGGGACTTGCCTCTCCCACTCCTGAGGGCCCCAGCTGTCCTCCACACCTGAGCTGCCAGAGGTCATCAGGGCTTCTGGGAAAGCAAAGGGGGCTCTTGCTAAATTCTTTAGTACCTTGGTCTTAGTTGCTTTCTTTACTGACCCTGAATTACGACAGAGATGATTAGAGGAAAACCTACCCATTGAGCAATATCTCCCTCCTTGGATAGGCTGGCTCAGCAGGAATCCTACCTCAGAGTTGCAGGGAGACATTTATATTTGAAGATCAAAGGAACTGCTCTCTCAGCACCTACTGACAAGTTGGAATCACTGGAGATCCCAACCCAACCCTCTGTTTTGTGGAAATACCAATAATACGCATTACTCAGTAAAAGATGCAAAGGAACTAATGAGAGAAAAGAGTTCTTCCCTTGGAAATATTGTTCTGCCATGCTGAGGATTTCTCAAGTTCAGGGAAACCTGAACTTGTCTGAATACTTCTGTCAGCTCCAAGGAAGTCCTGATTGGTCTCAGGCTGAAGTTAGTTGGGCTTAACGTAAATAAATTCAAATGTCTGTTATGTTTAGTGCTTCTAGATTTTAACAGTATTTTTGTAACTTGAAAAATAAATTTTTTTCAAAGCAAAAGACTATTTGACAAACAGGAAAAAAAATAAACATTTATTCACATTATCACCATACATACATACAGTGGCAAGAACTATACACATTTTGGTGTATGGTTCTTTAGACTTTTTTTGGTACATAGGTATCATGTTTTCCTCCCAAAATACAGAATAAAGTACCTACCTTATAGGGATCTTTTTTTTTTTTACCTACTTAGCAATGTCTCATAAACTCTATCTATGTCAAAAACAGTATTATCCGACCACATGATATTTTTAAATAGTTTTAAAATATTCTATTGTAGATTTATTGTAGTTTAACCAACACCCTACAGTTGGACATTTAGGTTGACTTCAATTTTTATAATATTTAAAAATATATACCACAATAAACATCTTTGAACACATGAATAACTTTTAACATAAGATAAATCCCTGTATCTAAGATTTCTGGGTTAAAGTGTATATGCATTTTTAAGAATTTTAAAACATTTCATCCAATTATTCTTTAGAAAGTTAACACAATCTTTCTTCCCCACCAAAAAAATATGTGTTTAGTTTCTTCACACCCTTGTCAAAATTAAAAGGTATTATTTTTAAATCTTGCCCGAATTGATAGAAGATAAGTTAAACATCAATTGTCTAAGAGTTTTTGTTTATTTACTAGTGAGGTTGTATATGCTTTCATGTTTGTTTGTGCTATTTCATGTTTATTATCACAGCGCTGTTCATTTCTTTTGCCCATTTAAATGGTGGATCTTTTCTTATGGATTTGTAAGCAATTCTTTTTTTTTTTTTTTTTGCGGTATGCGGGCCTCTCACTGTTGTGGCCTCTCCCGTTGCGGAGCACAGGCTCCAGACGCGCAGGCTCAGCGGCCATGGCTCAGGGGCCCAGCCACTCCGCGGCATGTGGGATCTTCCCAGGCCCGGGGCACGAACCCGTGTCCCCTGCATCAGCAGGCGGACTCTCAACCACTGCGCCACCAGGGAAGCCATGTAAGCAATTCTTAAACACTGAAAAGATAAATCTCTTTTGCCTGTTATACATGTTGCAAATATTTCCTCACATTGTAGTTGATATTTTGGTTTAGATAGGGCGTTTTAAATTTAGAAGTATGAAATTGTTGTTTTTTCAGATCTTCTTACCTTCATTTTTCTGCTGTTAGCACTGTGCCTCTAAAGTTTCTTTCTCTAACACTAAAGATTATATAAATATTCAAATACAGTTTTTTCTCCTTTAATGTACTTTTTTTTACTGCCACATTTGATGCATTAGAATTTATTTTGATGGATTTTTGTAGGATAATGTTCAATTATCTTTATCTTTGAAGAGCTGAAAGTTTAGGAATTTGGAGGCATTAAAAGACAAAGGTGTCACATATAGAAAAGATGGCCTAATGGTGCCAATATCTGTGAGTTCTGTGTCAGGTCTCATGTCAAGTGTGATGGAATGTATGTCGTAGGTAAGTCCCTTAAACTGTCTCTCTAAGTTTCAGTGATGCCTGCAGAGTTGCCATGAGAATGAAAGGTAATAATATCCGAAAATTAGGGGTCCCAGTATTGTCTTATAATAGAGGATTTGGGGGTGGTTGGGAGTGTGGGAGGAGGGAACTCTTCTTCTTTTGTAGGCTTGATTTTAAGGAAAACACTTGCAGGGAAATAAGAAAGGTAGAAGGAAATGAAAGATTTGAGGTTAAAAACAACAACATATGATTCTTCTCTTCTACTTCCCTGTTTTTTTTTTTTTTTTTTTTTTTTCTTTTTGCGGTATGCGGGCCTCTCACTGTTGTGGCCTCTCCCGTTGCGGAGCACAGGCTCCGGATGCGCAGGCCCAGCGGCCATGGCTCACGGGCCCAGCCGCTCCGCGGCATATGGGATCCTCCCAGACCGGGGCACGAACCCGTATCCCCTGCATCGGCAGGCGGACTCTCAACCACTGCGCCACCAGGGAGGCCCTACTTCCCTGTTTTGAGTGAGAAAATGATTTGACTGCATCTTAAAAGATCTTTGGCCTGTGCAGTTCTTTAGAGATATCCTTCTCCCATGGCTATGTAGGTGCTCGGTAACTACTATGCTATACAGAATAACTGAGTTCTTTCCTGTGTTACGTGAGAATCTCCTCTTTCTTTCCCTACTCTTCCTGCTTGCACAGCCACTTCATATATGTAGGGGTTTTGTTCTGTTTTTATAAAACACCTGCCTGTACCAGGTGATATAGGAGGCTTTAAAAATGTGTATGGAATGCTTAATATTTGTATAATTTGGCTGTACTTGAAAGGCTCACTCTTGAAGAACTTTGAAAGTTTTAAACTGGGCTCTGGTAAAAATGTAAATTGGTTAAACCTATTTCAGTTATAAGGGTCTGTACCCTTATTACACCAGAACAAATTGGTTCAGTTGGTAGATTCTCTTACACAAATCAATTTTATGTTATTAAAATACATACCACCCCCATATATAATGATGTTTTCCTGAGAAGAAAAAAATATTTTTCTGTTATGGGTACCGTCTTCTATTTTCCAAAATGGTGGAAATGTTATTAGTATCAAGCCATTTTCACTCAGGTACTAGTTCTAAAAGAAACATTTTCGTGTTTATTTAAAAAAAAGATGACCAGTACCCTGAAAAAAGTCTCTGTGAAGGAATAGTTTGACTCACCAATAGATGCTTCCGAAAGCAACAGGCAGGGCTGACAAGCACACCTTAGTGGAGGAGGGGAGACATCTGGTGGATGCCAGATGGAAAGAAAGCAAGATACCAGGTCCACAGAGGGTGTTTTTTGTTTGTTCGTTTTTGTTTAGTGCATCTTCATAAGGCAATAATGAATAAATAAAAATGACAGAGGGAAAATATGTTAAATATCTTAATGCTTATTGCTTTGCCTTTGTTAGCAACAGTTAAAATTATTTTAAATGAGATTGAATTAAAAAATTATATATATACATACATGTATAATATATATATATATATATATATATATATATATGGCCAGCTAGGTCCTCAAGGTTTTTGAATATCGTGTTTAGCTCTGATGCAAGAATTAATACTTTGGGGGGAAATAAAAACAATTACAAGTCATCCAAAGATATGAGGGAAAAGCTTTCTCATAATTTGTTCTTTGTATTGTTAGTGGCAATTTTTATCAAAGTTCAAAATGCAGGCAGAGAAAAAGCAACTCTACTTCTAGGAAAATATGCCACTCATATACTGGCAAAAGTACACAAAGATATCTGTTAATCCATGTTCATTAAGCATTGTTTGCATAAAACAAAATCCTAGAAAGAACTTGGACTTCCATTCTAGGGGAGTGACTAATAAACCAGCAAATGGCAATATAATGAAATATAACTGTTACAAAGAGTGAGATAGACCTATAATATCATTATTTGCTGAATGTGTTATAGTATTAAATCATTTATGTAAAAAGGATGTGTATGCATGTGACTGTTTAGAAGTTCACAGAATACACATTTTGACTGAATGCCAAATAATCAAGAGTTAAGTCCACATTTGGCTAATGCTGAGGCCAAAGCCAAAGTCACCATTAAGAGAATGAAGTTTTGGTATGTGTGGAACCTAGAAAAATGGTGCAGATGAACCAGTCTGAAGGGCAGAAATTGAGACACAGATGCAGAGAATAAACGTATGGACACCAAGGGGGGAAAGTGGCGGGTGTGTGTGTGTGTGTGTGTGTGTGATGAATTGGGAGATTGAGACTGACATATATACACTAATATGTATGAAATGGATAAATAAATAAATAAAACAGAAAAAAAAGAGAATGAAATTTTGGAATAAAAGAAAAAATCTGACATTTTATTAAATGTAATAATAATGAAATTTTTATTATTCAAATTTTAGTAGGAAAATAGTGGAAGTTTACTACTACAGTGGAGGTAAATTAAGTTCTCAGCATTGACACAACTGCGTTGTACTTAGGGTCCCTTTACAGCATATTAGTGATACTAAGAAGATGTTCATTTTCAAATTGCACATTGTATAATGTTATTTAACTTTTGGACAACAGAGTATAATTCAGGATAAAAAAAATGTTAATCTGTTCTCTAGATGGAATGTTGTATCTGGGTTTTGTAACTAAAAGTGGATAACAATCTTTTTGATAAGATTTTTGCATAAATTTTAGGTGCCAAAGACTTAAAACTATAAGGAATTGTCTTAAAACATTTTTCATGGAGTCTGTTTGTTTGAAATTTGAAGAATAAGGACAAAAATAAGATTTTGGATTTCTCATTTTTCTCTACAATTTTTTGGATTATTTTTCTTTAAACTTTTTGATATCTTTCATGTTTTGACTGAAGATGATTCATTATGTTTGATGTTCATGATTTTTGAAAAAGAAATTTTGAAGCAGCAGAATTATATGTTTCTTTTAATTAATTCCCCAAAGGATGTGAAGAATTCTCACATAGAAATTTTTCTTGAAATACTTATAGTCTAATTGGAATTAAATAGCTAACTTATAGTCTAATTGGAATTAAATAGCTAAAAATGAAAATGTATCCATAAAGAGTATACACTAGGATAGCCAAAGAATGCATATACTGTAGTATAAATAATAATATGAATTATTATCGTGCATATGTATTAGATAGTCAATAAATATTGAATGGTTAAAGAACTTAATTTATATGTACAATAAATTAATAGAATAAACAGATTATAGACGTTCAAAACTGGAAAGACCTTAAAAATTATTCAGATACATTTATTTGTTAATTTCTTTTTGTTTTAATTTCCTAAACCTTTTCACAAAAAATACATTTCTTAAAAGTCCTCTTAGGATTTTTTCAAAAATAATTTTATAGTTTTGAATGATGTATAATAAAGAAGTTATTTTGAGTAAAAACATTTTACATTAGAACAGTGTATTGCTAAAGATTGCATTATGAAGTTTATTTTAATAAAATATTTAATAATATTACAAAATTATTTTCCACTTAGATGTTCAACCACGTTTAATTAACTTTAATTATATTGGAAAACACATAATTTGTCAACAAATAATTTTTAAAGTCATATTACATTGTATTTGATTTAGAAACTAACTATATAAAATGTAGAGTTAAATTGAACTATATCATGATGTAAAAACTAAAACAGAACCTGCTTGTTCTGGGGTGCAGAGAAGAAGTCATTCAGTCATTTGCAAAGTATTTATAGATTTTACTACGTGACAGAGATTCTGGGTGCAGAAAACACAACACCTAGGACAACAATAGCCCTGAAGCTTTAATAGAAGCAGTAGATTATTGAGCTGGTCCACCCACAGTCGCTTCCAAGAACTGTTCTGCTCAGGGCGCTGGCCATAGCCACACACCGAGGGCTCCTATTTGAGCTATAGCATCATGTTCCTACAACGGTGATTCCCTCTTCCAACCGCTTCCCACAGGGCTTTGCTCCTCAGCTGGTACTTAGACTGCTGCCCTGCAACCCAGACACAGTTTGCTAAGAAAAGAAGAGCTGGATTAATCAGATTGCCCACCAGAAATAGAGACACAGATGTAGAGACGAAACGTATGGACACCAAGGGAGGAAAGTGGCGGGAGGGGGTGGGTGGTGGTGGGATGAATTAGGAGATTAGGATTGACATGTATACATTAATATGTATAAAAAGATAACTAATAAGAACCTGCTGTATATAAAATATAAATAAAATTCAAAAAAAAATCGGATTGCCCACATTGGGAACTTGAATAAAATCATGTCGAGAAGAAGGCAAAGGTTATCAGCAAGAAAGGTTGTGGTGTAGAGAGGACTTGGAGAGGTCACATGAAGTCAGCCAAATCTCTGAGCTGAAGGGCTGTGTATGTCTGCACGTGTCAGATACAGCCCTACTGGGGAGCAATGAAGAAGACGATCGATAGTAAGAAAAGAGGAGAGCACACCTGCTGAGAAGCAGCAGAAACACCTTAAAGGATGCTGTGGAGGCATTATCCCTCGAAAGATATAATATCTTAAATGGAATGTTCTGGGGAAAATATTTACATCTCCACTCTGTAGACGCTTGCGTGTTTTGGATAGCTAGCTTGGACCTTAAGGAATGGCAGCTCCTTTTTCTCTGATAGGGGAAGCCAGACCTCTCCTGGGAAAACTATCTTGAATAGAAGAGCAAAGAGCAAAGAGCTCCTAACAATCACTCATGGAGGAAGGGTGGCTGGGTTCTAAGGCAGCCAGGGTCTGGGTCAAGAGCAGAAACTCAGCCCTTCCAGGATTAGAAAAAAGTGTAGTTAATCATATGGAAGGGGGCTGATGAAGCAGTCACCATGTGGCAGAAAACAAAACTCCCTTAGTTAAATAAGACCTTTTCCTAGTTTAATCAAGAAAAGCAATAGTTTATTAAGAGGGGGAAAATATACTGCACTTGTATGACACACACCAGAGAAACTTTAGGAACTCCCTTTTCACATCTGCAAAACATTGTATTTTCAGGACTTTCTTCATTTCCATTCACATTTTACAGACATATTCATAAAATATAATTCAAAAAGTATCCATTTTCATTGGAAGGTATTTACACTTCAGCATGGAGTGGTTGCATATTTTTGATATATTCTCCAACATCTGTTTACATTGATATGAGAAAAGAGGGATTCTTATAATATTTTTAATTTGAATTTATCTTAATGGAAGTTATTACTGATTATCTCAAATGTAGAAAACATACAATGAGAATATTTTACCAAAGATGGAAGCATGTGAGTCTATGTTCCAAATTCTCTGTTCTCTTTAGAGAGTGACCACTTTCCAGAAGTTAGCCTGATTCCTTGGAAAAATAAGTTCATGTTAATATCATAGAAGACTCTGAATTAATTCATTCTGCTTGAGCTTTGTAGGAGGTGTTTAAGCCAAAGCCTACGCTTCTGTCTCCCTGTATGGAGTCTAGTCTGTTTCTGAAGCACCTCCGTAAAGGAGACAGGATTCTGACCCCTTTGCCAACACCATACAGCAGGATAGAGCAGAGAAATGCAGGACATCAGACCTCATGGACAGGGCCTGCAATTGGAGGACTGTAAAGTAAACAGAATATGACCTTTTAGTATTCCATAAGATGAAACAGGAAGACACATAAAGCACTTGAGATAAAGTTGTGAACCAAACCAGAATTTAACAACCTGTATTTTTCACAGAACTAAGCACGATTATCCATATTTGGATGATTGGCAGATACTTTCTTAAAAATGAAGTGATGTGGAAAGCAACTGAAAGTATTTGTGACCGAAGATTTTTTTTAAGGAACTTTAAACTGAAAATTTAAATTTTGAAAAACTCGTATTGACCACTGTAAGAGTAACAGCTGCTCAAAATGTAAAGAGTTTTCTGATGAGATTGGTGGTGATATTAACCCATGTGCTTTAAAAAATAGTTTATAATGAAATGTTGCAACATTGAAAAGATCTGCATGACTCAGTAAGTCAGTATTCTTAAAATGACCAATGTATCACATTACAAAATAATGCATGGGTAAGGGGATTAAGAAGTACAAACTTCCAGTTATAAAATAAGTGACAGAGATGTAATGTACAGCATAGGGAATATAGTCAATAACGTTGCAATAACTTTGTATGGTGACAGATGGTAACTAGACTTACCATGGTGATCATTTCATAATGTATAAAAATATCAAATCACTATGTTGTACACCTGAAACTAATATAATATTGTATGTGAATTATAATTCAATAAAAAATGCAAGATAGAGTAATGGGTTTTAATGCAACAGCACAATAAATTCATTGATGAGATTTCAGATTTCACTTTGTGACTAACCTTTATGAAATAATCACTTGGGGAATTTTGGTGTATCTAGAAATATGGAAGAATAACTCCAATTATTTGAAATGGCTATTAAAATACTTTTCCCTTTATCAACTGCATATCTCTATGAGCCAGATTTTCCTCATTATACATTATCCAAAGCAACATGAAAGGTAGATAAAACATAGAGGTGTAAATGAAAATCTAGTTGTTTTCCATTGCTCTGGACATTAAAGAGATTTATAAAAATAATGTCACTCTTCTCACTGTGTGTGTGTGTGTGTGTTAGGAAATACAATTCATCAAAAATTATGTTATAGATGTTAATGTGGAACGAGTTTATTATTATTTTCTGAGTTAATATTTTCAAAAATTTTCAGATTTAATTTTCAATATGGTGAATTTGATAGATATAACCCACACAGATAAGAACTCTTGGGAATCCTCAGTAAATTTAAGGGTGGAAAGGGGGGTTGAGACCAAAAGTATGAGAACTTCTGTGCTCGGCTCAGTCCTCTCTCCTCCTAGCACTCAGGCCCTGAGCGCTTGCCCGTGTCTCCAGTTCTCCTTGCATCCATCCCACCTACGATGAACATCGGGTTCTTTGATATAACGGGGAGGGTAAGTCTTCATCCATTAAGTCTAAAGAAGGTCTTGTTATGGGCTGAATTGTGTCCCGAAAAAATTCGTATGCTGAAGTCCTACCCCCAGGACCTCAGAATGTGGCTATATTACGAAACGGGTCGTTAAAGGGGTGATTAAGTTAAAGTGAGGGCGTCAGAGTAGACCCAGATCCGATATGACTGATGTTCATATACGAAGCGAGATTAGGACACACAGGGGCGCACGTGCACAGAGGGGTGACCATGTGAAGAGGCAGCAAAAGGGCATCTATCTGCAAGCCAAGGAGAGAGACCTCAGAGGAAACCAACCCTACCAACACCTTGATCTTGTACTTTCAGCCTCAAAACTGTGAGAAAATAAATTTCTGTGGTTTCAGCTACCCATTCTGCTGTAATTTTTGGCGGGCCTCTCACTGCTGTGGCCTCTCCCGTTGCGGAGCACAGGCTCCGGACGCGCAGGCTCAGCGGCCATGGCTCACGGGCCCAGCCACTCCGCGGCATGTGGGATCCTCCCGGACCAGGGCACGAACCCGTGTCCCCATTGGCAGGTGGACTCAAACACTGCACCACCAGGGAAGCCCACCCTTCTCTTAAATGTGCCAATGACTTTCCATTTTACAGCATCCACTTCAATGCTTTTCTTAACAACTGTGTCCAACCTTATTGAGAGCAGAATATGACATTGCTAATTCTGTGAATAGACAGTGTTAAAATAACTCAGAGAGGGACAGTTCACAATGGAGTAAATAATAAGATTTCACACACACACACACACACACACTCACACACACTCACACACACAACACACACGCACACTTATACACACACTCACACACACATGCACTCACACACACAAAAACATACTCACACTCACACACCGGGGTAACATTTAAGCCAGGATTTAAAGGATATTTCGATTTTCCATAGGCAGCAAGTGTATCTCCTTCTCGTCCCTTCCGCAAATTGTATTTTATTTTGAAAAACTAAAAACCTGCAAAAATAATTGGAAAGAAGAAACACCTATTTATTCTTGAACTAGATTCCCCCATGATCATTATTTTATCACGTTTGCTTTATCTCCCGACGTTGGCTGAACCATTTGAAAATAAGTTGTAGATATCCTGCCACTTCACCCTCATATTTCAGCATGTATCTCCAAAGAGATAGTCACAGTATCATTATTTTATCCCAGAATATTAAAAAATACTGCCATAATATCATCTAGTATGCAATACATCTTCAGATTTTCCCAACTGTCCTGAAACTTTTTTTTCTAATGGCTTTTATTGTTGCTCCAGGAAATGGTCAATAAACAAGCATTTGGTTGCTATCAGGATTGTATCTCTAGTTCCAGGTGATTTCCACAAAGGGAGAGACTCTTGATATCATTTTCTACACATGGAAGGATGGGCATTTCATCAACCCTGAAATCAACCATTTTGGGTAGTAAAGAAATCCTCACAATTGAATTCTCATTTGATAAGACTTCCTAGAAAAATCAAGCAGAATATTAAAACAATTATTCATGTCGTTCACTTTAAAAAGATATTTCATGTTATTTTCTGATAATTGGAGTGATAAAGTGGAAAGGGGGGGCAAATGATTGCTTTCCCTTTAATTATCTGCCTAATTGCTTTCATTCTCCAAGATGCTTTGTCACTGATGGCGTGGATTTAGCATTACACTGGGGATACAGGTGGCCCATAGGTAAATATTGTTTTTCTACATTCTGTGGTTAATTTGGGATAGTTAGAAATGTAGAGACCTATTTCTTCTCTCTAAGTGCACTTTTGCCTGCAGCAGACAGATCTCATCTCCTTGGAAATAATTAGATGAAGTTATAATGCTCCGCAGCTGCTGAGTTATTAGCCAAATGCTCACCAAATGGGATCACTCATTAGGACTCGTGAACAGGTAATCTTTTTTGATAGATGAACTTATAATTTTCATATCTATTTATACAATACACAGATATCTTCTTTTATATTGATTTCTAATGTCTTGGCACATAGGATGCTATATTTGATTGCCCATTTTAAAGGATGTAAAATCATTACTGACACTTGATTAAGCTCATTTTCAAAGTGGCACAGGATCCGCTAGGAATTAGATCCTATGGATAGTGATACTTTATGCATTAAGACACAATTTTTTCCAGTTTTAACTTCGAAGGAAAGTCATGTCTTTTCCAGTTTTAACTTCGAAGGAAAGTCATGTCTTCTGATGAATAGCTTAATATCTTCACCATTATGCAAACTCAAATGATAACTATTATTCACATAGAACTAGTCTGCACTTCCTTATTTTTTTTATTTTTATTTTTATTTGTGGTATGCGAGCCTCTCACTGTTGCGGCCTCTCCCGTTGCGGGCGCAGGCTCAGCGGCCATGACTCACGGGCCCAGCTGCTCCATGGCATGTGGGATCTTCCCGGACTGGGGCACGAACCCATGTCCCCTGCATCGGCAGACGGACTCTCAACCACTGCGCCACCAGGGAAGCCCTGCACGTCCTTATTTAACCAAAGCTGCTGAATAGAAGTTAACACTAAGTTACAAATGAAAACAGGTGAAAATGTTCATTTTTTTTCCTGCCACTGAGCCAGATTGTTTCAGGACCTAAACTGCTCCCTGACAGCAATTTTCTAACTTTAGGGTGGTGCAATCTTTTTCCTAATGAACTGAGAAAATTCTAATATCTTCCCTCATTGCAAGTAGAAAAAGCTTGCCTCCTTTACAGAAGTTAATAAATACACCTGCAACATTTTCTTTTCTTTTTTATTAATTAATTAATTTATTTTTTTGCTGTGTTGGGTCTTCGTTTCTGTGTGAGGGCTTTCTCTAGTTGTGGCAAGCGGGGGCCACTCTTCATCACGGTGCGCGGGCCTCTCACTATCGCGGCCTTTCTTGTTGCGGAGCACAGGCTCCAGACGCGTAGGCTCAGTAGTTGTGGCTCACGGGCCCAGCCGCTCTGTGGCATGTGGAATCCTCCCAGACCAGGGCTCGAACCCGTGTCCCCTGCATTAGCAGGCAGGTTCTCAACCACTGCGCCACCAGGGAAGCCCAACATTTTCATTTTTTTGATTATTAAAACACAGTGTTGAAATTGGGATTCTCTTACACTGTCTTACTGGGAATATAAGATGATGCAGATGCTTTGAAAAACAGTCTGGAAGTTCCTACAAAGGTTAAACAAAGAGTTACTATTTGACCTGAAATTCCACGCCTAGGTATTTAACCAAGAGAGATGAACCTATATGGCCATACATTCAGCAATATTCATAATCACCAAAAATGGAAACAATTCAAATGTCCATCAACTGATGAATGGAAAAATCAAATTTGAAATAGCCATATGATGGAATGTTATTTGGCAACAAAAAGAAAGCATATACTTATTTATGCTCCATCATAGATGAACCTTGAAAACATCGTGCTAAGTGAAAGAAGCCACTTATGAGAAAAATCATATTTTATGCTTCCATTTATATTAAATAGCCAGAATAGGCAATTCTGTAAAGACAGAAAGTTGATTAATTGTTCCTTAGTGCTGGGAGGGTTGGGGGAGAAACGGGTAGTGACTGCTAATGAGCACAGGCCTTTGATTAGGGTGATGAAAATGTTCTAGAATAGATTGTGGTGATGGTCACACAATTCTGTGAATATACTAAAAACCATTGAAGTGGACATTTTAAATGGATTACATGAATGGTGTGTAAATTATATCAAAATGTTTTATATAGAATTAACATACATACAATATATTTATGTAATATATAATAATATGTTAAATTATATCAATATATAGCATAATATAATGTTTATATATAATTATATATCTAGTGGTAGTTCTTTCTGGGGAAAGAGAAGGTGGTGGTTTTGTTATCATGCAGCCACAAGGACAATGCAAAAATTATTCAACGATTATTACTACTTTTGGAAAAGTATTTTAGAAAGATTTCTGTTCTCCATATTTAATCAATCTCTATTTGAAGACAAAGCACAAATACCATGGTTCTATATCTGTGTCTATCATAATATGAACGAGACAGACAAGTTATAGTATATAAGGCTTGAGAAACACTTCCTCTTCAACAAGAATGAATAAAGCTGAAATCCTGCCTCTCATACTCTCTGAGTTCCAGAATATTCTTGGATGATGCTAGCTTTTGCTAATGGGACTCATTTATTGAACATGTATATTAGGAGGATTATAAATTACTCCCTGTTGCAACCTCTCTTTCCTATTGCTTAAAGACACTTCAGCTCAATAGTTTTTTCTACTTTCTAAAATAGAATAATTCAGTTAAAAACCCTGATTTTTTCTTCTTTGAGCTCAGATGGATCCATAGCTCCAGGAACCTGAAAGAGAGTGGAAACTGAAGTCTGTTCTTTTATGTTAATGCTCTCTCTTTCATCTTGTCCTATATTTTCCAGGCCCTAGAGGGGAAATGGGGAACAGGTGGTGGTGACGACAAATATTTATTTAACTGGGTTTGAAATGACAATGACTAGATAGCATGACTTAATATCTGCTCTTTGGCAAGTGTCCAAATGTTAGCTCTGTCATGGGACACAGGTATGATTTTCACAATGTTCCACGTCATAGCATTTGGGACAGGCTAGTTTTTCTGCAGTACAAACAACCCTGTAAAATCAGTGGCTTAATATGAAAAACGTTTTTTTCTTTTTTTGCTCATGCTATGTTTCCTTCACACATGTCATGCACGGAAGCTAGGGCAGATCCCCTCATGATAGGCAATGGCGGATACCTTGCTGATGGTATCTCAAACATGATCTCCATTGCAGAGAATTCTGGTGGGCCTGGGGTCTGAGCCCAGGAAGTAATGTTCTGAAACAGAAGTAAAGTATGTAACTTCTGTTCGCAACTCATGGGTCTGAACAAGACTTTTACCCTCACCCAGCCATAAAGGGGACAAGAAGTATAATCTTGCCATGTGCTTGGAAATACTTGCCAAACAGTTGGCATGGGAGTTCTGATTCCAGCTCAATCTCCTTCACCATCGATAGGCATTTTACCACTGACAGCCTCTTGCTGCTGGAGTCCCCATACCCTGAAGCAGGACTTCGTGGGTGGTGCACACATGAGAGGATCATGCTTGGCTCTCTCCTGTGGTTCCTTTGAGACGCTCATGCATCCTGGTCACATAAGATGTATAGCCTGTCTGGAAATATGAAATTCCATGTGTCTGAGCAATCAGATAGGCCATTACTGGGGCAAGCCGTGGCAAACTTGGTGAGGCCCCCCCTTGCATTGACTCGCCCTCCTTCCATCCTTCAGCTCCATTTTCTCTCACACACTGCCTTGCAATTGAACCTCCAAATAAGACATAAAACCTCTTTGACTCACATTCTATTTCCTAGGGAACCGAGCTAAGACAGTAGTTATCTTAGGAGAAGAGAGAACACAGTGATTTGGAAAAGACACAAGATGGGACTTCAGGAAGACAAGTAATAGTCTACTTCTTGGTCTAGGAAGTTACAGAGTGTACATTTTGTGATAATTCATTGAACTGTACATTTATATTTTGTGCACTCTTCTGAATGTTTATTGTTTTTAAAACTTATAACCTCATGGGAAGACTCTGTTATTGGATGGTAGGTTCTTGTCTCATCACGGAAAGAATTCAGAGATGAGACAGGGGTGTCAAGAAAGCAAAGCAAGGATTTATTTAGGCGATAGAACGCTCTTGAGGCGAGAGTGGGCAGTCTCAAGTAAGTAGCTGTGCTGAGTTTCTCTGGCAAGCAGGTTATGTGGGGTGTAGAAAGGAAGGGGTGCAATATTCATTGGGGAGGGAGGGGTTTGGGGGGCGTATTCCCTGATTTTCATCCCAGCCCCACATTCCCGAGGGGAGGAGGGATTTTTCTCCTTATTTAGCCTTGATGGGAAGTGTCATGGCGTTGGTGCATGATGGTGACTTTTCATCTGCAAGGCTAATTTTATTCTAATGAGAGCATAATGAGCAAAAGGTTATATTTGAGCACCAGAGATTCCTGCCTTTTCCCACCTTTCTTTGTCTGCCTCCAGGACACCTTATCACCCCCAAATGCATCGTTTCCTGTCAGCCTGGAGGTTCCTGCTTTTCTTTGCCCAAGGGCCCCCGCTGTTTACAAGATGTGTGGTTTCCTGCCATTTGGCCGGTGCCCCCCGCCCTTTCTCTGCTCATATCTAGCTACCTGACTGCTTTAACAAATCCATGGCATTACATGTTTTCTAAACCTGTCATAGAGTCAAATCTTAAATTGGAGGGGAGAAGCAATGGGAAGGGAATTGAAAAGAATAGTCTAAGCACTGCCTTGTTTAGAAGCTGAACTCTTTTTTTCTTTTATTTTATATTGGACTATAGTTGATTTACAATGTTGTGTGAGTTTCAGGTGTACAGCAAACTGATTCAGTTACACATATATATATATATATATATATGTTCTTTTTCAAATTCTTTTCCCATTTAGGTTATTACAGAATATCAAGCAGAGTTCCCTGTGCTATACAATAGGTCCTTGCTGGTTATCTATTTTAAATACAGTAGTGTGTATATGTCAATCCCCAAATCCCAAATTATCCCCCCCCTTTGGTAACCATAAATTTGTTTTCTATGTCTGTGAGTTTGTTTCTGTTTTGTCAATAAGTTCATTTGTAAGTCAGACAGAGAAAGACAAATATCATATGATATTGTTTATATGTGGAATCTAAAAAAATGATATAAATGAACTTATTTACAAAGCTGAGCTCTTAAAAGCTTACCTGTTCCTCCCTCCCTGTAGTGAGAATATCTCTTTTATTTCACAGATGAGGCACAGGAAGCCCAGAGAGGGAGCATCAAATGCCATATCCAACAGGTTTTCAAGGCAAAAGGTGAGAACAAGCCTTGTTGCGACCAAATGATTTTATTATTCCATAATTAGCATCCTTTACAAGCCTAAGACACTTGGAATCCCAGTCAAAATTCAGCTACAGATTTCTTGGTAGCATTTTGTGTTTTATGTCTGAGTCTGTTCAACAAAATATTATATCTTCAGGAAGGGTTATAAGTATTAAGTGTATTAGAGGGTGAAAGATACAAAATCTAAAGTTGTTGATACTATAAAAATACAAACTACCTAGTGATGTGTAAAAGCAGATTCAACAAAATGGAGAGAAGGCTGTAAAATGCACGGCCTTCAAAGCCATCTAGTGTTTGACTATGCATTTTATGGCTTAATGTATATCAGCCTCCAAAAGAGAGTGGAATATTTCGATAAGATGATACATAGCTCCAAATTTACAAGTATCCTGGCCATTTTCTGAAACTTTGAGCTTTCATCTGAAGTTTTGGCTTTACGTAAATACGTTATAATATTTCTAATTTTATGAACTGAGTTATAAGCTCAGTCCTTGGACAAAGATTGGTCTAAATGACAGGATATCCTAAAGAAGTGAAAATGATTCTATATTCACCTTAACCCACCAATCCTGGATCGGGAGTAATTATGATTATCAGCTTAAATTATTCCCCCGAAATTCCTTTTCATTATTGTTTTGTTATTATTATTTTGTGAACACTACTTCCTCACACTGAGAAAATCCAGGTCTTGGTTAGATATTTTGTAGAATTCAGATTAGTAAGAATTAATTGTAAGAATCATTTACATTTTACCAATTTGTGTTGAATTATTAATATCGAGCTACTCGCCCAGCTACTCGCCCTGTAAATGTAAAATGACTGTCATAAGTGACATTTCTTGAGTAAATAGCTCCCAATTACACTTCAATATCACCTTATATACAATTTAGGTACTTTGAGATTAGGTCTGTATGTCTGACACAACTGTGCCATCAATCATTAGGATTCTTGGTTTATTTTCTTGACCTGGTATAATGTCATCGTTAGAAAAAATGTGGCAGTTGTTTAGTGCCATCTAGTGGGTAATTTGTTGTGAAGAAAAACTAAAAATCTTGTTTAACAAAAAGGCTTGCTGCATTTTATTATTTTTTAAATAATACCACTGAACGTATATAATTTTAATTTCAAGTTTTATAAAATAGCAATAATACAGCCACCAAATTTTAAAATTGTTTATTATTGCATTTAATAACTCGTTTTCTTGTTAACAAAGAAACACACTTCAGATTGCCCAAATAGCTTACAATCACTCTCGCTTATTAAAAAAAAAGTTTTCAAACCTAATTTAAAACTCCACGACACATATTTCATGAATCCAAAAATTTAAATTATGCTATTCAGAAGAAGTGAGTTGATAGTGCTATTAAATATACAAGTGTTAATAACAAGAATGTAATTTCTTACAAAATTACTTAGTTTGGAGAGCCTATGATTTACTGCAAAATAAATATTTTAGGGAAATAACTTAGAATACTTTAGCATAATATTCATGATGTTAATTCTACAAAATTTTTCTCTTCATTAGTTTCATAAACAAAATGCCAGTGTATATTCTGCCATTATTAAATAAAATATCTTTTAAAATAATCACTTTTTGTAGCTCAGCATAGGATATACGTGTATACCTGTTGGTCAACATCATTTATTGAATAGATGATGCTGTGAAATGTTAAGTGGGTAGAAAACACACGTTTGTTGAGGACATTGGTGCATGATCACAGTTGAAAATATGGAAAGATTCAGACAACTAGAGTTCACGTGTATTGCAAATCTGAAGTTTTCTGCTTTCTCAACTGATCAGAGCTTGGTAATAAATAGAGCTAGGTGGCAATGAAATGAAATGTAATGCATTGCCTTGTGAGATATGGATCTTCACCAAATGTACTCAAACAGTAGTTGGATGTTGATGGTGATAATGATGATGGTGATCACAATGAGAACGTTGATATCGTAACCTCTAAGGAAACTACCATTGGATGCTTATTGATGTTCATGAATTGCATTAATTGAGCCTCTCCATACACATGTCAGTTGATAGTATGAGTTTTTCCATTTTACAGAATAGAGGAAAAGGTACAGTGTGGTTAAGTAACTTGTTGGAGGTCATACAGCTAGGATTGTGTTGGAAGGATTTGAACCCAAGTCTGTTGATATCCAGAACCCACACTCTTAATTATGCTTTGTTACTAGTTGCAACAATTATAAATCAGTTTCAAATTCATTCACTCATTTCATTTCATTCAATTATAAGTGAGTTTCTGGTGTGATATGTGTGATTGAATTAGAAGATTCCAGAATGCTCTTAACATTCTAAAATTCTCTGTTTCCATGAAAGGATCTTTTCATATAAGACATAAGAAATATTACAACCTTGAATTCTTTTAATCTCTAAGATATCAATGTAAAATTCCACTTGTGAATTACAATTGGCATAAAACTTGAATGTAATTCATATAGTTGACATTGCCATCATTGGGTTTCCAGGAAACAAAACTCCTTTCTTAATCCTGGAGACCCCCTTTATGTAAGTCTATGCTTCATCACACAAACAGGCACTGGCAAATGACCAATTCTTGGTCAATTTTCTACTCTCACCCGGGACTCTGAATCATAGAAAGTGATGAAAGGAAGCAGAGATGAGTACCATTCACAGTGGTGGTGATGTCTGGAGATGGTTGCCAGAGAAGGCAACTGTGCAGACCAGTCCTACTAAAAGTTGATGTCCTTTCTGCTCCTTGAGGCTCTTTTATTTTACCAGCCTGGTTGAGCAGCCTCTCATGAATTCTGCGAACCCCTAATATGCTTCCAATAAGACCTATTTCTGCTTAAGTCATCAGTCAGTTTCATTGCCTGCAGCTGAGAACCTTGACTGACACCCCATTTCTAACATTAACACAGTGACCCCTATAGCTACTGATATCTGCCAATATCAAAGAGCTTATTTGGGGGCTATTGCCAATAAATTACGTTTTAAAATATAACTGTAATTGATTATGACCTTCTAGTGTAATAGGAAGAACTTTCATGAGAAATTTGCTGACCTGACATTACAATCATTTTTCTATACATCTCAGATAAATATTATAATGTTCCTTCACTTACAGAATGATTATTACTGTTTTCAATCTATTGATGAGTGTGAGAATAAGCTTATGCAAGTTGAAGACCAAGATATCCTTTTTCCTCCCTGTGACACTAGATTGTGGATTTTGGAGAACGCAACAATTTCCATTACTGCATTCTATGGATTTTATAGATGTGAGAGGTAGTATAACATGATGCTACTATAGTATAGATTGTGAGCTCTGGAGCCACAATCAAGCCTTGGTTTGAATGAATCTCTGCTCTAGTTACAGCATGTAATCTTAGGCAGGTTACTTAACTTCTTTGTGCTCCATTTCCCCAATTTAAAAATGGCAATAATCACAGAGATTATTTTAATAATCTTACATCTAAGTAGCTTAAGGAGTCAAAAAATTCTCATAATTTTTCATCAACACCTGGGATAAAGAAAAAATGAATACATAGACTTAATGTATAAAACTAATGCATAGAAATAATAATCTATTTCTGTTAAGGAAGAAGCAAGCTTCAAAAGTTATCTCTATAGCCTCTCCATAGCCTCTGTTTACATTAATTAGTATACTAAAAGTGTACCAGTGTCAAACGGGGATTTAACGTTAGTTTGGTGTTCTTAACTAAAGACCTTATTTGAACTTCACCAGTTTGTCTGCTGATGTCCTTCTTCTGTTTCAAGCTGAAAAAGGGATATTTGGAAAACCCCTGTACTATTTTTGCAACTTTCCTCTAAGTCTAAAATTAGTTCAGAATAAAGTTACTTTTAAGTACAGAAAATAAACAAAAGACCAAAAGTTTAGAAGAGTAAAAATAATGTTTTGTTTTTCCCTCTAAAGAAATATGCTGAATAAGAGTGACAACTTGGAACAAAATTAGGTAAAAGGATATTTTTACACCTAAAATTTTAAGAGAGAAACTTTGAAGCTAGTCTACCCGTAAACACTGAAGGACTTAGCATGTATTTGGCAATATAGCAGCAGCAGAATAGTGACAGGTAGAAAGATCGAGATAATGTGAGTCTAAAACAAAATTTTAAGACAAACTTCAGCCTGCCTTATCCAGCCCCCCATTACTTTTAATTTAAATTCTTTTTATTGTATTTAATTGGCCTCTTCTATCTCTAACTCTTATCATTTTTACAGTACACTTTTTGATTGATCTTCTTGGAGAGAGCTTTCTTATGTCACACCCTACTCTAAAATTGTCATTGTCCCAGCATTTTTTACTTTTTTGCCCATGGATGAATCACCTGGAATGTGTATTAATAGTGATGATTTTTGGATGCTAAGAAGCTGGTCTTGTAAATGTTTTTTACATATTATTGAGCAACGCCTATGCTCAGTTAAATTTTTTAATTTAAGTCACAAATAATAGCTTTCTCATTTTAATAATTTGCTTCAGATTTTAATTGCAGAAACAGAGGGGGAAAGGCAAGGAAGCCCAGTAGTGATGTGATTAAATTCCCCACCAGCCAAGTGCTTAAATGACTTTGGATAAAATTTTCTTTTAGAAAACTAAATAGAATAATAAGACATTTCTTGCTTATTTGAGTCTATATTTGCAAAATGATGTTCATTACATGGGAGGTGTATGCCCAAACATAGAAGTCACAAACATTTAAGTTGAAAATATTATATATTTGCACTGAAGCCAACTTTGATTTCAGCATCACATAGGTGAGCAGCTGGACCCTCCATTCATGACTATCCTACCAGGGCAGGCTGAGGCGACACACAGAAGCAGATGAAGGAAATCTGTGCTCCTAAAACCAAGAGCCATGGTACCATGGGAGTCCAAGATAACATAAAAGACTCAACAAACAAAAGAAAATAACTATGCAGGGTTGAGGCAGGCATGCATGTGTGGCCTTCAGGGAGGTCAGAGGTTAGTGCAAGAGGGAGATGGTCAGCCACAAATGTCTGGTTTGAATCAGCAAGATTAAGGGCCTCAGGAGTGGTAGGGCAGGCAATTAGCGAAGAGTTTTATCTGTTTTTCACCTTGGACCTTATTGAGAGTTAGTCTTTAGCAAGTCTAGCTGAAATATCCACAGGATATGACCAGGGGTGGAAAGAGAAAAATCAGGGGCAAAAAATGCCCTGGCATGGTCCCTGGCTGATCCCCAAATACACAGCACAGGGAGGGGCAGGACAGGACTGGAATGAATTCCCTTTCATATCTATTACCAGTTGCCTCATAGGACCTAGTCTTTGAAATGCATTACATTAAAAAAATAGCAGCACAGTGTGTTGTTTTTAATGGTGTTGATAAAAAATCCTGTGATACATATTTTTTCACAAAAATATTAGCCTATAACTGGGTAGAGAAATCCTTGTTCTTCTCCTTCCCCTGGAATAGATGATATGATTCC